>NC_044069.1:4009923-4042025 GCF_902167405.1 Gadus morhua
CACCCACTGGTGGTCTGGTGGTAGAAACCTCTCCACCTCTGAATGATGAACCTCCTCCAATGTCCACTGAGATGTTGTGGCATTAAGAATATGAAAGTATAATAACATCAGGATATTGACCACTGTTACAACACTAATCATTTCTCTTGATCCTTAGCTTCAGACCAGCGACACAAACCAGTTGGTGGGTAAAATGAATGTTTACTGCAGTTCTGTTCCTATGATTAATGCCACTTACAACACAGAGACCTTGGTGACTTTTCTAGCTCACTGGGCTATACAGCTCTATAGATCTAGAAACATCTAGCTCACTGGACTATACAGCTCTATAGATCTAGATACATCTAGCTCATGACTTCCCCTCCTCCCATTCTGATACTTCCCAGGTTCTGACACCAGCTCTGAGAACACTGAGGGGCAGAATCCGGCTCCTGAGGCCCGACCTCTGATCACAGTCAGTACTTTACCACTTTACAATACTTATTCAGAGTCATATGTTTCCAGTTATATTTATTTGCAGTCTACTTTATCACAGCGATAGTAATACAACTATTAACAATACTTCACCACAGTAAAGGTACGGCCACACTGAGCGTGTTACGCACGTTAGAGGTGTAGAAAATCAGCATTTTTGCATCGGGAACCATTGGTTTAGGCGTGTAGATGCGTTACACGCGCTAAAAGAGCGCGTTAAGCGCGTTAGATTTAGGCGTTTTAAACCTAAATAACGCGCCCAACGCACCTACTCGCGGAGTTCAATCATTTTTTCTTTTTACTCTCCTACGAGTGACGCTTAGCCGCGATAGCCAATCAGCGTTGAGCTTGACCCGACGTCACTGGCAGAGAGACGGAGGACGGACGCTCCGCAGCTGATAAGGAGCGCCTGTAGTTGGTGTCCTGACGGGAGATCCTGGCCCCAACCCGGGCTAGCAGGTCATCAGACATGGCCCAAGTCAACCGAAAATACGTCTGGAACCGGCCGTCATCCAGGCGGAGTTCCTGGAGGAGGTGGTGAAACCCACCCAGCTGTGAGCGCCTACGGAGGATGTCATGCTCCCAAACACGACGGCGTTTGGGTTTCCTGCTCTCCTCGAACTCCCACAACAAATACAGCGCAGCGATGGTGGTGATCTCGGCCTTGTTGGTGGAGCAAAAGAAAAGGAGCGGGGGCCAATACGTTTTGGGCGGGCTCATCTAGCTTCGTATAGGCGCGTTAGGTGCGTTGAACCATTTTTGTGACACACAATGATCAAGCGGCAGGCTAGGCGCGTTACGTGCGTAATGCGTTCAGTGTGGCCATACCTTAATAGATTAACAATCATATTTGAACAGTACTTCATCACAGTAATATTCTAACAGTACGTCATCACACTAATAGATTAACATTAACAGTCATATGTTAACAGTGCATCATCACAGTAATATATTAACAGTACAACATCACATTGATAATGTGTTTAATGTTTAATGCTGACTTGTACTTTCTTGCTGTTTAGGTTTGTAGTTAAATCATGAAGAGGCTTCTCACGTTCAGCTTCCTAAATCAGGATGGAGTGGATCGCAGTTCGTTTATAATCCTTAAAAACAGGCTTGGGACTTCAGCTAACTGATGATGCTATAGCCTATTTGCTTAATAACAATTACATTCATACTTAACTTTATCTTGATAACAACCATTTATCCGTAAAAATTGTAAATCAATTAATTAGATCACTGTATTTGTGATAGATTTGATTAACTCACTGGCTTAAACCTGTAATCTTTCACTGATGCTTGGAAACCATGGCAACACGACCTCGCAACATAAGCTAGCACAATCGAGCTAGGCTGCTCTAGCATGAATAGTTTTTTTTGTATTTTTACAAAAAAATCGGAATTGGATTAAATATTAATGTTTTTTTTAATCATCCAAATGTAAAAATCGCTGTACTCTTGTTTGGGGTTATTTGGACAATATAATCCTCCAAAAAATCTGAAAATATTCTCAATATACTGTTTATAGGTTTGGTCCTATCATTTAGTGAAGTTATTGGGCTTTGTGTGACCAGAGTTCATATCTTTGATGATCTTCCTCCACTAGCGTCCTGATATCAGATGTCTTATGCTGAAAGACAAAACACACACGCACACGCACGCACACACGCACGCACACACACATAAAACACACACACACACACACACACATTCAACCACACATTCATAAACGCACATATCAACACATTTAGCTGAACGGTATATATCTAAACATATATATGGATGAAGATTAGATATAGCTAAAAAATATGCTGAACATTATATATAATTGAACGTTATATCTTTCTGAACGTTATGTATAAGTGAACATTATGTATAGCTCAAAATTGTTGATAATGATGTAATGCTGAATATATATTAAAGCCAGCTGAACATAATATTGTAAGAACAATTCATTAAGGGTTACATGAAACTTGGTTGCTGTAGCAGTGTGTGAGCATCAGTGCGTCTGATGTTGGAGTCAGAGTCACGTCTCTGTGGATAATCTCATCGAGCTGTTCTTCTGAATACATCGATATGAAGGCGCTAAGAGGGCTGCTGCTGTTGGTCTTTGGTCACGGTGTGTCCTCAGATATGACTGATGACAGTTTTTCCTGTTCAAAACTATTATTCCATAGTTGACTATTAATCAATAGTTGACTATTATTCAATAGTTTTATTTAAACGTTTCAAAAGGTTTGTTTCTGGTCCCTGAATAGGACACTTTTAGTTGATTTCCTTGTAAAACTGAAAACCATTCGCTTATCATCCCAAATACGACCAATTAATCCACAACATGATTAATCATTGACTTTGAATATTCATTTGATGATGTTGTTCATGAATCAAATAAATATAATCTATTATCGCTACTAAACATTAAACTTCAGTTTGGAGTGATTCTGTTTAAATATACTTTTAATCCCATTTCCACTCTTCTTGTTTAACCATTAGTAGGTTGTACAAACAAATCCAACCTGAGGGTTCCCGCCAATTTCCTGTTGAATTTAGAATCAAAATAATTAATAATTAAGATAAAATCATGTTTTTAGATAAACGAAAGGGTCCCACATTACCTGTACGGCCAGGGGGCGGAGCCGTAGGACAGGGGGAGGGGCCATATACCTGTCTGTTTGCTGGGATGTACAGTATTATGGCGCGTTCACATCGCTGGGAATTATGGGGAAAACATTTTCGCGACGTCGGAAAGTTCTCGTGAACGACACCTCATGACACTCTTATGATTCTGCTTCCGTTCAGCAACTGGGGCCAGATTTGCCCAAGACTTGCCCAGTTGATGACGTATGGTTTACTAGTGACGCTCATGAACATGACGGAACAGGAAAGTTTTACTCAATATAAAAGAATCAACCATCATATCACATTCTTTACTATAGATTGACGTTGTAACCGTCTGTTGGCATCGACTTTGCTCCGTTTTAAACGTTGTGTACTGGTATACCAGGTCTAGATAAGGGCATGTGTAGCCTTCCACACAGTGGCCATACGATGTGCTTCTCTTAAATAAAAGCTAGTAGGTGATAGGCTACAAGGAAATAAAGGCGTTCGAACTTGAAACTGATCCTGCTAAGTTCTGTTTAGTTCTGACTGCTTTTTATCGGATAAAAAAAACCTGCTGTGAAGAAGATTTCGATACCCAACGCAGTGCACATGAACGGTCGCTGTCGGGAACACGCGTAAGCGTGAGCGTCACCAGGACCATGAACGCACCTTTAACCTGTCTGTCTGTCTGTCTGTCTGTCTGTCTGTCTGTCTGTCTGTCTGTCTGTCTGTCTGTCTGTCTGTCTGTCTGTCTGTCTGTCTGTCTGTCTGTCTGTCTGACTGACTGACTGACTGACTGACTGACTGACTGACTGACTGATTCACTATGAGGATTTCCTACATGGCGTCGTCTGGACTCTCAACGTCCCCAGAGTTTGTTGCGGTTGGGATGGTGGATGAGGTCAGTGGCGTCACTCTGCTGTTTTATTCGGGGCTAAAGCCTCGGATGTTATTTAATTAGCCCCGAATATGATAACCTCAATATGACCCTCAATCCGAGTTTTCGATGACGATACAAACGTTTTTTTTTTACTCTGCAATAAATTGAATGGAACTTTAGATGTTTGGGGACAAGCAGCATAGCAGTCAGGTAGATATTTAAAGCTATAATAAACCGCGTAATTCGTTTATTTAGATAAAGCATTATGAAAAAGTTTGCATGCACAATAAAGCAAATGAATTTGGCGCCCAGCATTTTCATTTTCCCTCGGGGCTAAGCCACGGATGTTTATGAAACTTAGAAATCCCCAACCAAATCTATTCTCTTGACTAGAGGCAATAAAAATGTGATATGTGTGGAAGAGAGACGGAGAAGGGAGGAAGGAGAGGAGAAAAGGATTAGAGGGGAGAAGGAGAAGAGAGAAGGAGGAGTAGTATTTAGTGACCAGAACTGTATGGAGTGTATCTATTGTTTGTGTGTGTGTGTGTGTGTGTGGGGGGGGGGGGGGTATCTATATAGTTTGTATCTATATTAAGTTAATCTTTGGTGTGTGTCTATTTGGTGTGTTGATCTTTATGGTGTGCATCTATATGGCGTGTGTCTATGGTGTGTGTGTATCTATATGGTGTATAGGCTACCTATGGTGTGTGCGTGTATATATATGGTTTGTATCGTGTGTGTCTGCATATGGTTTGTATCTATATGTTGTGTGTATCAATATTGTGTGTGAATCTATATGTGTGTATCTGTGGTGTGTGTGTGTGCATATGGTGTGAATCTACATGGTGTATTGGTGTGCGTGTGCGTGTGCGTGTGCGTGTGCGTGCGTGTGTGTGTGTGTGTGTGTGTGTGTGTGTGTGTGTGTGTGTGCTAACGTGTGTGGTGGTAGGCGATGACTCCAGTTTAACCAGTGAATGAGTCTCTCTGGTCTCTTTGATGAAGGCTACCTTCTCACTCCTCAAATGGCCGTTCAGGATGCTGCCAAGTTACGGCTGCAATGGAGACGGTATCTCGCAGAGCGCTCAGAGAGCAGATGTTCTCGTGTGGTAACATCGCCCTCTGCTGTCCACATCCGCTCACTACACACACAGGGACGCAAGATCACACGTGCGTTGAGTTTTACTAATTAGCTCCCCTGCCTCAGCTCGCCTGCCAAGTGGTTTTCTGGTGCGTTTCACTTAAGAGGGAACCGGACAGTACGTTGGTGTCCTCCACTGTATGGCAGTTCCCAGAAACCAGAACGTGTGTGTACTGTTTTGTTGAGGTCTGTTGTGACTTATTTGACATCTCTTCCTGTTTCACGGGTTAAAGATTTTTTGAAGTAAAGAGGAGCATCTCATCTGATCTGAACCTGATGTGAGTAGAATTGTGTGACTTGTGACTTGTATGTTGAATATAAATCACTGATAATGTCTGAAGGAAATCGGGGATTGTGGTGGTTTAACTCTCATTTGAAATTTAAATAATGATTCTACCTGAAAGTAACATTTTAGAGACTATGCATTCAATCTTGTCAAAGTAAGAGGTAAATCACTCTTGACTAATGACAGTCAAATAATAAGTATAACTTATATTAAAAGCTGGATTATTTAATTATCTTAATCATTATTTAAAAGTTGGATGATCCCAAAAGCCCAGAATTTGTATTGTCATTCATTTATCTTATTTAATGGAGATGGTAGATGTTGAACTGTGGGACAGGGCCCAAGTATGGGGACCATGAGTAAACTGTTCCTTCCTTCAAAGGTCTATCATGGATATTTAACTGCAGTTCTGTGAGTATCCCAACTCAACCATTAAGATGAACTGCAAACTGTAAGTCATAAGTTTCTAATTACTCTTGGGCACATTGATGTATTTTGGCTTCCCTTTGAGTTAACCCGTTAGCTGAAGGTTGATCTGAGTAGTAAGGATGTTTTATTGGTTCATGGGTTACTTAGGCGTTTGGTTTATGTTGGTTTTAATGGTTTGTTAAAATGGTTTCAGGTTCAAAGTTATTGTTGTAAGCTGGAGTAATGGGTTGGGTTCTGATATCTTCAGTCTTCTTTCCAGCTACTCTCCTGAGCTCTGCATCTTCATCACATGAGTGTTGCTTTACTGTTGAGGGTGGGGTCTGAGTGAGCAGAGGTGCATACTGGGATACAGAGCTGTCTCAAGTCTACAGGTCTGTAGACACGCCCCCTCAGGGGAAACCGAGTGTTTGAGAAACCGTTGTGACGTCAGTTACATGGACTGGAATGTTCTTTAAGATGGAGACAGGGATTCAGAAGGAGAAACACCAAGGGGAGATGAGGGGGCTCCTCATCTCAACGACTAAAACACAACTTCAGTCTGACACAGAGAACCATGGAACACATTCAGTCCCCTCCAGGCATCGTGACTCCTCAGGAACAGTTTTATTTCCAAGAAGGTCTTATTTGGGGCCATCCCCAGATGGATCCTGCATCTGAAGAGCCACCCCCCTCCACTGGGTGGTCTTCTGAACAGATGACCTCCTTCCTGTCCTCAGGCTGACTAAAGCTGCACCGTTTGCATCTGTGAAGGCCCCTCATTCAGGAAACCACTGGACTACAAAGACATGACTTCAGAGACATTGAATAAACCTGGGACACATTTTGGAGACGCCAAGCATAATCCATCACCAACGTGGGACGCCACTGAAGAATGTTGTACATAATTTACGTCTCTGGAGACATTGGTTGTTCTGTTCTGGGTGCCCTGGCAGGAGAGCTGGTGGTGGATGATGGAATGTTATTTGGCATGAGGTTTTTACCCTGCATGATTGTTTGGCCTTTTATGGCTCAGTGGTGTGTGTGTTTGGGTTTGACATGAGATGGATGATTTTTGAGCATTGCTTGGGTTCTACTGTGTGTGTCTCCCACACACACCTGGCATGGGGTTCTACGTGTGTTTGGTTCCACCTGGCATGGGGTTCTACGTGCCTGTCCTGGGTTCTATGTGTGTGTCCGGCTTGCTTTGACAGTGATAATGTTCATACAGGGTTCTGTGTGATTGGCTTGGGATATTGGAATGGTCAAATAAATCATACCTGATGGATGACCACACGTTTACTTGAGGCCTCCAGTAGACATGAAGAGCCCTGAGCGACGCTCCGGAGTGATATCCAACACACTGGGCAGGAAGGAGAGTATCCAACTCAAGTGTAAAAGGATGCAAGCGGGTGTTCAGATCAGTGACTTCAAACTAGGACTACACCAATCAGGATCAATGGAGGATGGACACCTAAAGGCATTCCACAAGGAGAGTCTGAAGTTGGAAAGGAACCTAAATTGGTATTCAAGATGACCTTCAGACCTGTAATGAGACGGCTCTTCCTACCTGGCTGGATTGATGGAGAGCCCTGTGGATCTTGTCTTGCTCTGCGTTGCACATCTTCTCAGGCTGTACTGTATTTGTTTCGGACAGGACTAGCTGAACGATTGGTTCTCTTAAATCAGAACAAATCTGGGAACTCCAACTAGTGCGCTCTTCGAGCTGAAGTTGTGCTCTTCAGCTGAGGAGGTAAGGAAACCTTCACTGGGGCTTCAAGGTGTAAAGAGGAGAATGTTTCAAAGTGTTCCATGGTACTCTGATGAAGACCCTTGTTGTGTTCCACTGGCTGAGAGGAAGAACCCTCACATCTTCCTCTTGGCCTTTCTCCTCTGAGAATCCTGGCGCCATCTAGAAGGATATTCCAGCTCGTGTAACTGATGTCACGACAGATTCTCAAACACTTGGTTTCTCCTGAGGGGCATGTCTAGAGAACTGAAGACTTCAGACAGCACTGTATCCCAGCATGCATCTCTGCTCACTCAGACCACACCCCAATGAGTAGGATGCAACACTCTAGTGATGGTGATGTAGAGTTTTGTAAGTAACGAGGGAGCAGACAAAGGTGATTAGAACATGTCAAGTCGGTAAATCTTTAAACCATGAAGATGGTTTGATAGTTCAGGAATTGGGTTGCTTTTTATTATGGGCAGTCCTTTCACTCAGATGCCCACATCTCACTGGACCTGTACATGTGTTGGCTGGCTTGCATGATTTGCTGTTGGTGATGAGGCGGTCAGGTTGACATTGCAGGGCTATGTTTGGCTCTCTGTGAGCTCAATGTTTAGATTTGCTCTGTATGGTTTGTACCCTGAATAATCTAGATAATTGTAAAATGTAGACACGGTTTTGTATTGAATGATTTTAGGTTTATAGTTGTTGTGGGAAGTACATGGTAGTTTGGTTCTTCATACGGTTTTGAGTGATATAATTTGTACACACTGGGTGCATAATAATGTAAAGGTACACTGAATAGTATTAATGACCAACAGCAACAAACGGATCTCCTCAAGGTAAGTCTGTTGGCTGTGTGTTAATGAAGACCATCGCTGGACTTCAGGATGTTCCTCCGTTCAGCTCAAGGTTAGGCGCTGGATCTGTTTTTTCTTTGGTTGGTTCCGGCCGGAATGTTCGGATTCCAGTCGGAGGGTTTGTGCTTCCCGCCGTGGAAGGTTCTGAGTGCGGTCACTTGATTTAGTCCCATTGGTTAGCATAGAACATTGTAGTCTTGACAACCATAAGAAACCACCTGGCAGTTAGTTGGACGGGAGCCCCCTGAGGGAAATCTGGCGGAACGTTCTGGATTGTATTTGCGTAACCTCGAGCCGTTGCCAACGGAAACTATTTTTCAGTCGTTTCCATTGGGAATTGTTGCCCCTTATCTTAAACAACTTAAGTTTGATATTAAATACATATTGACACGTACGTCGTATATGTTGATAATTTCTGATGGTTGCGCCTTACTTTTAACCACGTTGACGTGACGGGACTCTCGTTGCGTACAAAACAGCGTTCTACTTGCGGGTCCATTTTGACATCAGTGAAGGCTGAAAATCATTTCAAGGTGGAAGACAATTTGACATTACTTCAACTGAACCCAGCACCTGAATATGGCTGAGTATATTTGATTCAATATTGATACTGCTTAGTGTTCTTTGTTACTTCAGCTTTTGTATGTTCTAAATATCTGCTGTCATTAATTGCCACAGAAATTAAACCCTACCCAATGGAATGACGTTAAACAACGACTTTGGTGCAGAGTTAACAACTAGATAATATCAAAGCTTAAATAATGGCCGTCCTTCCCCCATGTTAAAGTAGAAGATGCTCTAGAACTGTGCATGGTTAAAAAGTTAACGTGTAGTTTGTCCCAAGGTGTCTTGCTCCTTACCCAGAGCAAGACCTCCACCTCCGGTCAGAAGTCCTCCAGAACAGGTCAGTGCTCTGGTGTGTGAGTAGAGTCTTCTCAGGTCAGTTTCAATGCATGGCCTGAACCACTTCTTTAGACTTGTGGACTGCTCTGTCTTCATTCCCAAAAACGGGATGCTCATGTCTGGTCTCTCAAGTCTTTTCTAGCCTTGAGTTATAAAATAATAGTTCAATTAATTGTGTAACTCGGTTTCGGATGAGCCAATTAAGTTTATTGTTGGGCAAATGCTGATATAAACCTGCTGCTGTAGCTGAAAGGTGAGGCTGAGAGGCTTGGGACCGGAGGCTTGTGGCGCCAGGATGGACCGGAGACTGAGGCTGGAGACCAGGGGCCTGCAGCACCGGACCAGAGGGTAACCATAACCAAGCTCATCTGAAACACTAAAATCCATGGTAGTTTAGGTCTGGTTTTGATCATCTTATGACTTTAAATCTGTGCCAAGCTGTGATTTGAGTTAATTCATACGGGGGTTATGCAAGAGTCATATGAGCCATTATTGTTACTAGTGCTGCTACAACCGTAGTGGATGAATTGCTCAACGCGACAATCTGCAGACATATTTAAGTGTTTAAATATGTTTCAATTTGTCTTCCATTTTACAAGTGAACCTCAGATGCAGGAGGTGGGGTGTGTTGCGTCCCCATTGTAGTCTTGACAACCATAAGAAACCACCTGGCAGTTAGTTGGACTGGAGCCCCCTGAGGGAAATCTGGCGGAACGTTCTGGATTGTATTTGCGTAACCTCGAGCCGTTGCCAACGGAAACAATTTTTCAGTCGTTTCCATTGGGAATTGTTGCCCCTTATCTTAAACAACTTAAGTTTGATATTAAATACATATTGACACGTACGTCGTATATGTTGATAATTTCTGCTCCCCATTTACTGCTGAGACCAACTGTGTTTGTAACCAGACCAAGAATCCATGGCTGAAGGAGCTGATGGAGGAGGCGTACTGAAGGAGCTGATGGAGTCGTGCTGAAGGCCCTGGGCTGGTGGAGGAGCTGATGGAGGCCCTGCCTGGTGGAGGAGCTGGTGGAGGAGCTGGTGGAGGCCCTGCCTAGTGGAGGAGCTGATGGAGGCCCTGCCTGGTGAAGGACGTCTGTCGTGGGGTAGATGGAGCCTGACTCTGAAGTGATCATCACACTCACTGCCACTTCTCGTAGAATACTGCTACCACAAACTACCGGCGTTTGTACCATATATACCAGACGACTACATCTGTTTTACCACATGTTGAAGCAAGACTTCCGCTGTTTGTTCCAGACCAGGACTCTGAGGAGAGCTGCTGGAGGAGCTGAGACGTTGGAGGACGACTAGGAACCGACCAACAAGGATTCCTCATAAGTTTGTATTTATTTACATGGTTGACTTAAAGGGCAAAATACAGCTGTTACTTTGACATGCGTTAACCAACTACCGCTGTGGTTTCTTACTAGAACGTGTTTCTGGAGCGGAGGCGAGCTGGTAGGGGAGCCGTGAATCTGGAGGATGACCATCACTCTACAAACAAGGATTGTAAGTTTGTATAAACCAAACAAACTGGAAATAAAGGGCTTAAAAATAAGACAAACTACATGTTTGTTACCAAGCGTTAGGACCAGACTCGCGCTGTTTGTTCCAGACCAGGACACTGGCTGAGGAGAGCTGATGGAGGAGCCAAGAGTCTGGAGGACGACATCACTCTACCAACCAGGATCCTCGTAAGTTTGCATAAAATAAACAGAGTAGACTTGTTGTAACGTAGGATTAGTTTGTCCAGTACAAGTTACGGCATACTACTGTGGTTGTTTACCAGACAAACCTCAGCTGCTACTTTGTTACGCGCCATAAGAGCCCAACTACTCCTGTGTTTGTTACCTTGCATTAGAGCCCAACTACTCCTGTGTTTGTTAGCTGATATCAGAGACAAACTACTCCTGTGTTTGTTACCTGATATTAGAGATAAACTACTCCTGTGTTTGTTACCTTGCATAAGAGCCCAACTACTCCTGTGTTTGTTACCTTTCATTAGAGACAAATTAAGTTTGTAACCAGACCAGGAATCTGGAGGACTGATGGAGAAGCTTTATATCTGGAAGGCAAATCCTGAGGACAACCAGGACTCTACCATCAAGGATTCCTCGTAAGTTTGCATTATCTGGACATAGTGGACTAGGTAGGAGGTTGGGGGTTCAACTCTCAAACCAATGGTGCCGGGTTCAAGTCCTCAGAATACAGTGATGCGTCCTTGAGCAAGGCGACCTAAAGCCTGCCTGCTCCTTAATGACTTATCTTTGGTTCAGATGATGTTGCATCTTTTGAATATTGAACCTAATCAATGTCCTTGTTTGGTCCGGGCAGACACACCTGAGCTGAACCCTACCTGATCCTGTTTGGTCGGGGGTAGACACACCTGAGCTAAACCCGTCCTGATCCTGACATCCTGCTGGTCCCGTCTCCTCAGTTCATCTGAGCCTCGTCCTCCAGAAGACCTGCTGAGCTCAGCAGTCTGAGGCTGATGGATCAATGACCTCCAGTGGGAGTGATCTTCTTGACCCCACATGTAACCGTGTGCTTCCACACGCCTTTCTCTCACGTCTGTCACTAACCTCACTACTTCACTACTCTCTACTGCTTCCTCTTTTCTTCCTTCTCTGTGGTTCAAACCTTTACACTGAAGGCGCGTCTTCCTGCCCACAGAGGGTTTAGCGTTAGGGTTGAGAGTCAGGGTTTAGAGTCAGGGACAGAGCTGTTCAGGGAGGACTGCTTTTACACAAACCTCTTCACTTGCTTTCGGAATGGTGGTGTCATTTTGAAAAGATTCATTTGGGAAAATGTTTTCCTCTGCTTTCCTTTACAAAATTGTATTAAACTTCTGTCAAGTGTTTTTGTTTATTAAAATCCCACATTGACTTCTACATGTTTGGTGCGGTTCATTTAATTGTCCTTTAACTTGGTTAATGTCAAGCTAAACTCCTGCAATACATTTAATATACATGATTGTTATTCAGCAATGTTCACATAATGCATTTTGTAAAAATATGAAACCTCCATATTGCTACTAAATTCAAGCCTATTCATGTATTTAACAATGTACATACTGCCCTGCAGGCCATTCTCTGCTACTTCAACACGTTCAGTCCACCAACCCGTCTCACATCAATGTACTGCTACGTTGGTTCAAACGGAAAATGTAGTTTGGTGTGAGACTGTTGTCCAGCAGAGGGAGCCATCATACACCTTAATTATACAGGAATGTCTGTATTTACATTTTAAGATGTTCATGTGCTGGTCTAGTTTGTCTGCAAATAACTCTGCCTCCAGCAACAGGATTGGTCGAAGCATATGATGTGAATATTTGAGTCAGTGTGTGACGTGACTTTACAGACAAATCGATTCAGCACACCACGGTGCATGTCCTCATTCGCTCGCTCGCTCTCTCTCTCTCTCTCTCTCTCTCCAGATCGTCCGCGGGTGTCTCTGCTCCAGAGGAGCCCCTCCTCCCCAGTGGTGTGCCATGCTACAGGCTTCTACCCTGACAGGGTGGTGGTGTTCTGGAGGAGAGACGGCCAGGAGCTCCATGAGCAGCTGGACCCCGGGGAGGTCCTCCCCAACCACGACGGGACCTTCCAGGTCAGCGTGGACCTGAACCTCACGGCCGTCCCACAGGAGGACTGGGGGAGGTACGAGTGTGTTGTTCCAGCTGAAAGGCATCGAGGACATCTCCACCCCCCTGGACCCCGCCCGCATCAGGACCAACGGGGGTAAGACTGGTGTTGGAGGGGATGGAGGTGGGGAACACATGTCTCACCACCTCCGCCTGACCTCATCACAACCACTGCCAGGTGTACCTGGACACTGCTGAAGCTACTGGGTAAACACACAGCTCTCAGGAGTAGCTCACTTCAGGAGAACACGATGGATTGTGGGTAAATTAGTTCTATGAATAGGGCTAGGCTCAGATCAGTCCCAGAGTGACCTTGAGCTCCAGAACAGATTCTAGAGGAATAGTTACACTGACGCTGTGTTAATAATGAAAAGCTGTGTTTCCATCCAAATTAGCCGGAACTCGGTTTCAACAAACTCAACGGTTCCTAAAGCCGATTTCTGTCTGCATTTGTGCCACGGTCAAAATTCAAAATAAGATTGGGCCCATTCAGGTGGGGTGACCAGATCCCAATTCACCAGATGTGGGTCAAAGACTACGTTTGTGTGGGACAATGTGGGATACCAAGGCATCGAGGTAGTCTAAAAGAACATTTATAAAAATAAAACAAAATCTATTCTGCCCCTTTGCTTATAACATTACTATGCTTTGCCATCTGGTTGATTCAGTAGCAAGTAACAGCCTGCAAAAGAACAACTAACAAATATATCCTATTTATAAGATATACTTCCCAAGATCTCTCACATGAGAAAACCTACTTTTTTTTTTATGAGTCTCGCATTGTCTGTCGTTTCACGTCGTATTCATCTCCTCCGTTTGAAACGGAAAAATGACTCTTCAAACTTCACACAAAACGTTACCAGATTCGTCTTGCACTGGTTTCACCCAGGAAATGAAAGTTTAGTAGCCGCGGGAACGTATTCTCAGCAGGAGGTGCAGGAAAAAAAAAACTCAGCCTGCACTAGACTCGCAACTCGCTACATTGATAAAAAAAGATATATAGCAGCGCAGCTCAATTACACCAGTGCATGCGCGCAGGGCCGTTGCACCAAATCCTAGGCCCCTATGCTATAGGTACTGATGGACCCCCCTGCGCTAAGTTGTTGACGGGGGGGGGGGGGGGGTATGGAGCGATTGTTGACGGGGGGGGGGGGGGGGGGGGGTATGGAGCGATTGTTGACGGGGGGGGGGGGGGGGGGGGAGAAGTGGCCGATAAGTAATTTTTTTTTAATTTTTTTTTTCATGGGCCCCCCCTCTGCCTTGGGCCCCCCCACAACTGTCCCCCTTGTCCCCGCAGTCCGTCGGCCCTGCATGCGCGCAAAGTCGAAAATCGATCATTGTGTTCACTTCCTTCACACCATGGTTCACATCCAGCTGCTTTTAGCGCACCACCGCTCCCCTCACACTTTTTCATGTAACTTTTTTCCAGCACTAGGTCATATGAGCATTAAATAAATGCTGCGTCTCAAAATGCCTTGGACAGCAGCGACGATGACCCGCTTTGCCACGGGCCGAAACAGAGGAGTGTCAGGAATAGTCTTTGGTGTTCACATCAGTACGGCCTATTTGCACTACTGTTTAGTGGCAATGCAGTGTTTTATTCTATGCCTTTTTATTTTCGTATATTATTTCAATGAATACAATTTATTTATTTATAAAAAGAAGATCTGGTCTTCAAATCTTTTTTCCAAACATAGGTCGTCTTACAATGGGGTTTGTGTTTATATTCGGACCAATACGGTACAGCGGGCGCTCACATGACGTTAAGCATTTCCTGGTGCATAATGTGAAGCTTCAGAACCAAAAATCCCGTTTCTCCCCGTTGACACGACAACACATAACCGGCGTTTTCAGAAATCTCCACTTTGGCCGGAGTTTTTAGAAATTATCGTTTTCTGTGATAAGACAGGGCCTCGGACAGGGGGTGTTGCAGCACCCCCAGCACCCCTACTTCCCGCGGTACTGCCAGGAAATGAAAGTTTCCCAGTTTTTATTGTAGCTGCATTACCTCTTCATAGCCGTACGAGTCGTGCTGTTGTCAGTGTTTAGTGTAGATTTATCTATTTATTTGTTATGGACATTATCACAGCTAATCTCGGAAACCTTTCATACAGATGCCCCACCCAGACGCAGCACAGTGGACGTGGTCTCCCTTCAAGGTCAGCTTTTGGAGGAAGTTAGAATGCTGAGGCGTACTCAGGAGCAACTCCTGCAGGTGGAGAGGGAAAAGCTGCTCGTCGAGAGGGAGAAGCTTCGCCTTGCCCAAGCCAAGTCTGATTAAAAAAAAAAAAGAATGTTGAACCTAGAATAAAACAGCAATCACTCAGAGGTTTTCATGTGTGGTTTATTGTGTTTTTTCTTCACATGAATCTCCTCCTTATGAGGTCTTGTCTCACTTGCATGCCAGTGTTACATGGGACAGGGACTGGGACATCTCCCTCGGGGTCATCATCATCTGGGAGGTCAGGGATTGGCAAGCGGTACATAATGCAGATGTCGTGGAGGATAAAAGCACGGGTAATAATTTTACATGGCCGTAGAGGCCTGGTACAACTGGACGGAGAGACACTGAACATGCTGCTGAATGTAGCAATCCCTGTGTGATAATTCTAAAGGAAATTACACAAACGACGACGACGACGACGACGATAACCTCAAAATCATGCAACCCTTAGGATACAAATGATCACGTACAAATGACATGTGCTAATTTTTCACAATCAAATTGTAAAAAATCACAATCTATTACGTCCGACCATGGCCTCCCAGTACAGATACTTATACCACTGTTCGCTTTTACTGAAGGTAGCACAAAAACACTCAACGTCACCTGGAAAAAATAGAAACTCCTATCCCACTATCAATCCCATCAGATACCCGGGTCCAGGGCTGGTGTCCATTCAGAATGATGTCGATTCTGGCCTCATGTCTCCCCAGGCCAGAGACAGTCTTTTGGGCCTGGTTTTGACGTGATTGTGTGCGTAAGGGGAGTTACAAGCACGGTCACATGTGAGCCTCCTCCGGGCGTCCAGTCGTCCGCTCGCCCGTACCGGAAGTTAGGAACATGTTCCTAACCGTCCATCCGGATCAGGTGCTGCCCCCTGGTGGATCCTCTTCTATGTTCACCGGTTCATGCTTGATCTCTCTGAAAGCTTGGATATTGTTTTTTCCAAAAAGCTATTTCCAACAGATTAAAAAACGTGTTTTCTGGAAATCATATAATAATAATAATAATTTTATTTAAAGGCGCCTTTCTCGGCACTCAAGGACACCATACAGAGGTACACAAAAGTCATTTGAGAGGAACACAATTAATAAAAAATAAAAAATATACTAATAAAGAAAGAAGAAAATTGTAACAACACAGACATAGTTATTGGCATCAGGTGGAATAGGCAGTTTTGAACAGATGGGTTTTGAGATGTGATTTGAAAAGTGGAAATGAGGTGATGTTTCTGAGTTCGGGTGGTAGAGCATTCCAGAGACGGGGAGCAGAGCGGCTGAAGGCTCTGGGCCCCGTGGTGGTGAGACGGGCAGAGGGGACAGACGGGTGTACGGAGTTAGAGGATCTGAGGGAGCGGGAGGGAGTGGGCGCGTGGACGAGGTCGGACACATATGGGGGAGCGAGGTTGTGGACACCCTTAAATGTAAACAGGAGGACTTTGAATTTGAGACGGCACTGAACCGGGAGCCAGTGGAGCTGCTGGAGGACAGGGGTGGTGTGGTGGGTGGATGGGGCTCCAGTTATAATGTGAGCAGCTGAACTCTGGACCAGTTGGAGCTCATGGAGGGGTTTGTGAGGGAGGTCGTGAAGGAGAGAGTAGCAGTAATCTACACGGGAGGTGAGGAGGCTGTGGGCGAGGACGGCGGCAGAGCGGGGGTCAGGGAAGGGCGGAGGCGATTGACGTATCGTAGGTGGAAGTCGGCAGACCGGGGGATGTTATTGATGTGGGTTGAAAGGATAGCGTACGGTCCAGGATGACAGCCAGACTCTTAATCTAACAGGAGGGTGCAACAGTGGAATTATCTATGTGGTGACTGAAAAGATGTTCGTTTTTGATAGGGTTGATTTTGTGCCAATGAGTAGAACCTCCGTTTTACTGCTATTTAATTTGAGGAAGTTGAGAGTGAACCAGTTTTTATTTCCCCACTCTCTCTTTCTGAGAGAGTGGGGAGAGAGAGTATTGTTGTTTTGTTCACTCTCTCTTTCTGAGAGAGTGGGGAGCTGGAAGGAGGAGAGAGAGAGTGACGATGGGTGAAAGTCTGTCGAGATGCTGAGGTGAGGAATTAATCCAAGGTGCTGGTGGATATTCTGGATTTTAGAAGTGATAAAAGGACATAATGGAGTTGCAGAAGGAGGTTGTGTACAGGTGAGGGGCGGAGGGAGTCCTGGGGTTTAGTGGTATTGTTGAGTAGGGAGAACAGTGACTTGGAGTTGTCTTTATTGGCAGTGATTCTACTGGAGCAGTAGTGGGTTTTAGTGCTAGTCTAAAATGTGATTATTGTACATTTCTTTGTGAATGGTGAGGCCGGTTTTTTATGGAGCCGTTCAAGTTGCCGACCTTTGGCTTTCATCAGACGAAGGTAGGGGTTGAACCAAGGGGCGGAGACAGAGAAAGAAACAGATCTGTTTTTTAACGGAGCAAGAGAATTGAGAATATTGACCCCTGGCTTCCCGCCAGAGGTCAGGAGCACCACAACAGCAACTGTACAAACTGCCACAACACCGGCCTCCATCTTGTCTCCTTTCGTCAAAAAAACCGCTGAATGGTAGCTGTGGTCACTGCACACGGTGTCTGATTCATCGACAATAAAAAACATGTCGTAATTTATCAAGATTATTTTACAATGTTGTGTTGCGTTGTAATGAACTGTATTGTAAATATTAACAAATAACCTTTGACCTTGGCTCTTACTTTCAATTTGGTTTGTCATTAAAGTCAGATCGTATTTTTTTATGTACTAAAGGTGAGATTATTGGGTTGCGTACTGAAAGTCTGGTTGTTTCATGGTATTGTGTTGTATTGTGTACTAAAGTGAGATCATCATTGTGTTGCGTTCACTAGGTGGAGCAGGGTGAAGAGACAATACCGTCACCAGCAGTGATGCCAGTAACGCGTTACTTTTGTTACGTATTTTAAGCACATAAACTGCGCCAACATAGCCAATATGAAGCAGGATCGAACACACAAGCTGCATTACCCTCACATAGCCACTAGGATGCAGGATCGAACACATAAGCTGCAATAACTACTCCAGCCACAGATGGCAGCACCTTTAGACAGGTGAGGATGGCGGAGCCATTACGTCACACCGGCCACGCCCACTCCACATAGGCCACGCCCACTTGACGATCAACAGCGCGGAATTCAGCTTGAGAGGCCAGAATCAATAGGAGCTCGGCCGAGAGTCCTGGGTCTTTTCCAGGGACTCGAAGTAGTGCCCGATATTATTCCAATACGTGTTAGATACAATTCCCTCCCTTATGCTTCATAGTTACCATCCCGAAATATGCCTACTTTAACAAATAAAGTGAGTTAAAAGCGACCAAGTATTGGACTACTTTCTTCAAGAGCAAAAACGCAACACTCAGTAACGCGGTGCTGGCCTCGGACCACAGTTTTCAGTAACTAGCAATCTTACGTGTTGCTATTTCCAAACCAGTAATCAGATTAAAGTCACTCATCAAAGTTACTGTGCCTTACTAATTTTTCACCGGCGTTGAGAGCGGTGTGTGCGTGTGTCTGTCTGTCTGCCTGTTTGTGTGAGTGTGCGTGTGAAGCGTAAGTCTCCATAGACTTCAATCTATCAGAGGCGAGTATCGACCTTGACTCTCCAGAGTCCGCACCACCAGTTATCAGCGGCAGAATTAGTCGCGCGGTGCTGTGTGCGTGCGTGTGTGTGTGTGTGTGTGTGTGTGTGTGTGTGTGTGTGCGTGTGTGTGTGTGTGTGTGTGTGTGTGTGTGTGGGTGTGTGTGTGTGTGTGTGTGTGTGTGTGTGTTGCGCTGGAGCGACGGCAGCAGAGAGAGCGCGTGGGAGCCAGAGAACCAAACCCACGGGGAGGTCCGAGCAGCTTGAGCGCTAGAACTGAGCTGTTTACGTCACACACCTGGAGATACGTCCGGTGATCGCCCCGTAAAGCGCGCTGTGATATTTTGTCCACGCATTACAAGTTAGCGGAAGCGGTTGAGAGCCGTGTGTCAGTGTGTGCACCCAGGTATCCCAAATACCCCTGACGTCGTGTTTTTAAACAGAGACAGAAGGGAAGTGCTCTTACTTGAGATAGGCTGTGAATTTGATCTGTACATGGAAATTGCTTTCAACGATAAAATCATTAAATACCAGCCCATTCTGGAAATACTAAGGGACCTAGGCAGCTAGGCTACCAATGCAAGCTAATAGTGTTTATTTTTGGAAGCTTGGGGCATGTCCACAACCGTGTTTTCAGTGGGTTAAGGCTGGGCTCTCCAGCAGAAAATGTTTTTTGTACCCTTGAACAATGACTTATCTTATCTCTGAAATATTTGAATCTTGTCTCTTGTAATGTGATTGGTGGATTCAAATACAGAATTAAATGTGTGTGTGTGTGTGTGTGTGTGTGTGTGTGTGTGTGTGTGTGTGTGTGTGTGTGTGTGTGTGTGTGTGTGTGTGTGTGTGTGTGTGTGTGTGTGTGTGTGTGTGTGTGTGGCATATACCGCCGCCACCCACCGACTGGCGACAGAGAGCACCACGTCTCTCTCCCCAATCAGCGTGATTGGGGGACACCTGCTGGACGGAGTGGGAGCCATTTTAAAAGGGCCACGAGGACAGACAGACGGGACCGGGAACCATGGAGAGCAAGGAAGCCCACGGGATGACAGCGAACTAGAGGCTCACGGAGACCCTAAGTCTTATGTATATGGACCCTGTATACCCCGGTTACTGATGATAAATGCCGAGTACGGCTTGAACCCCCGACTACACGTGTCATTTATACCTGGAACCCGCGCCATCGAGTACCGGGTTACCTGTGTGTGTGTGTGTGTGTGTGTGTGTGTGTGTGTGTGTGTGTGTGTGTGTGTGTGTGTGTGTGTGTGTGTGTGTGTGTGTGTGTGTGTGTGTGTGTGTGTGTGTGTGTTAGTTTCACTTTTAAGTTCTCCTGGAAACTAATGACCTCACAGCTGTATTGAATTCCTATTGGTCCAGACCGGCCTCTCCCTTGTGATCAGTCTCTTGTTTGCAGGTTTCCTGGTCAGTGCGTCTGATGCTGGAGTCTGAGTCACGTCTCTGTGGATAATCTCATCGAGCTGTTCTTCTGAATACATCGATATGAAGGCGCTAATAGCGCTGCTGCTGTTGGTCTTTGGTCACGGTGTGTCCTCAGGTAAGACTGAAGACAGTTTTCACTTTTCAAAACTATCCTTCCAAAAGGTTTGTTAATGGTCCCTGAAACGATGCTTAGATTCCCTAATTTGGTTGAAAAGCATTTGATTATCCTCTTTAATGAGTTAAATTAATCCACAACATGATTCAGCTTTTACTGAGAGTATTTAAACTAATATTAGAACATTTATTCTGGTTTCAATTGTGAAAACGATCCAGAGCACTGGTTTGATGATTTCATTCCCAAATGTACAATCTATTATCAGAACCAAACATTAACCTTCAGTTAGGAGGGAATCCGTGTACTTTAACCTGTTGCAGATTTAGCAAAATGGGGGCCCAAGGCTAAGATATGTATGGGGCCTACCTTATCCGATCTTAAAAACAGAACAGAGAAAAAATATGTACAGACTGAATGGTGGATAGGCAGGTAAAACTAATCTAGAATACTAATACTCAGAGTAAGGGTAAGCATGTTTGTACTGTCGTGTGGTTCTCTAATAGACAGGGTTATTTTCTTCCTTCATTTTACGTCAATTAATATTTCTTGTTGGGTTGGATTCTTCTTGTGTTTCTTCCTTCTTATCTTGTTAAATCCTTTACAGGCTTCAATTCAGAAAGGGGCCAAGGCAAGGTGGCACAGACAGACACACACACACACACACACACACACACACACACACACACACACACACACACACACACACACACACACACACACACACACACACACACACACACACACACACACACACACTATATAAGCAATGTCAGAGACAGTTTTTAATTTTAAAGCCTACAACAATGACAGATATTTGGACGGAAATGTTCTACATGACTGCAGCTGTTGATGGCCTGATAGCATTAAAGGTCTTGACTTAAACACCGTTTTTTTACTTCCTCATCTTGCTGCACCCTTTACAGGCAGGTATTCACAGTGGCGGATTTAGCAAATTGGGGGCCCAAGCCAAAGGTATACACTTTTTTACTACAAAATAAAGATGGAAAGTGGAGAACACACAAAGTGTAGCAGTCCACAAACTAATAGTAACGATGGAACTAGAAAGAGAATAAGGTTTCAGATAACACCTGTCTTTGCCAAAATGCCAGACAAACCAGCACTGTTTATTATTAAGATCAAATCAATATCAACATAACCAGCAAGAGAAGTAGTTAGGGTGAACCCCCACAAACAGTGATATACTTAGCGAAACATCACGAACAGTCATATACTTAGCAAATATTGCCATGATGAATAATTGACTTTGTATGTATATACCTTAAACTGGAATCCCTAATCACCCTGCACAATTACAAAAGCAGGATCAAGGACTATTTAAACACAAACTGAACACTGACTTACTGCCAATTAGATTGATGCTTTGTGACTTTTTATTGTGTTTTGTGTCTTGTTTTTAGTGTGAAATTTTGTGTTTTTGTTGTTTTTAATGTGAAACTTTAAATGTTTGTATGCTGCCTTCTTGGCCAGGACTCTCTTGAAAAAGAGATTTTGAATCTCAATGAGAATATTCCTGGAAAAATAAAGGTTAATAAAAAATAAAAATAAAATCTCAAGTGCAATTGGCATTGCACTTGAGATTGACATTTCAATCATTCTACAAACAAACCCATGTACAAGATCCAGGATATTGTGAGTGAATTGACATAACAGTTCAGTTTGAACATTTCAAACATTCTACAAACAAACCTATGTACAAGAGAGAGAGGCAGAGAGAGGGAGAGAGAGTCTATGAGAGTCCTACTCATTGACGTCTTCTCACAGGTCTTCATCTAGCGCTACTTAACAGCTAGCTGCTGCTGCTGCTGTAGCGGCGTGTTCAACGCTTTGGACGTTGTTGTTCCTGTCTGTATCCCCAACAGTAGCCGTAAAAAAAAGTGTCATCTTTGGCAGCGTTGCCAAATACTTTCCGGCGTCTTTTTTCATTTTTCTTTTATTTGAGCCGCTTGGGTAACTTTATTTCCTAACCCTTTATTTTATTCTCACGTTTAGACTTGTCTTGCCTCGTCTCTGCTTGGTAAGCGGCCAAGCGGCCGCCTACCAAGCAGAGACATACCTGTGCCTCTATGTTCAAACTGCCACTGACTTTAAGTCTACTTTGAATCCTATGTATTATATTAACACTCAGATATCTTATCAGGGACGTGCACAGGGGGGTTGCTCAGGTTGCTTGGGCAACTGCCCATATGCCCTCCTCGACTCAGGTTGCCCTTCCGAGGAAAAAAAAAAATATATATATTTATTGATTTTTTAATCATTTAATGGATGCAGAATTTCATGTAGGCCTAGATAATAAAAATCGCCACTCGAAACATTTCATAAAGTAAGCGTAGCCTCATTCAATTCCGTTCGGGCACTGAGAGTGAAAGTCAGTAGGGGGAGGGCAAACTCTGCCGCGCGGCAACAGCCGCTTTTGCCGCCTCCCCTCTGCCGCCCTTCCCCCATTGAAATGAATGGAGGCGGCGAGTTGCCGCGCGGCGTGTGAAAGCTGAAATGCTTTACTTAGCTGCAGCGCTGCACGCGACCGGAAAACCGGCACCTGTGAGACGACTGCCTTAATGTTCTCGGAAAAGGTGAATTTGAGATGTATAACAAACAAATAATCATCATCACGTTTTATGAAATGAATTACAATCTTCATAAATCCAGGCTCAGTTTGCCACGTAACGTTTAGCCTAAATAATCAGACAGCTAGCTAGCTTGCAGACAAGCAGCCCGTTATCACATAGTCTACACATTTTTTGGTAGGCAAACTAAGCTACATGTCTGCTGATAGTTAGTTTCTAACATTTTGTTTTAACAAGAAGAATAAATGATAGGGTTAGCAATGTATCACATGAATTCTTTCATTCAAAATGGTTCATGCCTAAATCTTATCACTATTTTGGGTATTGTTTGTTATTGTTAAGTGAAGCCGAAATGCCCAGGGAAAAGAGGAGGATTCAGGAGAGAGAGAGACAAGTAAAGGAGGCAGCAAAGAGGAGCACATCACTACAGGGTAGTGATGTGCTCCGAAATCCGAAATCAGTGTGGTCAAGAGCGGCTGTCTGACCTCCTCCTGCTGTCCATAGAGAAGGACATACCAATCGACAAAGAAGAGGTTCTGAAGGCTTCTCTTTTGAAGCTTTGCATTTTTAAAATGTCAATTTGGAGAAACTTATCAGTGACTTGATAGGATGTTGTTTAATTATGTTTGTGTTCATGTTATGTTCTTCTTCTTCAAGTCATGTTTTTCTGCATTATCGTTAGTAGTAGTTATTTCAGTGTTTTACTTATTTGTATTAATATATTATAAAGACCCTGTTATTTGTTATTCTCAGTCCTTCATATAGCCTGTGAGTTGTTTTTTATTTTTTTGGGGGGGGGGGGGGGTTGCCCTTTTTTCAGGTCAGAGCAACTGCCCCTCAAAATTCCTGTGCACGTCCCTGTATCTTATTAACTTTTCAACGTTCTTGGAGAATCATCACTCATGCGCACACACGCAGACACGCACTAATATAATTATTATCATTGCTATCAATATATGATTATGAAATATAATAATTAGAATATTATATCATTAATTATTATCATTCCAATGATAGCAATGTGAATATAGTTAAAATGCCGGTATCGAATACAGAAATTCTCCAATATGCTTACAATTATGATAACATTGTAATAGTTATTTAAATAATAGTTTAATATTCATGTCAGCATGAATATTAAGAGGCAGCAGGTTGTGTTGTAGTTGAAGGTCTGGACAGCCAGTGCTGTGGGCTACAGTGAGATGTTTGGATGTCAATAAGATCAAACTGAAGGTTCCTACATTACCTGGACGGCCAGGGGGTGGAGCCATGTGACAGGGGGCGGGGCCAAAGGACAGGGGGAGCCATCGAGCAGGGGGAGGGGCCATGGGCATTTCTGTCTACAGGGATGAACAGTATTAACCTGTCTGTCGTAACTTGTCTGTCTGTCTATAGTGATGTACAGCTACCTGTCAGTCTGTCTGTCTGTAGTAATGTAAAGTCTTAACCTGCCTGTCTGTCTGTCTACAGTGATGAACTGTATTAACCTGTCAGTCTGTCTGTCCGTCTGTCTACAGTGATTCACTCTCTGCAGTATTTCCTCACGTCGTCGTCTGGACTCCCAACCTTCCCAGAGTTTGTTGCTGTTGCGATGGTGGATGGAGTTCAGATTGGGCACTACGACAGCAGCATCCAGGGAATAGCTCTGAAACAGGCCTGGATGTACCAGTTATACAGAGATCATCCCGGTGAACTGGAGTCGATGACTGGGATGGCTCTGTGTGCCCAGCAGAGACTCAAGGCCAAAATTTTGGATCTGAAGAAGTGCTTTAACCAAACAGGAAGTGAGTTTATATCTGATGTCTTACCTCTCACATACCTCTCACATATTCATAATTTAAACCCAGAATAAAGTTTCACCGTACTCCCAAACAGTGTTCCAATTAGGGGGTCAGCATTCCCATTGGGGGGGGCGATGGCGTCATTAGAAAGCCCTGCCTCTAAATTCATACCTTCATCATTACACACTTACGGTGTGTGGCCTACATTCTTCTGAAATTGAATGAAATGCCTATGCCAGGTAGCTAATTCTGAAGAAAGAAACACATGCTAACATGCAGATATCTTGGGGAAACAACAAACAACACCAACTTAATCCAGAAAGTATTTTGGGAGGATTATTCGCGATTGCTCATTCACTTGACCTGCAGTTTGGGGCAGCGGTAAGCTGAATGCGGGCAGCAGGCTAACTGACGTGACTGACAACGAGTGAACACTGAACCAACCCCACTGACGTTACAATGTCTATACATCATGGGCCTACTTCGAACGTACACCCACAGTGGCGATTGCAGAACATAAACGCTATGTTATGCATTGACATAATGCCCCTCCTCCTGGCGTTGAAATCAATTTTGCCTACTTCCCTAACTGAAATAAAGGACGTACATTATATCACTAAATCTAATAACTATAAGGCAATATATTATTTTGGACTAAAAGTAGGACAGTAGGCTAATAACACGGAGGAAATAAATGACATCAAGTGACTCAATCTAATTTGTTTGTTTATGATCTACAAAACTAGTTGACTTGCATTTTTTCACAACTCATTAGGAACCTTCACCTTGATGCCGTAGCTCTCCTCGCAGCTCTATTGGTAGCGGCGAACACACATAACCTGCATAACCTGCCAGTGCCGCCGGTGTTTCGTAATGGAGCAATAGTCGAGTGATGTCAAGTAAACAAAAGTCAAAAGATGCTGATGGCACAGAAATGGTACAGTCCACTGAAGGTGCGTTTGAAATCGTTTGACACTAGATTATTACTTTCATGATGAGCACAGATTGAGAAATACTACTTCCCGTAAGTATTTCAGTACCCCCAAAACTGTCGTTTTAGTCCCTATTTGGGGGGTCCAAAACCCATTCGAGGGGGCCAAACCCCCCCCGAAATCGAACCCTGTTCCTAAAAACACACACGCACTCACACACGCATGCACGTGTCCGTGCACACACGCTAATAAAGGTAGTCAGTATGGCAGTACACAGTGTAGTAGTACTCAGTGTAGCAGTACAACGTGTATTGGTACTCAATGTAGCAGTACTCAGTGTAGTAGTACTCAGTGTTTGTATAGCAATTTAAGAAGAGACGAAGGCCTGTTGTGTGTGATATTCAGTGTCCAGAATCCCAGTATTAAATCAATATTATTGGATCACAGTATTATCTACTGCTAAATATGTTTCATCTCATGAATCAATGAAAATTATTCTAAAAGATTGTAGTTAACATGAAAAAATGCCTAACTCCAAAATACAAATAAAATTAAATTCACAGATAAAGTAACAGGACATATAGTTAATGGAGGTAACGGCTACTAATATTCTTAAAGGCCCACTATGCAACTTCGGGCATTTCTTCGCTGTTTTCTTGGTTTTGGCACGCACATTTCTCTACACAGCGCCCCCTAAAGCTTCGTAGTAGATATTTCACAACACTGTCGTAACAACTCGTTGACGTCCCTTCCCCATGCTCTTCTACGCGAGCCATGTGCATTTGTTTTCAAAGAAGCCGGCGAATGCGCGGAGCCATGTCCGAAATAGATGTTCATAAAGTGTAGGCAAGGTTATACATTTTTAAAATGGTGTATTTGCATTGCAATAAACATAAATCCACCATTTTTTATAGTTGACGGGGAGAATTTATACCCTAGGTTATAATTATTTTATCTTAGGTTGAACAGAACAATCAGTGTAAGAGGTTTGGCCAACATAATAATCGAAATAAACAAGAACCTGGATTCGGGGATTCAGTCTGTATCTGGGGGACGAGACATACGAACAGCAAAACACCCATGGAAACAAAGGTGTTTATATGGTTGCAACCAAGCAAGCTAGAAACAAACAGGAATCACAACAAAACGGTCGAGAAAACAATTTTTACAGGGCTCAAAAAAATGGTTGAGCAAACACATGTGTACAGAGACTATCAGAATCAAGAATATTACGCAGACAAAGTTCACCCAAGGGTACTTTCAATTTCAAAAGCAACACGGCCGAGTCGGCGTCTGATTTGCAGTCTTCTTTTTCTTTCAGTTCACGCTATTCCTGAAAAGCTTGCCCAACGTTTACTCGTGTCTGGCCTCTCTGTCGGTCTGTCTCCCTTTTCTCTTCTTCTGTTCCTCCGACATTGGGTTTCTCTGTCTCTTTTTAGTCGGCTGATCTATGATGAATATAAAAATCCATTAGTTACTTGTGTTTATATCGAGCCGGTTCCGTGTTTGTGGGTCTGTGCCGTAAAGCAATTCGTTACTGTAGTGACCATAGTAGTGACCCTTGCACAGAAGCATACGGCCGACATCTTTCTTTTTTCTGGGTGGAAATAGTAACATAATTACGCCATTAAATGCGTTTATGGAAACATTTTTAGCGAGAAATGTGCATTTTACTTTCAGAATGTTCGCTCGGTGAATGTGAAGGATGTTTGGTTTGATAGTTATGACGAAGAGTGAACGCTCCGTTCACTTGAATGGACAGAGTCTCTGGCTGCTAAGCAACCTCAACGTCTTGGCGGACTATTTCTCTGCTGATCAACACTACGAATGCTGGAAACACACCAGACACACCATGTGAAGTTATTTAACCCGATAATCGTTATTTATGAGTCCTTAGCCCAAGTGAAGGAGTTCAAGTACCTCGGGGTCTTGTTCGCGAGTGAGGGTACTATGGAGCGTGAGATTGGCCGGAGAATCAGAGCAGCGGGGGCGGTATTGCGTTCGCTTTACCGCACCGTTGTTACGAAAAGAGAGCTGAGCCGCAAGGCAAAGCTCTCGATCTACCGGTCGATCTTCGTTCCTATCCTCACCTATGGTCATGAGGGTTGGGTGATGACCGAAAGGACGAGATCGCGGGTAAAAGCGGCCGAGATGAGTTTTCTCAGAAGGGTGGCTGGCGTCTCGGGATAGGGTGAGAAGCTCAGTAATCCGTGAGGAACTCGGATTAGAGCCGCTGCTCCTTTACTTAGAAAGGAGTCAGCTGAGGTGGTTCGGGCATCTGGCAAGGATGCCTACTGGGCGCCTCCCTTTGGAGGTGTTTCAGGCACGTCCATTGGGGAGGAGACCTCGGGGAAGACCCAGGACTAGGTGGAGAGATTATATCTCAACACTGGCCTGGGAACGCCTCGGGATCCCCCCGTCAGAGCTGGTCAATGTGGCCCGGGAAAGGGAAGTCTGGAGCCCCCTGCTTGAGCTGCTCCCCCCGCGACCCGACCCCGGATAAACGGATGACGATGAGATGAGATCGTTATTTATATCCGAGATTATTTAATCTAACCCAATCTAAACTCTATCATGCACCCAAACACGGCGGCGTTTGGGTTTCCTACCTCGGACAACAATTGCCTCGCAACTGGCTGTTTATATCTAGCCGGTGCCATGTTTGGGTGTGTGTCTGTGCCGTAAAGCATTTTCGAAACTACAATCTGACTACATTTTCGAGGATACTTCCGCTGCGTCACATCCGGATTGTGTCGGTCCGAACAGATCAAGTTGCATATGCGCTTTTTCACTGGAGAGGCGACATGGGTAAATGACACACCCACCAATCAACCCAGAAATGGATGCAGAACCATCAGCATAACTCTCAACCTGCATACTTAATGTAATTTTGGCTAAAAAAGTTGCATAGTGGGCCTTTAAATGCCCCCGAAGTCAGGGCCAGCGCTCGGCATAGGCGACCTAGGCGATCGCCTAGGGCGGCAAATGCGTTGTGGGCGCCCTCTGGTGGCGCCCGTAAGTAGTCAATCAAAATATAAGAAACAAAAGGAGAAGGAAGGGGGCGCAGGAGCCATTTCTAGGGCTCCCCCCCCCCCACACACACACACACACACACTTCCTTAGCTCCTGCCATTATAAACTTGGATGTAATAAAACAACAAAGATAGCTAGCGGGCTAGCGGTATTAGCTCCGCTCGTCTGCTGGTCAGATGAAAGGTTTAGGGAGGTGCAGGGGGGGGGGGGGGGGGGTGGGGTACGAGGCTGAAGGGTGGTGTAGGGTGGTGTAGAGCTCTGGCTGGTCAGATTTTTTCATCTATTTATTAATATTAGTTATTGTTATCATAATGTTCATATGGTTTGTGTTGTGATATTTAATGTTAATGAAGTAAAATCCGTCTAATCTTACCCTTCTCTTTTCCGTCCTTCCATCTGTCTCTCTCTCTCTCTCTCTCTCTCTCCCCCTATTCTCTCTCTCTCTCCCCTCTCTCTCCCCCCCACACATCTCTCTCTCTCTCTCTCTCTCTCTCTCTCTCTCTCTCTCTCTCTCTCTCTCTCTCTCTCTCTCTCTCTCTCTCTCTCTCTCTCTCTCTCTCTCTCTCTCTCTCTCCCTCTCTTCCTCTCTCTCTCAGCTATCCACATTGTTCAGAGGACACTTGGCTGTGAGTGGGATGATGAGGATGATTCTACTGATGGTTATCACCAGTATGGTTATGATGGAGAGGACTTCATAGCGTTGGACCTGAAGACCCTGACCTGGGTCGCTCCAGTACGTCAGGCTTTCAGCACCAAACAGAGATGGGATCAGGAAAGAGCTGGATTACAATTCAATAAGTACTTCCTCACCAAGCAGTGTGTTGATTGGCTGAAGATGGTCCTGGCCTATGGGAAGAGCACTCTGCAGAGAACAGGTAGAGTCACATGACCTGGTGGGCCTCTCAGAGTCTCTGTTCTCTCTCTCTCCCCTCCCCCCCTCTATCTCTCCCTCCCCCCCTCTCTCCCCCCCCTCGCTCTCTCTCCCTCTGCCCCGATCTCTCTCACTCCCCCCCTCTCTCTCTACATCTTCCCCCGCCTCTCTCCCCCCCCCCTCTCTCTCTCTCCCTCTCCCCTCCCCTCTCTCTCTCCCTCCCCCCTCGCTCTCTCTTGCTCTCCCTCTCCCCCCCCCTCTCTCCCCCCCCTCTCTCTCTGTGACCACAAAATGTCCTGATATCCTGCATTAAGCCGACGAGACTCAGCCCTCAAAGGGGACGCAACTCAGCACCTTATGGAAGAATATGAAATAATGAATACATGACGAGAAAAAGTCATTTACATTATAAAATAATCTCTCTCTCTGTTTCTGTCTCCCTCTCTTTCTCTCTCTCTCTCTCTCTCTCTCTCTCTCTCTCTCTCTCTCTCTCTCTGTCTCTCTGTCTCTCTGTCTCTCTCTCTCTCTCTCTCTCTCTCTCTCTCTCTGTCTCTCTGTCTCTCTGTCTCTCTCTCTCTCTCTCTCTCTCTCTCTCTCTCTCTCTCTCTCTCTCTCTCTCTCTCTCTCTCTGTTTCTCTCTCTCTCTCTCTGTTTCTCTCTCTCCCCCCCCTCTCTCTGTTTCTCTCCCCCCCTCTCTCTCTCTGTCTCACCCTCTCTTTTCCCCCTCTCTTTCTCTCACTCTCTCTCTCTCTCCAGAGCGTCCGCGGGTGTCTCTGCTCCAGAGGAGCCCCTCCTCCCCAGTGGTGTGCCATGCTACAGGCTTCTACCCTGACAGTGTGGTGGTGTTCTGGAGGAGAGACGGCCAGGAGCTCCATGAGCACCCCGGGGAGGTCCTCCCCAACCACGACGGGACCTTCCAGGTCAGCGTGGACCTCAACCTCAAGGCCGTCCCACAGGAGGACTGGGGGAGGTACGAGTGTGTGGTCCAGCTGAAAGGCATCGAGGACATCTCCACCCCCCTGGACCCCGCCCTCATCAGGACCAACGGGGGTAAGACTGGTGTTGGAGGGGATGGAGGTGGTGTCTCACCACCTCCACCTGACCTCATCACAACCACTGCCAGGTGTACCTGGAAACTGCTGAAGCTACTGGCTAAACACACAGCTCTCAGGAGTAGCTCACTGCAGTAAAACACAGTGGATTGTGGGTAAATGAGTTACATGAATAGGGCTAGGCTCATATCAGTCCCTGAGCTCTAGAGGAATAGTTACACTGACGTTGTGTTAGTCGTGTGTGTATCATCACGTATCTATTGACATGTGGTCCAAGGATGGAGGGATGGATGGGGGAGGGTTTCTTTCCAAATCTTTCATTACACACTTAATTTATTTTTTCTTGATTTACCTTCAAGGCAAGAGTCCCATCCTTGTTTTCATCCTTGCTGGCGTTGCTGTTGTGGCTGTTGTTGCTGCTGCTGCTGCTGCTGCTGTTGTTGGAGTCTTTGTGTACCAGAAGAGGAACGGTGAGCGGATAAAACTTTCCAGAAGGACAAATACCTGTCTCCACCTGCCCCTACTTCCTGTCCCCTTCTACCACCAGACCACTAGTGGTCTGGTGGTAGAAACCTCTCCACCTCTGAATGATGAACCTCCTCCAATGTCCACTGAGATGTTGTGGCATTAAGAATATGAAAGTATAATAACATCAGGATATTCACCACTGTTACAACACTAATCATTTCACTTGATCCTTAGATTCAGACAAGCGACACAAATCAGTTGGTGAGTAAAATTCACTGGACTATACAGCTCTATAGATTAAGATACATCTAGCTCACTGGACTTTACAGCTCTATAGATCTAGATACATCTAGCTCACTGGACTATACAGCTCTGTAGATCTAGATACATCTAGCTCACTGGACTATACAGCTCTGTAGATCTAGATACATCTAGCTCACTGGACTATACAGCTCTGTAGATCTAGATACATCTAGCTCACTGGACTATACAGCTCTATAGATCTAGATACATCTAGCTCACTGGACTATACAGCTCTGTAGATCTAGATACATCTAGCTCACTGGACTATACAGCTCTATAGATCTAGATACATCTAGCTCACTGGACTATACAGCTCTGTAGATCTAGATACATCTAGCTCACTGGACTATACAGCTTTGTAGATCTAGATACATCTAGCTCACTGGACTATACAGCTCTATAGATCTAGATACATCTAGCTCACTGGACTATACAGCTCTATAGATCTAGATACATCTAGCTCACTGGACTATACAGCTCTATAGATCTAGATACATCTAGCTCACTGGACTATACAGCTCTATAGATCTAGATACATCTAGCTCACTTGACTATACAGCTCTATAGATCTAGATACATCTAGCTCACTGAACTATACAGCTCTATAGATCTAGATACATCTAGCTCACTGGACTATACAGCTCTATAGATCTAGATACATCTAGCTCACTGGACTATACAGCTCTATAGATCTAGATACATCTAGCTCACTGGACTATACAGCTCTATAGATCTAGAAACATCTAGCTCATGACTTCACCTCCTCCCATTCTGATACTTCCCAGGTTCTGA
>NC_044069.1:4042125-4109625 GCF_902167405.1 Gadus morhua
CTGAACCTGGTGCTGGACTTCGTGCCAGAGACGGTCTACCGGGTGGCGCGGCACTTCAACAAGGCCAAGAGCATCATTCCCATCATCTACGTCAAGGTGAGGAGCTGCAGTCTGCACACTGGGGTTACTGGGGTTCAGTGACCAGTGAGACTTAGCCTTACTGGCCGTGGATTAGAGGTGTGTGTGTGTGTATGTTTGTGGGCGAAATTCCTTATCCGCTTAACAAACACTCCTCTGATGGGAATGACTTGCAGAAATGGTTAACTATGTCCACGGATTCGTGTCTGCAGTTAACGTTTAATAAAACTCGAATTAAAGACTCGATGTGACTAAAACAAAAAGGTCACCTGTAACAGAATCAGGCTGTAATCAACGTGATTTTCTAGAATAATACATTTGATTTATATAGCACTTGACAGACTGAACACAAAATAAAAACATTTATTAAGAAGTTGTATTTGTGAAAAGATTTGAAAAAACTGATGTTAAAGATGCATTATGCAAACTTCTTTATCATCCCACAACCGCAATGTTTTGTTTTAAATGCACTGTAGTGTGTTGTGAGCGTTGCCGTGTTTCCCGTTGACGTGCGTTGCCGTGGTTACTGACGGGTCGCCGCGGGCTGCCCCCTTCCAGGTGTACATGTACCAGCTGTTCCGCAGCCTGGCCTACATCCACTCGCAGGGCGTGTGCCACCGGGACATCAAGCCCCAGAACCTGCTGGTGGACCCCGAGACAGCCGTGCTCAAGCTCTGCGACTTCGGCAGGTGAGGCGGCCTGGGAGACTGGGAGGTCGAGACTGGGAGACTGGGAGGTGGAGACTGGGAGACTGGGAGGTGGAGACTGGGAGGCTCCTAAACTGGGACCCTGTGTTAACACCATCCTGAGGGTTTCACTTTAACTCTTATCACGACGTTCAACGAGCCTCACAGTGACTTACAGTGTATTCAGACCCGTGTTGGTTCCCTTAAACAGCCCCTGTGTTACCCCCAGGTGTTAGCGTGAAGAGCCTTCCCTGTTGTCATGAAGGCACAGGGAAGGGCAGATTTTGAAAACGGCTTGCAATGGCTCATGAACCACCAGGGGCCGGTTAGCATAACATCCTTAATCAGAATCCACTGTAAGTCACTGTGAGGCTCAGCTTGGTGACCGTCGCAATTGAGTTAACGGGAAACCCTCAGGATTCAAACCAAAGACGGAATCTCTCAGGATTTAAACTGAATCTCTCGGGGTTTAAACTGAATCTCTCGGGGTTCAAACTGAATCTCTCGGGGTTCAAACTGAATCTCATAGGGTTCAAACTGAAACTGAAACTCTGAGGATTGAAAGTGAAACTAACCCGACACCCCCCCCCAGTGCCAAGCAGCTGGTGCGCGGCGAGCCCAACGTGTCGTACATCTGCTCCCGGTACTACCGCGCCCCCGAGCTCATCTTTGGCGCCACCGACTACACGGCCAACATCGACATCTGGTCGGCGGGCTGCGTGCTGGCCGAGCTGTTGCTGGGGCAACCCATCTTCCCCGGCGACAGCGGCGTGGACCAGCTGGTGGAGATCATCAAGGTACGGGGCCGGTTGACCTTTGACCTTTTGGGAGTTCCTCTACCAACGAGCCTGTGCAGACAGACTGCGTACCCTTTGGTGTTGTTGATGTTTGGTGTACCCCCCCCCCCCCCCCCCCCATTAGGTGCTGGGCACCCCGACCCGGGAGCAGATCAGAGAGATGAACCCCAACTACACAGAGTTCAAGTTCCCCCAGATCAAAGCCCACCCCTGGACCAAGGTAACGACCCCACGACCTCCCGATGATACTAAATCACGACCGTGACCCCAGCGTTATATACCGTGACACTAGAGTGAACACTGTGACGCTAGAATCACATCTTGACTTTAATAACGTAACGCCAGACTTAAATCGTGACTCTAGACGTTTATCGTGAAGCTAGACGTTTTTCGTGACTCAGGACGTTTGCCGTGACTCAACGTTTGTCGTGACTCAACGTTTGTCGTGACTCAACGTTTGTCGTGACTCAACGTTTGTCGTGACTCAACGTTGGTCGTGACTCAAGACGTTTCATAGCGTGACGCTAGCCTTAAAGCGTGTTGTCGCTTTGTAGCGTGTTGTAGCCTTGTAGTGTGAGTCTAGCCTTGTAGCGTATTGTAGCCTTGTAGCGTGACGCTAGCCTTGTAGCGTAACCCTAGCCTCGTAGCGTGACATTAGCCTCGTGACCCTAGCCTCGTAGCGTGACATTAGCCTCGTGACCCTAGCCTCGTAGCGTGACATTAGCCTCGTGACCCTAGCCTCGTAGCGTGACATGAGCCTCGTGACCCTAGCCTCGTAGCGTGACGTTAGCCTCGTAGCGTGACCCTAGCCTTGTAGCGTAACATTAGCCTCGTGACCCTAGCCTCGTGACCCTAGCCTCGTAGCGTGACATTAGCCTCGTGACCCTAGCCTCGTAGCGTGACGTTAGCCTCGTAGCGTGACCCTAGCCTCGTAGCGTGACATTAGCCTCGTGACCCTAGCCTCGTGACCCTAGCCTCGTAGCGTGACATTAGCCTCGTGACCCTAGCCTCGTAGCGTGACGTTAGCCTCGTAGCGTGACCCTAGCCTCGTAGCGTGACATTAGCCTCGTGACCCTAGCCTCGTAGCGTGACCCTAGCCTCGTTAGGTGACCCCAGCCTCGTAGCGTGACCCCAGCCTGGTGACCCCAGCCTGGTGACCCCAGCCCTGCGTCCCTGTCAGGTGTTCAAGCCGCGGACGCCCCCGGAGGCCATCGCGCTGTGCTCCCGCCTGCTGGAGTACACCCCCGCCACGCGCTTCTCCCCCCTGGAGGCCTGCAGCCACGCCTTCTTCGACGAGCTGCGCCAGCCCAACACCCGGCTGCCCAGCGGCCGCGACCTGCCCCCCCTCTTCAACTACAGCAGCGCCGGTCAGAACACGCACTAGACACACTCTATACACACACTAACACACACTATACACACACACACACGCACTATACACACACTATACACACTCTAACACACACTAATACTGCCCCCCCTCTTCAACTACTGAACCGCTGGTCAGAACACACACTATACACACTCTATACACACACTAACACACACTAATACACACACACACACTATACACACACTAACACACTAATACTGCCCCCCCCTCTTCAACTACAGCAGCGCCGGTCAGAACACACACACTAGATACACTCTATACACACTCTGACACACACTAATACACACTATAATACACAAACACACACTAATACACACACTAATACACACACACACTATACACACTCTGACACACACTAATACACACACTAATACACACTCTAACACACACTAATACACACACACACTATACACACACTATACACACTATACACACTCTAATACACACTAATACACTCTGACACACACTCTAATACACACTCTAACACACACTAATACACTCTGACACACACTCTAATACACACTCTAACACACACTAATACACACACACACACAATACACACTCTAACACACACTAATACACACACACACAATACACACTCTAACACACACTCTAATACACACTAATACACTCGCACACAATACACTCTAATACGCACTCTAATACACTCTTATACACACACAATACAGACACAATACACATTCCAATACACTCTTATACGCACACACACACACACAATACACACTATTATACACACTCTAATACACTCTAATACACACACTGTAATGCACACACACACTCTTATACACTAATACACACACTGTAATACACACTGTAATAGACACACACTAATACACACACTGTAAAACAAACACACTCTTATACACCCTTATACACACACACACTGATACACACACACTCACTCACTCACACAAACTCACTGCTATACACAAAACACTCATGCTCTTATACACACTCACAGCCTTATACACACTCACTGTTATTCAGAAACGCTCACACTCTTATGCACACACACACACACACTATTATACACACAGACTCACACTCTCACACACACTCACTCGTTCCCCTCCTTGTTGAGGTTGTCCGATGGCACCAGAACTCCCTGTTGACGGGCCTGTCTCTCTCTGGTCTCTCTCTCTGGTCTCTCTCTCTCTCTCTGGTCTCTCCTGCTCCAGATGGAACCGGTTCCGACTCGTCTCAGCACAGCTCCGTACCGGGATCCCTGAACAGCATCTGAACCCCCCCCCCCCCCCCCCCCCAACGCAAACACAAACGCACACACACTTGAACTACACACACCTCATCTCTCCCCCTTCCCATACTGTGTACTTCCCATTTCTACTACACACACCCACACACTACACGCACACAAACACACTACACATGGAACATAACCACTTGTTCGCTGTATGACAGGGTGTAAAACTACAAGACTTGTACACTACACACACACACACACACAGACACACACACACACACACACACACACACACACACCCGCGCACATGGCGGTGTGTTTGATTGGTCTCCTAGCTGCTAGGATATGATCTAAGACGGAGGGCCGGTCCTCTGGAGAATATTACCATGTCCTTTTTTTATTTATTGATTGGAGAATTTTAAAACTGTTGTGGCGAACATGCGAATTTTATTTAGCTTTTTTTTTTTTTTTTTGTCGTTATTTTTGTACGTGACTGGAGTCGACGTTCCGAAGTCCTGATAGTTCGGCGTTCCCGATTGGCCGCTCACTGGCCCCTCCCCCCCCCCCCCCCCATCCATTCCCGGTCGAGCCACATCTCTCTCCTGCTTCCTCTCACGTGATTGGCCCACATGTCGGCCCGGTGTGCGTCGGACTTCAGACCAAAACCACCTCTTCTGTTTTTATCTGTTTACACTTCCGTTACCGTGTCATGTTGAAGTTTCCCCGCAACCCCTCCCTTGCCGCCACTCTGTGTGTGTGTGTGTGTGTGTGTGTGTGTGTGTGTGTGTGTGTGTTTTTGTGTGTGTGCGTGCGTGTGTGTTTGTGTTATTTATGTTTTATTCCAAACTACGATGTAAGCTGCCAGTATTTTAGGACTCCCCGTTGGTGAATATGATTCTTTGACTTTGTTATTTTATTTGACCCTGCCCTTCTGTCCGCTGCCTCTGAGCTCCACACGAGGGTCGTTGCCATCTCCCCCCGTGTCAGTCGATGCCTGCCCCCCCCCCCCCCCCATCGGCCTGTCCGATTTGTGCGGCCGAGAAACGAAACGCTAAAAGAAATTAAAAACAAACAACCCCTTTCCCGGCGTGGGTGCGTTGGTTTCGCGTCCCGGGGCGGGCCGGGTTGATTGTTGTTGCACCCGGAGCCGTGCGGAGCTATGAAGCGGTGTGAACCCCGCCCGGCCGCGTCGCCCCGGGGGGGCGAACCCAACGCCCCTCTGCCTCCTGGAGTCCAGAAGCCATCTCCTCTCTCTCTCCTCCCTCCCTCCCTCCCTCCCTCATCGTTGCACATGTGTAAATAGGACCTGGTTTTTAATTTGTGCTCTTGTCGATACGTTGTTTATATCGTTTTATTTTATTTTATTTTTCAATGTTTTCATTGCATCATGACTGAAGCGCGTTTTAGTTTTTTTTGTAAATACGTCCTGGGTTCCACGGTGTCCATGGCGATGCAGAATGTAAATAGAAGGTGAAACCGTGGGAGAGGAGACATTCCACCGTCTGCCTCCTCCCCCCCGCCCTCCATGTCTGTTAGGATCTCTCTCTCCTCTCTGCCGCCCGGGCGTCTGTCTGTCCCCCGGGAGCGGGTGTCTGTCTGTCCCCCGGGAGCGGGCGTCTGTCTGTCCCTCGGGGCGGGTGTCTGTCTGTCCCTCGGGGTGGGTGTCTGTCTGTCCCTCGGGGTGGGTGTCTGTCTGTCCCTCGGGGTGGGTGTCTGTCTGTCCTTCTCGGGGGGGGCACTGTGGGTCCTTCTGTTTTCTAGAAACAGGAAACGCGTCATTACCTCACATAAAACGTTATTTTATTCTGGAGAGCGCTTGGCGGCGATGGGTCGTCTTAAACCTGGGTCTTAATGGTTCGGGGACTGTGGGGGGTCAAGGGTCAGAAGCCATGTGGGGTCATAGAGGGAGGGTGGGCGCTAGGCACTATAGTGTACCCTGTTAGTAGCAGGCTGTACTCTAGGCTCGTCGGGAACCCCCGGATGAAGTACTTCTTCTGGTCCCGGGGGCGCGTCCCGGTGGTTTCCTCTCCGCCATCGCTGCTAGGGCCACCGTGCCCGGAGCATGCACGTGTGAGTGCGCACGTGCGAGCGAGCACGTGTACGTGTGTGCGCGCGCACATGCTCGTGGCCCAGAGATTGTACTCTGGCCCGTGGTTTCAAACCGTATCTTCTAGAAACCCGACCCGTCTGTGCAGAGGACCTCTGTGAAGCCGCTGTCGGTCCTAGCCGACACTTTTCAACACTTGATATTATTTAGTTGTTTTGACTCTGGGTCTCGTTCGTTGTGATGCTGTGTAGCTCAGGCCTCGCTCCGGGCCGACCGACGGGCGCAGGAGGAGAGAGAAACCACTGTTGTGTATGTCACTACTTTGTGTATGATATGGTGTCATTTAATAAAGTGATGAAACTGTGCTCGCTGCGTGTCGCCCGCTTCTTCGTCTCCTTTAGAGAGGGGTCTCGCCCCCCCCCCCCCCCCTGTTATCCTCCAGCTGTGATGGTTAGTCACGGGAGAGCCCATCCAGATGTTGCCTCACATCTCCCCCCCTGCTGCCGTCACAGTGGACCGTTCCTACTGGTAGGTGGATCCACCCTATCGCAACACTAGGATGGACTCTCCCACTTGTGATGTCACAACAACAATCGGTTAATAACAGCTGGTACGTTTCATAGGAGGGTTGTTCATACATTTTATTTCATTTGGGCCAAGGTTTAACAAAATAACACATTGATAAAATCGTCCAAGGATAAAGATAAGTGGCACCCGGAATTTACCTTTAAACAGAAATAACCGCTGGATTCACACTGAATCAGATTCACGTAATAATACACATTTGGCAACACATTTAGATGAAGACCCATCATCCAAACTGAGGCTAGTCAGAGGAGCTGAAAATAGTGTCATGTCAAACTGTTTTTCGTTACCACAGTTAGCAGGTTTTCACCCATGTGCTTAGAGTTGAATATTATGGGATAGCATGATGTGCGTCTGATTGTCCATGACGACAGCTAACGATCTATGGTGTTATACCGAGGGTTGAGGTCAGGGTTCATCTCTGTTAATTAACCTCCCAGTGTGAAGAGTTAATGTGGGTCTGCTGGCTTAGAAATCCACATTAAAAATAACTATTTAACCATAGCGGAACAAACTGTCGTACGCCCACATCATCTCATGTACCCCAACACTTTAAAAAGGCATGTTCATGATTCTTCAAGTAGCGAATTAAAAAACACGTATGTGGATGTATCAAAAATAACCACCAGCTGTTGGACACATGGTGAGCACCGACCCAAAACACCAGGTACACCTCAGGTACACCTCAGGTACACCTCAGGTACACCTCAGGTACACCTTGGTAGTCCTGGTCCCTTCAGTCCGGTGCTCAGTTCAATCCCCACACAAACGCCTCCTTTTATGTTTGACACTTTAGCAGCTCGGCTGCCTTGCCCAAAGGTCCCGGCGGGGGTTTAAACCCCGCTCTGGGAGTGGAGGAGGAGGTCGAGAGGAGAGCTTGTCAACCCAGGGACCTTCTGCACCAGAGGCGTCGATGTGTGGAGCCCAGGCCGGTCAGATCAAGGTCCACCTGCTTTATCGAAACAACTCACAGCTTTTTGTACTTGAAAACCAAACAGGAGGAGTGGACTATCTGATCACCTCGATAAGGGACAACGCTGCGCGAGATGCGGGGTTGGCAGTAGGGAGCGTCTCGGACCAAAGTCCACAGCAGACGCGGCGCGTGAGAAGGTGGAGCAGCCGAACATGAGATAACCTCCCCGACACAGGTCCACACCGTCCAATCAGGTAATGGCAAGCCTTCCAGCCGAACGAATACAGCAACACCCAAAAAACTGGTGGCAGCGTCAAAGCTGCGATTGTCGGAAGCCTACGACCGTCGAGACTGTTTTGGGCGAAATTCTACGACGCCCACGGAAACCGGCGTTCTGGAACACCCACTGGAAGCTTCTTCAGTCGTTCAACATTCTAGAACGCCTCGGAGACACAATTCAGGCGCTGTTGGAAAAATGGTTTGTGTCGTCGCAAAACATCCACAACTGCTGGGTTGGATCATTTGGAGAACGCTGAGTGTACTGCAAAGGTTATTTCTGCACCGAGTAAAAAATATATATAGATGAGCACGAAGCATTATACAAAACGTCAATGAGGAGTTCACCAAAAAACACACAATCCAGATTTCCTCGAGTCGTAATCTCTTAAGAAGGCCTTGAAAGACGACGAATAGAACGCACGAAAAGAGGAAGGAAAATCATAACGGGGTGGTTTAGGAAGGCAGTCCGTGTCTCTTTAAAGTTCCAGCCTTGGTCCAGATAACACTCGCATCCAATCCCTTCGCACACCACGAGTTCACACCACCCCCCCCCCCTCCCCTGAGCAGCAGGTCCCACAGTCGGGGCGCGACCTAACCCCCTGCTGGGTGGGTGGACGAGGGGGGGGGGGGGGGGGACGACATTGACGTTCCCTGGGGGTCCCGACTCCTAGACGATGTACTGGTAGGCGTCGGCCTTGCCGTGGTCGGGCGTGGCGAAGGGGCTGAGCCAGGAGATGGAGAAGGGGTGACCGAAGACCACTTTCAGGCTCATCCAGCGGGAACGCTTGGCCCAGCGTCTCTCCTCCTTCTTCAGCTGCTCGATGCCCTGGGGGACGGAGAGGGAGAGAGAGAGAGAGGAGGCTTTAACCCTCTGGGCTGGGTATGCTCTGGTCTAGTTAGCTGGTTCAACAATAACTGGGTTAAACGGACTCCTGAGTCCCACACCTCTACGGCGGCTCACTGACCCTAACGCGTTCAGACGTAGCCGACACATTTCTTGAAAGGATACGTCAAAAGTATTTCCGAGATCGGCAGTGAGCTCGGGAGGTAGAGCGGGTTTACTGGTAAGCGGAAGGTTGCTAGTTCGAACCCCGGCTCCACCCGCTCCCTGAGCGAGTAGCATCGAACTAGCGAGCTTCGGGTTACCAGTTCAACCTGCTCCTCCAGGAGGAGGAGGCGACACTCACCGTCTCGTCGGAGCAGATGGAGTGCACCTGCGTGCCGAACATGACCGAGGTGAAGAGGAGGAAGAGGAGGCCTTCGAAGCAGAGGAGGATGAGGAAGATGACCGTCGCCGGGGGTGAGAAGTTACTGCATTCTAAAGAGGGAGGAGTCACAGAGTGTCACATGGTGGTGTTAGGAGACTTTCTATAGGTTTTGGTGGATTGATGCGAGGATGCTACTGCTTGGTAGATGGAGCTCACCAGCTAACCTACTAACTGTTGACCCAGTATTGACAGACTTCTTCATCTGATGTCCTATGACCTTATAAGGCCACACTAAACCTTGCTCTCTTCACTTGTGGTTTATGACTTGATATGGACACACTCCTTTGTATTTTCATATTATTGTAGCGTTGTAGTGTTTTAGTAGAAGTCAAGCGAGACGACAGTGACGTACTTGTCCAGTCGGACTCGTAGCACAGGAGGAAGTGGAACGCCACCAGGAGGAGGGCGTGGAGCGAGATGAGGGCGATGTACATCTGAAAGGAGGAGAGGTCAGACATCAGCATATTCTGGGATGGCCCCGTGGCTTGAGGTCAGTGTTAACCTGTTGCCAGGCAACGTGTTTTTCAGTGTGTGTGTGCGCGCGCACACTCACTGTGAAGAGCACAAAATACTTCTGGTTGTTCTCTCCGACACAGTTGTTGACCCAGGGGCAGTGGTGGTCCATCTTCTTAATGCAGCGCTTGCACACACTGTGGACGGACACACACACACACACACACACACACACACACACACACACACACACACACACACACACACACACACACACACACACACACACACACACACACACACACACACACACACACACACACACGTTTAGAGAATGCTCGTTCCTATAGGACTACAGGTGACATGCCCTCATAGAACTCGTGTTGCTGCTCTCTCCAGGCCCGGGGAGAGTTCTAGAGCTCCAGGGATCTCCTTATTACCAGCCAGGAGATCCAGAGGGAGTGGGGGAACATACGCCCTGTTACCTCTAAACACACAGGGGGGGAGGGGAGGGGGGGGAGAGAGCACTATGGGAAAGGGGCAAGAGAGGACGTTAGGGGAGGGGAGAGGGGGGAGACTTTTGGAAAGGAGGGGAGGGGAGGAGAGAGAACAGAGAAGAGGACGGGAGAAAGGAGAGGAGGAGAGTTCAGGAAAGATGAGGAGGAGAGTCTAGGAAAGACGAGGAGTTACGGGAAGGAGGGGAGAGAAGAGGACTAATGGAATGCAGGGGGAGAGAATCGAGAAGAAGTGCAAGGGAGAGAGGAGGGGAGTTGAGGGAAAGGGGGAGAGAGGGAGAGACACCTCCCGACGACAGCCCAGCGTCTCCTCATAGTCTATTGGTCACTCAACAGCTAAGGTGCCCTCCCCCCCAGCCCAGCATCAGCCAATCAGGAGCCCCGATGCCCTCACCTGCAGTGGTGGGCGCGGTCGGGCTTGATGCTGCAGCACTTGGGGCACTTGTAGACCACCTGGCCCGGCTTCAGCTGCAGGCTCTCTATGAACTCCTTGGTGGCGTTCCCCTTAGGCACCGCCCCCTGGAGAGAGAGACATAGACAGTCAGAGGCTTATCCCTGAGAGAGGGGAGAGAGACATAGACAGTCAGAGGCTTATCCCTGAGAGAGAGAGAGAGAGAGAGACTGACTAATCATTAAAGGGGTAATATCACGCTCCCAGGTGTGAGTGTGATTAGCCATTTCTAGCTGTTTGAAAATCGGACACAACCACGCCCACCGAAACACAGACGACTTGTAATAGGTTATTCCACTCACACCTGGTGGCGTGATATCACCCCTTTAATAGTTAGTAATAGCTGGTTACCTGGTTAGCTTAATGTCGGGTCATCACTGCACCCCTTCAACACCACACCCAGACTAGTTGCTTCACTGCTAGCCACCTGGGTTGAGTTACTGCTTACATTGCTAGCTGTAACCCGGTGAGATTCTTATTTGTGAGGGCGCGGATAAGAGTTAAGCTACTAACCAGCCGGTATAAGTGAGGCCGTATTCAGTGACCGTGACAGTACAGCACGGGCGCCATGACCACGAGCGCTCTACGGGTAAAAGGGTGCGAGGTCACCCACCGGGTCGGTGCACATGGCGCGCGCGTGCGAGGCCAGCGCCAGCACGGCCAGGCTGTTGAAGAGGGCGCCGTTCACCAGGCTGTAGAGGAGGTTCCGGGCGGGCAGCAGCATGACGAAGGCCACCACGAACTGGGCGTAGAGCACCAGCATCCAGGTGATCACGCCGCATGTGATGCCGCAGCCGTCCCGGATGAACCACATCCCGCCGGAGCCGGCCCGGGGCGGGGGCGGGGCGCAGTGCTCCGGGCGCAGGTAGCCCGCGCGGTAGTCGATGTCCCGCGTGCGGTGGGAGGAGGCGGAGGAGTTCTTCATCGAGATCTAGACCTGGGGAGGCCACGCCCACATACTGACGGGGGGGGGGGGGGGGGAGAGGAAGGAGAGAGGTGAGGGAGGGAGAGTTGGTGGGGGAGGAGGGGGAGGAGAGATGGTGAGGAGGGAGAGATGGAGAGAGGAGTGATGGTGAGGAGGGAGAGATGGTAGGGGAGGAGGGAGAGATGGTGAGGGAGAAACAGAGGGGGAGAGGAGAGGGTGCATATGGAGGTTGAGGTGGGCAGAGGAGGGAGGGAGGAACATGGCGGGGGAGAGGAGGGAGAGATGGTGGGGGAGACGTGAGAAGGGAGAGAGGAGAGGTGAGATGAAGAAAAGGAGGAGGGTGAGAGCAAGTGGGAGAGAACGAGAGACATTGACCTTAAGGTTAATTATTTGGTTCATTTTTAAAAAGTCTGAATGTCTTGACAGTGGGATAAACGGGGTGTTGTACAGCAGTTGTGAACATTTCAAAGTAAACATGATGAAGTGAACCCTAGGTATAAGTAGTATAACTCGTCCACCCTGGTGTCACGTAGTGACGAATTATAATTGGGTTATAATAACGGTTGCCGAGGCGATGATGGTGAATCATATTGAGGGCCGGGCTTCGCCCTTCCTTCAGGTGATACCCTGAGTGGCAGAACGCTTTTCTCGACTACAAATGACCCGGCATTTAAATAATACACCCACCCACCCTCCATCTGTTAAGGGGGCTGTGATGATGGGACATTTCGCAGTTAATGTCTCTAAAAACGGCAGAGAGGGCGGGGTTCGACCCGTGAAACATGCGGTACACCTGAGGGTTGAAACGGGTCCCGCGGACCCACGCAGCACACGGGGAGAGGAGGTGCAATATGTGGGCAGATTCGGCATTCAATTCTACGTCTTGGTGGCAAACTGGACTTTTTCAGGCCAACTTACTTATTTCAGTAAAACAAGACATTTTAACAACTATTTTCACGGTTTTAACCCTTACCACTTACGCATACGTATTACACACAAGGAAGTGCGTTGTATTAACTTGTTTGTGGTGGACTGTGTCCGGTTAGAGGGAGTGTAGGAGGACTCAGGGAAAAACAAGACGCTCCATAGTGGGGAGGAAGACTAACAGTTCACATTTATAATATTCATAAACAATACTTCATTGCTCTCTGATCGACATCGAGGAAACCGGTGGTGGTTACGACATATTCAGGGGAAGGGTTAAAAGAAGCTTTCGCTGAGCATTAGGGAAAACTGGTCTTTCAGGAGCGAGCATGATTCACACACATTAACCTGAATGGAGACCGAATCTAACCCCTTCTACAAATATTCCCCGTGCGTCCAAGGTGTTGATCTTGCAGGGTCAAATGGGCTGCATGTTTCCACATGTATTGTGTTTGAGAAATAGAAGGCATTGTATATGAGCCTGGCAGACCTGATAGCAGTTGCCAAGGACAGTGTGGGGGGCCAGATCACTGACAAAACCAAGAGGGCAGACAGGAAACAAAAGTCCTTCCTTCCTCGGGCGACGTGTTGTTGGGTCGAGTCCCCGTCCACACCACAGTCATACAGCTCCACGTTAGTTATCAGAGTATTGGAAATCTCAGAAACGTACCTCAAACTCCTTGGTATGTCGAAGAAACTTTGCAAGCAATCCTTAATCAGTCAGTGGGCTCGAAGCCACCAAAAGGTGTGTGCGTGTGTGTGTGGACCTGCGTTCAGCTCGAGTCCCTCCTGTGTGTGTTTGTGCACACCTTCTAACCTATCGAGTCCCGCCCCGCTGGGCCACGACATGGAACGGTTTCAAGCCCGGGTTTCGACGCTATGCTGTTTCATTCATATGGAAATCTCGGTAGTATGTCCAAGGGGATGTGAACTCATTCCCTAACCCGGATCCCCCTGCTGGTGACGACAGCCCGGGTAGCGAACCAGGAAGTACCCGACGCTTCGTGTCTCCCTCTCTGCGTCGAGTTGTGCGCCGTAACCGGCCGGTCCGCTAAGATCCGATCTGGAGTCAATCGATTCACTCCCCGAACCGCAGCCTTCGTGTTGTGGAGGGGCAGGGATCTGATCCGGGGTCCGTGGCGGTGGACACTGGCCCGCCCTACCCTGCGATGTGGAATCAAACGGGTGTAGTTTCATCAGGGGTCGTAAGCTTCAGTTTAACATGCAATTATAGGGTTGTGCAAAAAGTATATTAATACACACAAACACGCAAACCACACCACTCCTTTCCAGGCCTGGTGAAATATGACCTTTAAAATAAACTGCTACATCATAAAGCTACTATCATCAAATACATGGATGTTTTAAATTTGGATGTAGACACATATTCATGGATTTTAAAATGCACATAAAGTAGGCGATATCCTATACGGTAAACCATAAACAATCATAAAAGAGTTAAAATAAATTGATATTTGATATTTTAAAGACGACTCATTAGTTGCCCATCCAAACGGTTGTGTTTCTATACAACCGGTGAATTATATATAACGTATTTAAATTGCTTGTGAGACTTGAGCGGACGGAGCTTGAGCTGCGGCTGCGCTGTGACGTCACCCGTGCGCGACAGCCCCACATGCCGAGCCTGCCAACCCGCGGTAAACATGGCCACCGTTCAGCTGAGTGAGGCTGAGAAGGTGTACGTCCTGCATGGCATCAGGGTGCGTATGGTTAAAGCTTTGTTTGTTTCAACGAATTGTTGTTGTGTTCCAAGCCCGGGTAAGATCTGTGGTCCGGGGTCTCGGTCTACGGTCTGTTATGGATCAGAACTAACATCAGCAGGGTGGTGTGTGTGTGTGTGTTGAGACCTCTTAGTGGCAGGCAGACCCTCCATGGACTGGCCTGTGCATGAACAAAATAGTTATTTGATTGTGTTTAATGATGATAAACGTACCGATACTTCTCCCTTTTGACAGTTTGGGTCTCCTCTTTACACCGACATGCCAACATTGGTCATGGTGGGGCAACTTTCTGTCAAAAGGTCTGAAGCCTTCAGTGTGTTGTTAAGTGATGAACATTTACATTCAGGGCATTTAGCAGACGTTTTTATCCAAAACCACTTATAATTTGTCATAAGAAAGAGAAACAACTATATATCTCTAACAATATATTTCTAACTATCTCTTCTGTCCAGAGGTCTGAGGCCTTCAGTGTGTTGTGAAGTCCAACACCTCACATTCGGCTGATGTCTCTGGTTTCTGTTTCCCCCAGGATGACCTCCGGGTGGACGGCCGGAGCTGTGAGGACTACAGACACATGGAGATAGAGACGGACGTGGTGTCCAACACGGACGGCTCGGCCAAAGTCACACTGGTATGGCATTAAACATTCATCCTTCATTTATATGATTGTTTTCTTTAAGTTTATGTTATGATCGTGCGGCACGTTGCTTTACTTACTTTATTTTATTATTTATTATTGTGATCTATTGATGCTGCTACTTTATTTTTACTTATCATTTTTTTAATATACTTATACTGTTGCTATTTTGTTGCTGTTGAGGAACCAAGCCTAAGAATTTTATAAGTTGTGTGACAATAAGTTGTAATAAACGTACCTCTGATTCTGATGTCATTCTATATTTAATAGATGTCGTGGGATAATTTAGTTACTATTATTATGTGATTTTTTTTGTGCCTTTAAGGCCACATACAGTAGTATCAATAAAATAATACGTTAAATTAGTGTAGCGCTTTATGTGATTCTTGTCTGTAAGTTTATGAATTGATTGTGCGGCAGGTTGCAGAGGGTATGTTTGTCATTCTATATTTATATTGCGTGGAATCATTGAGTTATGTGCGATTATTTGGACCTTTTTATTGCCACATACACATTATGTATGGTATCTATTAGTAGTTGTAATGATTTTTTTGTGCTTTTCAATATACTCAAAGGCGCTTTGGATGCAATACATGAGTATAAACAAAGAACATGAATGGTATAAAACATTAATCCACGCGGTCTGCTGTCCAGGGTCACACCGCGGTGCTGGTGGGGATCAAGGCGGAGATGGGGAAGCCCAGACCCGCGCAGCCGGCAGAGGGATACATGGAGTTCTTCGTCGATTGGTGAGCAAAGAAACCGCTGAACGTTTTAATCTGAATAATGGGTTTATTACAGCGTCATCACTTCAGGTTTAGGTATTTAAAAGCCCTCCCAAGTTATTGCTACCCAAGCCAGCATGTTTTTTTGCTAAGCCTGCTCGTTGACCCTCACTTCTACGGAATATCACCGTTCAGTCTCCGTCTTGTCCTGACGCCATATTGACCACCAGGTGGCGGTATCGGACCAACGTTTTAAATAAACGACATCTACTCACCACTTCCGTCACCCTGGCGTCTCCTAACAACACACCATCGACCCCCTCTCCCCCCTCAGCTCGGCGAACGCCACCCCGGAGTTCGAAGGTCGCGGGGGGGAGGAGCTGGGCATGGAGCTCACCAACACGCTGTACCGGGTGTTCAACAACAAGCGCAGCGTGGACCTGGCCAGCCTGTGCATCAGCCCGGGGGAGCACTGCTGGCTGCTCTACGTCGACGTGCTGGTGGGTTGCCCTGACGACGCCCACCGTGTGTTATTGTTCACCGCTGGTCTCCTACCGGTGGTGGAGCTCCGGTCTGGACGCTTATGGTTGCTTTAGTGTGTATGTAACAGAATGGTGTGGTTGCTATGGTGGTTTTTGGTTGCTACGGTGTGTATGTTACAGTGTGGTCTGGTTGCTATGGTATCTAAGGGTTGCTATGGTGTGTATGCTGCAGTGTGGTCTGGTTGCTATGGTATCTAAGGGTTGCTATGGTGGGTATGCTAGTGTGGTCTGGTTGCTATGGTGTGTATGTTGCAATACGCTCTGGTTGCTATGGTATCTAAGGGTTGCTATGGTGTGTATGCTACAGTGTGGTCTAGTTGCTATGGTATCTAAGGGTTGCTTTGGTGTGTATGCTACAATGTGGTCTGGTTGCTATGGTGTGTATGTCGCAGTACGCTCTGGTTGCTATGGTTTCTAAGGGTAGCTATGGTGTGTATGCTACAGTGTGATCTGGTTGCTATGGTATCTAAGGGTTGCTATGGTGTGTATGCTACAGTGTCGTCTGGTTGCTATGGTATCTAAGGGTTGCTTTGGTGTGTATTCTACAATGTGGTCTGGTTGCTATGGTGTGTATGTTGCAGTACGCTCTGGTTGCTATGGTTTCTTAGGGTTATTATGGTGTGTGTGCTACAGTATGGTGTGTTACGATTACGATGGTGTGTCATGGTTGCCATGGAGTGGTGTGGTTGCCATAGTGACAGTGTTGTTTCTCCGTCCACAGCTCCTCCAGTGCGACGGAAACCTCTACGACGGCATCTCCATAGCGATAAAGGCAGCGCTGTTCAACACCAAGTGAGTACACCGCTGGTGTTCCACTGGTGTTACTGGTGGGAGGTCACTGGAACCGTCAGAACCATCGCGGACGGGCGCTTCTGATGGACAGGCCTCTGGTGGACCTCCAGAAGTTCATTCCGTTGAACCTCCTCTCAAGCCAGGATGCACGTCCCGTTGCAATCATATCCACTTGATAAATAAATAAGGAATTTCATTTCAAACTATTTGCATGAAAGTTTTTTCTGGACTGAATTTCTACGCTGGGACTAACCAAGCGTAGCTCAGAAATTAAATGAGCTCCCTTGTGTTTAATAAAAAACATGTTTATTGTAGAGTATCAACGACTACATCACCGCTAACCTCGATTGTCTCCTCCTGTCCCGTGATTGGTCAGGATCCCCAAAGTGCTGATCACAGAGGGGGAGGACGGGGTGACGGAGATCGAGCTGTCAGACGACCCGTACGACTGTGTGAGGCTCAGCGTGGACAACGTGCCCTGCATCGTCACGCTGTGCAAGGTCGGACCCACTGCAACACAGTACTGCACGTCACTGTAATACTGTAGTACTACAACACAGTAATACTGTAGTACTACAACACAGTACTGCACGTCACTGTAATACTGTAGTACTGCAACACAGTAATACTGTAGCACTGCAACACAGTACTGCACGTCACTGTCATACTGTAGTACTACAACACAGTAATACTGTAGCACTACAACACAGTACTGCATATCACTGTAATACTGTAGTACTACAACACAGTACTGCACATCACTGTAATACTGTAGTACTACAACACAGTACTGCATATCACTGTAATACTGTAGTACTACAACACAGTACTGCATATCACTGTAATACTGTAGTACTACAACACAGTACTGCATATCACTGTAATACTGTAGTACTACAACACAGTACTGCATATCACTGTAATACTGTAGTACTACAACACAGTACTGCATATCACTGTAATACTGTAGCACTACAACACAGTACTGCATATCACTGTAATACTGTAGTACTACAACACAGTACTGCATATCACTGTAATACTGTAGTACTACAACACAGTACTGCATATCACTGTAATACTGTAGTACTACAACATAGTACTACAACACAGTACTGCATATCACTGTAATACTGTAGCACTACAACATAGTACTGCATATCACTGTTACTGTAGTACTACAACACAGTACTGCATATCACTGTAATACTGTAGTACTATAACATAGTACTGCATATCACTCTAATACTGTAGTACTACAACATAGTACTGCATATCACTGTCACACAGTAGTACTAAAGTCAGCACTGTATAGACCCCTTCACTGTATTACTGTATTATATGTACTGTATACTGTTATACAGATCTATAGACTCCTTCACTGTAATAATACTGTTGTACTAAAAGGTCAACTGTGTGTGTGTGTGTGTGTGTGTGTGTGTGTGTGTGTGTGTGTGTGTGTGTGCGTGTGCGTGTGCGTGTGTGCGTGTGTGCGTGTGTGTGTAGGTGGGCCCCAGGCACGTGGTCGACGCCACGCTGCAGGAGAAGGCGTGCTCGGTGGCCAGCCTCATCATGGCGGTCACGCCCGCGGGCACGTGCACGTGCATGAGGAAGGTGGGCGGGGGCAGCCTGGACCCCGAGAGCATCTTCGAGATGACCGAGGTGAGAGGTCACGACCCCGGGGCGCCACCCTTCCCCGTGTGTCCCTCTTTCTTTCTCCTTCCTCCTCCTGTTCCTCTCTCCTCCTCCTCTCCTTCTTCCTCCTCTTCCTCTCCTTCCTCTTTCTTTCTCCTTCCTCCTCCTCTTGCTCTCCCCTTCCTCCTCCTCCTCCTCTTCCTCTCTCCTTCCTCTTCTTCCTCCTCCTCTTCCTTTCTCCTCTCCTTCTCCTCCTCCTCGTCCTCTCTCCTTCCTCCTCCTCCCCTTGCTCTCTCCTCTCTCCTCTTCCTCTCGCCTTCCTCCTCCTCATCCTCTCTCCTTTCTCCTCTTCCTCTCCTTCCTCTCTCCTTCCTCCTCCTCTTCCTCTCTCCTTCCTCCTCCTCTTCCTCTCTCCTTCCTCCTCCTCCTCTTCCTCTCTCCTTCCTCCTCCTCCTCTCCAGATGTGTAGATATTTGACCGCCAGGTGTGACGTTAAATTAGTCCTCACAAGGCCTGAGAACCTAGCCGCTTGTGATGTCACAAGTGGCCTCAGATGGATCTTAAAAGAGCCTGTGACATCACAAATGGGAGTAGGTCCTCCGTACGGGTGGACACGGTCAGTGGCCACAAGCGTAAAGATAACTTCTGTAAAAGTTTTTTTTAACGACCGATCAACCTCAACACCTGATGGTTAAAAGGAAATACTTAATAAAACTCAGGAAGAGGAGGAATTCTGATTAGATTTGGTGAGGGCATGTTTCGGAGGCCAGTTGGCTGACGTGTGTGTGTGTGTGTTTCTGTTGTGTGTTTCTGTTTTGCGTGTGTGTGTGTGTTTCTGTTTTGTGTGTGTGTGTTTCTGTTTTGTGTGTGTGTGTTTCTGTTGTGCGTCCCTGTGTGTGTGTGTCTCTGTTGTGCGTCCCTGTGTGTGTGTGTCTCTGTTGTGCGCGCTGTGTGTGTGTGTGTGTGTGTCTCTGTTGTGTGTGCGCCTGTGTGTCTCTGTTGTGCGTGCCTGTGTGTGTGTGTGTCTCTGTTGTGCGTGCGCCTGTGTGTCTCTGTTGTGCGTGCCTGTGTGTGTGTGTGTGTGTGTGTGTGTGTGTTTGTGTGTCTCTGTTGTGCGTGCGCCTGTGTGTCTCTGTTGTGCGTGCCTGTGTGTGTGTGTGTGTGTTTCTGTTGTGCGTCCCTGTGTGTGTGTGTGTGTCTCTGTTGTGTGTGTGTGTGTGTGTCTCTGTTGTGTGTGCGCCTGTGTGTCTCTGTTGTGCGTGCCTGTGTGTGTGTGTGTGTGTGTCTCTGTTGTGTGTGCGCGCCTGTGTGTCTCCGTTGTGCGTGCCTGTGTGTGTGTGTGTGTGTGTGTCCCCCCCAGGCCGGTAAGCGTGTGGGCCGGGCCCTCCACGGGCCCCTGAAGGCGCTGCTGAGCCAGGAGGAGGCCCTGGGCCAGAAGAGGCAGAAGGTGGGCTTCCTGGGCTGAGCCCCCCGCGGGTGTAAATATGAAGTCTTTTGTAATAAAACCTTGTTTTTCTACAGCCTGTGAGTGTCGGTTTCTTACTACAGTTCTCCCCTCGACGCAATCTGGTTTAAAGATCCCCTATCATGCTTCTTTCAGGTAACAATAATCGCATTTAGGGGTACTAGTAGAGTCAGGTTACATGCCTGCATGTTGATAATACCCCTTATTGTTCTCACACTGTTAAGTTCTGCAAAAACCAATTTCAGCGTCTTTCAAAAAAACGTTCTGTTTGGTATCATGTTGCTTTAAAGCATAATAGTTTACCCCTTTAATGAGTCAGCCACGTTGTACTGAGGCCGGGACGAAGTTACAAGCAGAAATTGGATCGGATAATGAAAATTGGATATATATTCATACACGTATTTCCAATTTCGATCTCCCTTGGTATAAATTAGGAGTAATACAAACTTAAGTAAACACACGTTTCTTCAACTCTGTGGTGGATCTGAAAGAGAGCACTGTATTATTCTCAGCTCGTACCAGAGGGTGGTGTTCACCATCCCTCCACCAGGTGCTCGTACCAGAGGGTGGTGTTCACCATCCCTCCACCAGGTGCTCGTACCAGAGGGTGGTGTTCACCATCCCTCCACCAGGTGCTCGTACCAGAGGGTGGGGTTCACCATCCCTCCACCAGGTGCTCGTACCAGAGGGTGGGGTTCACCATCCCTCCACCAGGTGCTCTGTCTGCTCACTGCGGCCGTTTCCACGACACGTCACCCTTTCCCTTCCCTCTCCTCTTCGTCCCTCCCCTTCCCTCATCTTCACTTCTCTTCCCTCCTCTCCTCTTCCCTCCCCTCCTCTTCCCTTCCCTCCCCTCCCTCTCCCCTCCCATGCTCTCCCCTCCCCTCCCATGCTCTTCCCTCCACATCCGACTCGTCTCCCTGGCGACCGTCCTTGTCTTCCACAGAGCTGCCGGGGTCACATCCAAGCCGCCCGGTCGCCACATGGCCGCGGTACACCGGTGGGATCCAGATGTGACTGGATCAGGGGGGTCTCTCTCTCTCTCTCTCTCTCTCTCTCTCTCTCTCTCTCTCTCTCTCTCTCTCTCTCTCTCTCTCTCTCTCTCTCTCTCTCTCTCTCTCTCTCTCTCTCTCTCTCTCTCTCTCTCTCTCTCTCTCTCTCTCTTCTCTTCTCCCCCCCCCCCCCCCCCCCAAACAAACCCAACAGTTTCTCATACTAAAGTTAAGAAAACAGTGAGGGGGGGGGGGCTATTCACATTCAGGGCGTTTAGACGCTTTTATCCAAAGCGACTAAAGTCCATTTGTCAGAAGAAAGAGAAACAACAATATATCGCTCTCGGTACAGTAAGGATGTTCATAGAACCAAGCACTAACCATCACTAGGTTAACCCGTTCCCTGTGTATGTTTGTTTTAGTATGTATATCATATTAATATTTCTACAAGGCAGTGGGCTGCAGGAGAGACATCGTACCCTGGAAGCCATTCTGATGTTTTCAAAGAGTCTGCTCTTTAAAAACAGGTGAAGGTGCCAGGCATTACATCAGACTGGAACAGGTATACGCCCTCTCCACATGGGCACCTGTTTCTCTGAGAAACACACACACACACACACACACACACACACACACACACACACACACACACACACACACACACGTGGACTTGTGTGTTATTTTCCACTGTTGTCGTGTGAGGAGGGAGAGAGGGAGGGAGGTGGAGACAGAGGAGAGGTCTGGACGAAGCTCCCGTCTCTCCCGCTGTCCACCACTCTCTCCTCCTGGCGTCATGGTGTCCAGACGGGCTCTCCTCCTGCTGGGGGTACTCCTGCTCGCGGGGGTCTCCCTACAGCAGAAGTCTCCAGCCAGGAAGAAACCTCTGAAGAAAGGTGAGTGTACGCATGTCTGACGTCTGGGAGATTTCGTTTCATCAGGTCCAATGCATCAAACATTTGCATTTTTTATATTATACATGTAATAATATGTAGTAATATTATACATCTTTAATCATATGCATTTAATATTTGTATAACTATAATATTTATACGCACAGACACTCGAAGAAGAAATGTGGATGGCAGATGTCTTAAGAGATTCCTGTCAATCTGAGAGGATGGACTCAATGTTTTGTATACGTTAGGCCTACATTTCTTTACTGTTTGAGTCAGCACACAGTTAAAAGTTCAGGAGAAATAAAGTAATACGATAACATCATGCAAGTTTTTGTGTAGGTGCTATCCTCGGTACCTACATTGAGCATGAGGTGACCGCATGAGGTGACCGTTTGAGGTGAACGTTGTTTTTCATGCAAACATTTGAGTTGAGTTCTTTGTAAACTCCAATTGGAAGACATAAACAGTTGTCCTGTTTACATTTGTAAAACCCCTTGTGTTACTGATATTTTTGGTCGATTACCCATTTTAGGTTTTATCCATGATTTTGTTTCCTATCATTTTAGTCATTTCAGTCTTCTGCAGGGAGTCTTCTCGGTGTCATACTAATAACATCTCTTCTCTCTAATGCGATTCCCGCGGGCTCCAGACTCCGGTTCGGACTCAGCTCTGGAGCGTCTCCAGAAAAGTGTCAATGAGATCATCATCGAGCTCAACGTGCTGAAGGAACTGCAGGCCCTGCAGACAGGTTCCGACCACTCACCTCCTGACTTTAGAAAAATATTACAGAATTTTATAAACAAAATGCATTTCGGGTGAGAACGTACAGGAAAGGATTATTTGGAGTTGTCAGAATTCTGAGATTAAAGTTAGAATACTGACTTTAATCTCAGAATTCTGACTTTTAACTCATTACTCAAAAACAATTCACATATACGATAAAGTATTTTATTCTTCCAAGTGTCCGTCTCAAAGTGTTCAATTAAGGCCAATCAGAAGATGAACCCAGACTGTTTCTGGGTAGAATACCCAGAATAACAAGACAAAACAAACTGATTTGATAAAGTAACATTCAACCTTGTTGATGTCTTAAAGGGCCCCTATTTTACCACCAGGTGTGAGTGTGGTTAGCCACTACAACCCGTTTGAAAAATCTGCCCTGCCCTTAACATGGTGATATCACAAGTGGGCGTGATATCACCATGTCTACTAGCCTACCTGTCTACTAGCCTACCTCACTGGGTAGGCTAGTAGACAGTTCTATCCATCATATATCTTGGTGGACACTCCTAACTGTCCTTGTAGTGATTTCTCAAGCTCGCACCTGCTGGTAAAATATGGGCAACTTAAAAATAATCGATAGGGGAATTTCAACAGAAGGGATCTATGTTTTTTTCCCTCCTATTTGAGCATCTGCTAGTCGATCTGTTCTGTAAGATATTAAATATCTGAGCAGCTGGGCTCAGTTTAAAACAAGAATGCATCAAGAACGGTTCCATCTCTGTAATGTCTGGTCTGTCCAACACCTGGAGCACTATTCTTGGGGTTTTGACCTTTTGTTCGGAAAACAATATTATCAAAGGTTGCTGTGTTCCGTGTTTATTCCCAATTATATAACTCATACTTCCCCCTCTGAGGCGGTTCTTTAATTGAACCCATGAAACCAGATCATTATTATAAGTAAATGTACTTTAGAGGGCTCAGTTTTGATATAATAATGTGGGCCTGCAAAGACCGATTTACAAACATAATTTTCATGACAAGAATTTAATAAATTATAACAAGCTTACTCCGATTTTGACCAGTTACTATAATTATTTCTGACAACTAATTAGATGGGATTAGTTAAAGGCACTAGACTTATGAACTTTTATTTGAGTGTAATTTGATAGAAACAGCATAGTAATCTTTAAGCTATAAATGAGAGAATAGCTGTTCTGGATGTCTACGACTGCCCCCCTCTCTCTCTCTACGGCACAATCTAGATCCCTCCAGGCTCATTTCAGACCAATCACTGCATCTCTTCCCTGATTCGCTCAGGGAATCGATCTCGTCTGTCAATCACATGTGTGTGTGTATTATAAAATAATTATTTAATGATAGTTATAGCTACTGACCGTTAAAGGTCCCATGACATTTAGCCACCAGGTGTTAGTGTGATTAGCAACTAATCCTTTTTGAAAATCTGCCCCTTATGAGATCACAAGTGGGCGTGTCCACCTAGATGTGTGACGGATAGATGAGCCACGTTTGCTAAGGTCCACTGGGTAGGCTGGTAGACTGATCTATCCAGCACACATCTAGATGGACACACCCACTTGTGATGTCTTAAGTGGGTGCGAAATGGCCTGTAGCTAATCACACTCACAACTGGAGGCATGTCATGGGACTTTTAAATAATTCAGATTCAACCCTTTTTTTGCAGCAGATGTACAGGGACACTACAGTAGTACTAGCCCCCATTAACGTCCCTCCTCTCCTCTGCAGTGTGTCTGAGAGGCGTGAAGATCGGCAGGAAGTGCTTCCTGTTCGAGCCGCTCCTGAAGCGCTACCACACCGCCAGCGACGACTGCAACGCGCTGGGCGGCGTCCTGGGCTCCCCGAACACCACCGACGAGAACCGCCAGCTCGCCGACTACATCCGCGAGAACGCCGGTGACGACGGCAAGGTCTGGCTGGGCGTCAACGACATGGTGACCGAGGGGCTCTGGGTGGACCAGACGGGCACCAGCGTCGCGTTCAAGAACTGGGACGTCTCCAACTCCAGGTCCCCGCAGCCGGACGGCGGCGCGGCGCACAACTGCGCCGTGCTCTCCAGCGCCCCCGGTGGGCGGTGGTCCGACGAGGACTGCCGCGACGACCGGCAGTCCGTGTGCCAGTTCAACATCGTCTGAGTGCGTGTCGTGATGCTAACGCCAGGTAGCCTGCTGGCTGGTTACTTTTCAACATCGTCTGAGTGAGTCGTAGCGCTAACGCTAGGTAGCCTGCTGGCTAGTTGCTTTGTCATTTGTTAATCTTTCAACGTTGATTTGTTTCTTATCAATCTTAACAGTCAGGTTAAGTTGGTGAGAAATGATTGATTAAATGTTGCTGAAAAATTGTCTAGTCTTTTATTACTGCAATTCAAAGATGTTTAATGCCTTACCCATCTTTATGGCAAATTTACTAGAGGTCCCAGTGCATACAAATAAAATAAAATCTTTTGGTAAAGATAGGTTGGTGGTAAACAAGACAATGTTTATATTTTGAAAAAGGCTGTTGTATGAATTCTTGCTTTGCTTGATTGCTAACCTTGTGTTTAATAAACAGAGCTGAAGCAAGACCCGTTTTGACCTTTGGCCGTGAAAACTAAATGGCTGCCGTTATGGAGCGTGTTTCAGTTGGTTTCAGCGCCCAAATTCCTGTGGTCAACGGTTTGTAGCAGGGGCGGAATCTAATTGTCTACAGATCTTTGGCCACAAGGAGCACAATTAACAGAATTATTTCTAAATCCAATGAATTTTATTCACTGGAGGAAAACGTAAAAAGACTAGAACAGACAACGAAAGACCTTTAAAAGTAGGCCAAATACATTTGAGTGTCCGTTAATTAATAAGACGAGTTGAATCCATCCATTGGGGCCTTTTCGTGTCCATATTGGGGTTAAAAAAAATTCACAAGAAGCAGATTGAACGAGACAAGAACACAGAGTCAAACACCCAGCGAAGCGTTGCACTCTACTGGACAGTTTGTGGCATGCGCCAGTTCTGCTCCAGGGTCTCCATGACCCAGTGTAGGCACTATTCCCCCATCACAACCCCCCCCCCCCCTCCCCAGCCTCCCTACTCACAGGTCTGGTCTGTTGGGCTGACGACGGCCAATCGGGTCGGTTGCCGTGTCGACGGTCAATCTGGGGAGGGGTTGCCACGACGACGGTTTTGTGTAGGGGTCGCCGCGATGGCGGTCCATCGGTCGTCGTTCCTTCGGGTCGGACGCCACGACGACGGCCCCCCGGGTCGGTTGCCGCGGCGACGGTCCATCCCTTGCCCCCCCCCGCCGCTATAAGTCGTCGTCGTCCTGCTGGTCGGCCCCCGACAGCCGGATGGTGTTGAAGGTGCTGGTGCCCTTGAAGGTGTACAGTGCGTTGTCCACCATGCGCCGGTCCTGGTAGCCCAGGCTCTCCTCGCGTCCGATGGGGGTCCGGGGCCGCGGGGGCAGGAACGAGTCCGCCGGGTCCAGGAACGTCTGGTAGCGCTCGCTGCCGCTGCCGCCGCCGCCGCCGCCGCCGCCGCCGCCTGCGTCATACGCCCCCAGCTCGCCCTCGTCCATGTCGTAGGTGGCGTCGGCGGAGCCCCCGTCTGGGGGGCCGGTGAAGGTTCGGTAGGAGTCCAACTGCATGCCGTTGTAGCGGTCGGGCATGGCCTCGGCCAAGGTGGAGTCCCGTAGCAGATGGCCGTACACCATGTTTTCGTCGATGGCGTCGTAGACGTGTGACGCATTGTCCGACCGCACCTTGGCAAAGTGGGCGTCGCCCGGCCGGAACATGTTGCCCTTGCCGATGTAGATGGACGCCTCCCTGGCCTCCTTGTCGTTCTTCTTCTTCTTCCTGTTTGGGCGGCGGAAAGGGGAAAGGTCAGGGTCGAGACAGAGGTCAGAGGATTCGGAAAAAAAAACTAGACTCGATTGTACGGCAGAACATACCACGATTACAGTTTACTATTACTGTATCAGAATCCACCACCTGTTTAGACTCCTGAATCCTCTCACCCTTATGATAGGGCACCAATATCTTCCACGTTAAGGGTGAAAGTTCATGGGCAATAACGGGGGCCATAACTGTTTCACAATTTATATCATTTTTCGTAACGGTTATGGCGTGCATGACATCATGCCAAATGATATTGAGACACTGTGCCTCAATCCTGGAAACTAAAGGGTAAAATCTGAGAAGCAATTCTCCTTTTCTATCTCCCCTCTCTCCCGACCCCACTCCCCCCTCTCCGCCTTCTCCCCGTCTCCCTCTCCCCTTCTCCCCGTCTCCCTCTCCCCTTCTCCCTGTCTCCCTCACCCCTTCTCTCCGTCTCCCCCGGCCAAACCCCCAAAAAATAAAAAAATAATAAATTAGTTTGGCCGGTGGTTGCAGCCGTACTAACGGCCGTCTGTATGTGGGTGTTGAACGGTGACGGGTCTTACTCACCTGACCAACAGGCCGACGGCAACAAACACCAACACCAGCAGGAGCACCGCACCCAGCACCCCCAGAATGATGCCCACCGGACCTGGGGGGGCGCAGGGAGACAACGTGGTCAGTAACCGCCTCAATCAAGTCACTTTCTCTCTGTCGCTTCATATGCTTTGTGTTTGTTCCCAAGTTGACTCAAGCTGTGCTGTGTGACTTCTGCACTGTTGACTATTGACTCCTTTAAAAGAAGATCTGAACTAGACGGTTTCTCAGGCATTTAAGGGGTGATATTATGTCTCCAGTTGTGAGTGTGCTCATCCATTACAAGCCGTTTGAAGAAATGCCTTTTCCCTGTGCCTTAGTGACATCACAAGTGGGCGTGTCGAACCTAGATGTATGATTGATAGATTGGGTCTACCAGCCTGCCCAGTGGACTGTAGAAAATATTGCTGATCTATCCATCATACATCTACGTGCCATGATATCACCCCTTTAAACGACGATAAAAACCATAACTGCAGCTACAACTCCAGCCACTAGAGGCCGCCCATGGGAGAGCGTACATAGTGCAGGTTTAAGTTCTACTGTTTCATGTGTCAGACGGACTGCCAGACGGCAGTGTAGCGTGCTACGTACTGTTACTGGGCTGCAGGGAGACCTTCGACAGGGCGGAGAAGTGGTGTCTGTCCGGCACACAGTTGGACATGTTGAGGTAGAAGCTCTCCGACACCACCGTGTCCTCAAGCTTCTCATCCTCTCGCCTACTCAGCTTCTCCTCCTTGGAGCCCATTTGCTGCACCTGTCAATCATCATCAGCATCAACTTGCGTTACTCGCTAGGAGGAGCCGGGGGTCGAACCGGCAACCTTCCGGTTACAAGTCAACCCGCTCCACCTCCTGAGCCACATGCCGGTTACCTTAACTGCTAGAGGACCCCGACCCTCTCACCTTGATGCTGGTGTGGCGCTGGGCGCAGGAGGGCTGGGTGACGTTGGGGAACTGGACCAGGGCGAGGAACTGGGGCGGCACCTGGACCATCCAGGACACCGTAGACGAGGGCCTCATGCCCTCCGGCCAGTTGGGCGTGGCCAGCAGGGCGGGGTCGGGGAACTGGGGCCGCACAGTGTAGATGATGTGTTCTGGGAGGACGAGTGGCGAGAGTGTGAAGGCGCAGGAAGGTAAGGTGGTTCCTACTGCCCCCTGCTGAAGGCAGGTGTTACTGCGGGTGATAGCTTCCGCAGAAGGAGCAAGACTCACTTGTACAGAGTTCACCCGGACTCTGCATAGCTTCCCCCTACACCACCTCAACCCTCTTACACATATTGTATGTTGTACGTCCTGGCACTTAAACACATTATTACAGATTGTACTTAGCATTGTGTGGCGTCTTGTAATAGCTATCTTTGTTGTTAACGGGGAATGGGTTAACCTAGTGATTGTTAGTGCTTGGCACTTGGTTCTATGAATATCCTTACTGTACTGACAAAGATTCATTGTTGTTCCTCTTTCTTCTGACAAATGCACTTATTGTATGCATCTGCTAAATGCCCTTAATGTAAATGCAAATGTGACGTCTTTGGCAAATGAAATCGTCATGACGAGATTCTGTATAATATTAATAACAATAATAGTAATCTGAATGGTACTGATTCTGTGACTCTGATAACGACCCTAGCCTCTTCAAGAGGCCCCCTGAGCCCCCCCCAGCTACCTGAGATCTCGTCGGTGACGGAGACGTTGAGGACGGGCCCCGGGGCCCTGGTCACGCCCCGCGTCGCCACGGTGACCGAGACGTTGCCGTGCACCTGCATCCTCTCCAGCACCCCCTGCTGGCAGAAGGTCCCGATGGGCCGCCCGCCGTCGGAGACCCCCTCGACGAGGCTCAGAGCCCCCGCGCCGCCACACTCCTGGCCGGGCAGCGACTGGCGCAGGCCCCCCGGGGCCGGGGACCGCAGGTCCAGGGTGGCGTTGGCGGGGACCAGCAGGTGCCAGGTGAAGCTGCTGAGGGCCACGGGCAGACAGGCGTCCACCGGGGGCACCGTGAGCAGGGCCTCGGCCACGAGGCAGGGGCCCCTGCAGGACGAACCGTCTGGAGGGAGGGGGGCACGGCAGAGAGACAGGTCAGTGCTGACAGAGTGATAGGTCAGTGCTGACAGAGAGACAGGTCAGTGCGGGCCAAGAGACAGGTCAGTACTGACAGAGAGACAGATCAGTACTGACAGAGAGACAGATCAGTACTGACAGAGAGACAGATCAGTACTGACAGAGAGACAGGTCAGTACTGACAGAGAGACAGGTCAGTGCTGACAGAGAGACAGGTCAGTGCGGGCCGAGAGACAGAGAGACAGGTCAGTGCTGACAGAGAGACAGGTCAGTACTGACAGAGACAGGTCAGTGCGGGCAGAGAGACAGGTCAGTGCGGGCAGAGAGACAGGTCAGTGCTGACAGAGAGACAGGTCAGTGCGGGCAGAAAGACAGAGAGACAGGTCAGTGCTGCTCAAATCCATAGAGGGTTAGTAGTATAGTTTTATTATTAATTATTATGTCCATATTGTCCATGACTTTTTTAGTCAATATAATTTGTGTTTGAAATTGTAAATAATTATACTTGAAGAAAATACTTTTGTTTTGAGAAGAAAATACTTTTGTTTTGAGAATAATTAATTAAAAACATTTAATTAATTATTATTAATTAAATGTGTATCCCCAAAACAAAATCGTACTCCGTATTGTCCTATACCCAAGTTCAAGGATCGGGATCGGTATCGGGAAGGAACATCATTTACGGGAACATCTGTAGACCTCACCGATGACCCTGCTGGCGGTGAGCCGCAGGTCCTCCTTGGGGCAGTCCAGGAAGGACAGCCGGCCCTGGGTCCCGGGGGCCACTCGGACCGCGTCCCGCATCACCGAGTCCAGGCTCAGCTCACAGTTGGGGTCCGAGCCAACCTTCTCTATCTGCAGGGTCAGGTCCGTCTGCTTGGTCAGGTCCACCGTGCACAACACTGTGTGTGGGTGGGGGGGGGGGGGGGGGGGGGGGGGGGGGGGGGTGGGGGGGGAGGCGATGTCAGTGTGGAACATGTGGATGGTCTGAGCTCTCCTGAGCAGCATAGAATCACGTTGGGTCAGGTGACCACCCAGATTAGCAGCTTAAGGCCGTGTTCACATCTAGCGTTTTTTGTAGCAGGGAAAAGTTGAGCCGACCGTTTTTTTCAAAAAAAATAAAAGCTGGCGGCATTTTTTTTCTTAAAAGCGCTGAGAGCGTTTTTTCTATCGCATCGAACCCGTTCTAGACCCGACGTTACTCGGCTACCACGTGTCCAGGCTAGAGCCCATTAGACATGTCGTAGATCTCGACATTTTACGTAATTAAAACTATTAAGCGCTCCCCCGGCACTTTCCCCGAGTGATTTGTCCGTCATTGTTTCTTGTTTTGACAGTTGAGAGTTGTGTCCGTGTTCCGCTTGCGATTGGTCAGTTGCCAAAAAGACGCCTGACGTCGGCCGCTTGCTTCCTGAAAGTTGAACTTGGAAAACGCTGGGAGAGGAGTTTAAAAAAACGGCCGTGACTTTTTCCAGAAACGCTCTGCTCCATAGGAATATAATGTGAAACAAGCGCTGGCAGATTTAAAAAAACCGCTAGATGTGAACGCGGCCTTAGTGTGGAGTCTTCGTGGTCGCACCTCAATTGAGGCAGCAAGGCGTGAATGGATGTCTGTTACATGATGAGGCATACTTAAAAATAGAGAGAGAGAGATGGAATGAAGGAGGGAGAGATGTAGAGAGAGAGAGGAAGTGAGAGGGAGAGATATGTAGAGCGTGCGCGAGCGAGAGAGGAAGTAAGCGAGCGACATGTATGGAGACAGAGTCTGGCGGTTACCCGGGTGACCGCTCCTCATCACCGACACGGTGAAGTCCAGCCTCAGCCCGTCCAGCGTCTGGTTGGGCATGCAGTTGCTCAGCGACAGGTTGAAGTTCCCCTGCTTGTGCCGCGGCTGCGGGGCGTCCAGGCCCAGGGGGGTCACCTTCCCGCCGGGGCCCTGGTACCGCAGCCGGACTTTCCCGGACAGGCACTTCTCCGGCAGGCGGTGGTCCGTGAAGACCACCGAGTAGTTGTGCATCCCGGGCACCCGGACGTCCCAGGTCATCTGCTCCTCGGTGGGGAACCACCCCGGGTAGTGGGCCGAGGAGAAGGAGGTGTTGGACACGCCCCGGGGGAGCTCTGCTGTCAGGATGGCCAGCACTGGGGGGAGGGGGGGGGGGGGGTCAGAGGTCAGACAGACACAGAGAGAACGAGAGAGAACGAGAGAGAGAGAGAGAGAACGAGAACGAGAGAGAACGAGAACGAGAACGAGAGAGAACGAGAACGAGAACGAGAGAGAACGAGAACGAGAGAGAACGAGAGAGAACGAGAACGAGAGAGAACGAGAGAGAACGAGAACGAGAGAGAACGGAACGAGAGAGAGATAGAACGAGAGAGAGAGAGAGAGAGAACGAGAGAGAGAACGAGAGAGAGAGAACGAGAACGAGAGAGAACGAGAACGAGAACGAGAGAGAACGAGAACGAGAGAGAACGAGAACGAGAGAGAGAGAGAGAACGAGAACGAGAGAGAACGAGAACGAGAGAACGAGAACGAGAGAGAACGAGAACGAGAGAGAACGAGAGAGAACGAGAACGAGAGAGAACGAGAGAGAACGAGAACGAGAGAGAACGGAACGAGAGAGAGAGAGAACGAGAGAGAGAGAGAACGAGAGAGAGAGAGAGAGAGAGAGAACGAGAGAGAGAACGAGAGAGAGAACGAGAGAGAGAGAACGAGAACGAGAGAGAACGAGAACGAGAACGAGAGAGAACGAGAACGAGAACGAGAGAGAACGAGAACGAGAGAGAGAGAGAGAACGAGAACGAGAGAGAACGAGAACGAGAGAGAACGAGAACGAGAGAGAACGAGAACGAGAGAGAACGAGAACGAGAGAGAGAACGAGAGAGAGAGAGAACGAGAGAGAGAGAGAACGAGAGAGAGAGAGAACGAGAACGAGAGAGAGAGAGAACGAGAGAGAGAACGAGAGAGAACGAGAACGAGAACGAGAGAGAACGAGAACGAGAGAGAACGAGAACGAGAGAGAACGAGAACGAGAGAGAGCGAGAACGAGAACGAGAGAGAACGAGAGAGAACGAGAACGAGAGAGAGAACGAGAGAGAGAACGAGAACGAGAGAGAGAACGAGAGAGAGAACACGAGAGAGAACACGAGAGAGAACACGAGAGAGAACACGAGAGTGAGAACGAGAGAGAACACGAGAGTGAGAGAGAACGAGAACGAGAACACATTTGAGTTATGTCAAACAGGCCCAGCAGGTTTTCAAACGTCTTCTCTAAGATCAAAGCGAGATACGGGCGGTTCAGCAGCAGGGGGTTGAACCGCCGTCTGGCTAACGGCTCCCGGCTCTCTTACTGTCGGTCTCCGGTCCCACACTGAGCTCAAAGGGCCCGGGGTCGGGGGTCTGGCCACGGGGGACGCTCAGCATCATGCGGGCCTTGTAGCGGACCTGGACGGTGGTGAGGGGCCCGCCGCGGCAGTAGGTCCCGATCTGGACCACGCCGGTCCGCGGGTAGGCCAGCAGGACGAAGGTGTGGCCGTCCAGACAGGTGTCCCCCTGGGCGACCTGACGCAGCCCGGGCGCGGGGAACGCCATCAGGATGGTCTGGGTGGAGAGCACCTTCATGTCCCAGTTGAAGGTCCGGTTGAAGTCCGGGAACAGCGTGGACTGGACCCGGACCGGGCAGGCCGTCTTATTGCAGTCTGGGGGGGATGGGAGAGGAAGAGGTGCATTGTGGGGGATGGCAGATGTTTTTTTTCTGGTTTCATGACGTTTTAAGTCCTAGTAAGTAATGTCGTCTGTTCTAAACACTGAAGAGTGTTCACAACGACAAAGACAACACTCTGAATTGCCTTCAGAGAATCTGTAGCTTGTGAGTGAGATGGATGTCGCTTTTACTGCCTCACACAGATGGTGGCCTATACAGTATCTATTTTTACCGTGTCTTTTGAATCTATTGGCTTTCCCTTTTATACTTATTCCCTTTTATTTATATATATATATATATATATATATATAACGACTGCAAAGTATTACACCGTCTTTTTTTTGGACCCTGTCCTGGTGTTGGATTTCCCCTGTGGTACGCAATCTATTGTAATATATATATTTTTTTCTTTCTTGGGGGAAATACAAATTTAATGGAAAAAACATCGGAAGGCGAATTGCGAAAAAAGTTCGTACCGATCTCCTGGATGATCTGCGCCTCGTACAGATCCTGAGGGCCGGGGCAGCCGAACACCACCGAGAAGTTCCCAGCGTATCTCTGGTTAAGGTACGAGGGGTCACACTTGGGGCCCACGCACACCTCACAGTCGGGCTCCTCGCCCTCACGTTTCAGGATGATGTCGGTGTTGGGGTCAGGGGTCACGAGCGTGGTCCTGCTGGCTGGGAGGTGGTCAAGAGGAACAGAGCGTCAGGGAGATCTCTCTGGGGCAGATCCGTCAAGGCCGTTTGACACGAGAGACCGATCTGATTAAGAAGCGTTTCACATTTCGTCTTGTTGGACTCAATGAACCGGGTCAGTTCAGACAGTGTTTCTGTTGTTTTGTGGTTTGACGACTTATTGTAGTACAACAGGTTGTAACATGTGGTTTGTTTACAACACGTTTTCATTTGCATTCAAGCCTGTCTGCAGGTTTAAAAATGGAAGCCCTATAGCATCATGAGGCCAATGAGACTGCGTTCGCTATCCATTACATCATTCAATCAGAAGTAGTGGTTACACTTAGATCTAGAGAGCCAATGTACTACCACAATGTTTGTTGTTCCATTCACATTCAGGGCATTCAGCAGACGCTTTTATCCAAAGCGACTGACAATAAGTACATTTGTTAGAACAAAGAGAAACAACAATATATCTCTGTTGGTACAGTAAGGTTATTCATAGAACCAAGTTTCAAGCAGTAACAATCACTAGGTTAACACATTCCCCGTATACAACAGAGATAACTAGGTGAAGATGCTACACAATGCTAGGTACTATTTCTAAGTGTTTTTAAGTTTCTTAGTTTATAACCCACCCTGAATCGGTGTAGGGGACCATTATTATACAGACAAAAGTGACACAAAGCAACACCAAGCCACCTGGGTCACACTAAACTATGCCCTCTGTTCCACCATCAACACCCCCCAGAGGCGGGATCCGGTCTGGGAACGGTCACTCACGTCTGGGAGCCGCCGAGGCCCGGAACGCCACCTTGTCCGGTACCGCCCCCCGGGGAACCTCCAGGGCCAGCGAAGTCTTTCCCAGGAACATGAGCTGTGTCAGCGGCCCCCCGCTGCAGTACGTGGTCTCGGTCTCCCCTCCGCGGTCGCTCGTACGAACAGAGTACTTGTGTGCGTCTTGGCAGCCGTCCTCCGCCGTCGTCTCCTTCAGTCCCGGCGCCGGGAAGTCCAGAGTGAGGACGCTTCTCCTGGCCAGGCTCACGTCCCAGGAGAAGGTCCTCCTGAAGTCCGACAGCAGGCCGGGCAGAAGTTCTCCGGAGGGCGGGGTGCAGGCAGTCTCGGTGCAGTCTGTCGACGGGGGAGGAAAGCACGATGATTAACGGTGTGGTGATGTTAACCAAACATGGGCAGGATCGCTATCGCATTGTTGCTAAGCAACGGCCAATCAGATTATGGAGGGGGGGGGGGGGGGGGGGGAGGAGCTCAAGGAGGTAGAGAGGGTTGACTGGTAACCGGAACGGTGCTGGTTCGATCCCCGGCTCCTCCTAGCTGTGAGTGTTCGAGGTGTCCCTGAGCGAGACGCCCTCACCCTCACCGCCCCTGACCTAGACTGGGTACCCCCCCAGCCCATTCTGCCCGGCGATTTGAGTTCGCCCTGCACAAGGGTTCCGGAGAAGAGCGATCCATTTCTTTCTGCTTCCGATAACGTTTTTTTTGCGGGAGCCAATCACCGAGCTGGCTTTTTTTCCCCCCTTGGCGCGCTATTGGCTGGTTTAACACAACGACGACAGGGAAGCGAAGGCGAGCCGCCAATCGCGTACAGAGTCGGTTGAACAAGGCCCGTTGATCCCGCCTCTTGTGCTGCAGAAAATGACAGCGGCTTCCCCCAGACCAAGCTCAATCGTAGATTGAGCTTGGTCTGGGGAAGCCGCTGTCATTATGGTCAGAAGTAGCCGGGCATTAGCCCGGCATTAGCCCGGGCATTAGCTGGCCGTCGCCCCTACGCTAATGCTAACCGTTGTAATTCGCTCTTCGCCCCTACATGTAAATGTAAATATGTCCCCTTGCCTATCATCCTCTGGAGGCGCACGTTGAAAACCTCCTGTGGCTCGGGGCAGCCGAACTCCAGCTCCGCCGCCTGCGCCTTGCTCAGCGACACGTCGGTAGGGCTGCACCTCGCCCCCTTGTCGGTGCACACCCCGCACTGCGGGCGGCCGGGCGCCCGGCGGATCACCATGGTGAGGCCGGGGTCGAGGGTGACCGGGACGGTGGGGCCTTCTGTAAAAGGGGAGACGGAGGAGGATCAGGGTGGCACTGGAGGTCGTCCTACAACACTCGGTCTTTGTTGTACCGGAACGATTGGGGGTTTAACGTTCAACAGTAGGGGGGTACCCCGAAGGAGTTTCCAAGTTTTTGTCCCACCCTTAGTCCGATTAATCATCAAAGAGGAGGAGACAGGCACTTAATGTACATACTTATTGTATGTTGTACTTCCTGGCACTTAATGTATGCACTCATTGTATGTTGTACTTCCTGGCACGTAATGTATGAGCTTATTGTATGTTGTACTTCCTGGCACTTAATGTATGCGCTCATTGCATGTTGTACGTCCATGCACCAAAAAATGGTAATAAGTTGTGTAGCGTCTTATCCTAGCTGTCTTTGTTGTAAACGGGGAATGGGTTAACCTAGTTGTTGTTAGTGCTTGGCACTCGGTTCTATGAACATCATTTCTGTACCGACAGCGATATATTGTTGTCACTCCTTCTTCTGACAAATGAACCTATTGTAAGGCACTTTGGACAAAATCGTCCGTTAAGCACCCTGAATGTAAATGCAAATGAGATATCAGGGAGATGTATGGCTTTCTGATACGGAAACTCCTACTAGTCAACGGCAAGGCTAGTTTCTATGCATCGCCACAGTAACGGTCTGAAAAGGATCCACAGGCCTCCATTATATCAGCCCCCCCCCCCCCCCCCCCCCCCCCGAAGCCCTCTTGAGGTCAGCTAAACAAAACAAGACTACACACTACTCGAACAGGAGAAAGGCTAACTTAAAGGGCCGCTATCACGCCACCAGGTGTCGGTGTGATTAGCCGTTACAAGCATTCACAAACCTGCCGTTTCCTGTGCCCTAGTGACACAGGTGGGCGCGTCCACCTTGATGAATCAGGGCTAGATAAGTAACGTTGGCTACAGTACAGTACACTGGGTAGGCCGGTGTACTGATCTATCAAGCACACATCTAGGATGACACGCCCACTAGTGATGTAACTCAGCTACAGGAAATGGCAGATTTTTGTTGGGGCATGACCACGTAGATGTACGCTGGAAAGATCAGTCTACTAGCATACCTAGTGGACTGTCGCAAACGACGCTGGATAGATAAGCTCCATCTAGGTGGACACGCCCACTAGTGATGTCGCTAAAACACAGAAAAGGCCAATTTTCCAACGGCTTGTAACAGCTGATCACACTCACACACGGCGGTCTAAAAGGGGGCCCTTTAAGAACCTCTGTTCTGCGCTTTGATCGACAGGTCGAGGGGTTGACGTACTGAGCGGCTTGGCGGTCACCGAGAACACCGTGGGCGGGGCCTCCACCCCGGGTCCCAGGGCCAGCGTCAGGGCCCCGCCCCCCGGCAGCGTGAGGGCGGTGGTGCTGCCGCCGCGGCAGTACGTCCGGGTCGCGGGCCCGCCGTCGGGGGTCGTCCGGGTCAGGACGTAGGTGGAGCCGTCGGGGCAGGACGCCGCCGCCGCGTCCCCCGCCGCCGCCTCCTTCAGCCCGTCCCCGATGAGGTTGAGCTCCGCCATGGTGTCCTCAGGGACCGCCAGCGCCCAGGTGAGGGTCCGGGGGAGGGCGGAGAGGAAGGAGGCCTGGGCCACCCCCTGGGCCGGGCTGCAGCGGTCCTTGGTGCATGCTGGGTAATAGAACACAAGGGTTAGGTTGAGAGGGGCGCGGCTCTCGCTGTGGGGGGGGGGGGGGCGTGGCCTCTTTAACAGATGTTGACTCAGTCATCACTAGGCTAATCTTCAATCTGCATTTTTCCGTTACATTTACATTTAGCAGACGCTTTTATCCAAAAAGAAGTACATTTGTCCGAAGAAAGAGTAGCAACAATTTGTCGCCGTCTGTACAGTGAGGAAGTTCATAGAACAAAGTGCCAAGCACTAACAATCCCCAGGTTAACCAATTCCCCGTACGTCCTGGCACTTTATGTAAGCACTTATTGTATGTTGAACGTCCTTGCACTTAAAAATATTGCTTAACATTGTGTAGCATCTTCTCCTAGCTATCTCTGTTGTATACTGGGAATGGGTTAACCTAGTGATTGGTAGTGCTTGGCACTTGTTTTTATGAACATCCTTACTGTACCGACGGAGATATATTGTTGTTTCTCTTTCTTCTGACAAATGTACTTGTTGTGAGTCGCTTTGGATAAAGCGTCGGCTACCCGCCCTGAACGTAAATGTAATGCCGTGTTGAACCACCAGGGGGGCGTGGTGGTGCGCTGGGGGACCCACCGATGGCGCGCTGGATCCGGGCCCGGTAGGACGCCCCCAGGGTCTCTGAGCAGGAGAAATGGAGGGTCACGTTGTCCCCGGGGGGCAGGGAAACCTCTGTGGAGTCGCACGCCGCTGGCACCGTGGCGTTCCCCGTGCACAGCGTGCACGAGTCCCCCTGAGAGTGCACGGTGACCGTGGCTCCTGCGTCGGGGGTCACCGTCATCTGGAGAGACTCTGGAGGCAAAGGCATTGATAGAGTGAGGCTAGATAGGGCTATGCAGGGCCGTTGCACCAAATCCTGGGCCCTGTATACAAGAGGTACTGATGCCCCCCCCCCCCCCCCCCCGAATTCCCCCTACCAGCCCCCTGCGCTGAATTGTTGACGGATTTTATTTTTTTTAATTGCCATGGGCCCCCCCTCTGCCTTGGGCCCCCCCACGACTGCCTCATTTTCCCCCGCAGTCCGTCGGCCCTGGGGCTATGTAAGGGATAATGTATAGACCGCTGGTCATCATCGGGAAACTAAGCCTCGACAGGGTGAACAAGACACCGACGCGAGGCGGAGGAGTCTTGCTTCGCCCTGAATATAGTCTGCCAAAGACTTGATTTGGGGTTGATAAGTTACCGGACTACTTGCGGAGTGATACCAAAGGCGTGGATCAGAGGCAAAAAATCCACTTCCCTTGAATAAATAGATTCCGTCTATTTATCTAGTGATAGATGGAAATACAGACAGGCAGAACGATAGACAAACTTATGGATAGATTGTCATATATAGATGTATAGATGGATACAATTTATTAATTTAAATGAAAAGGACAAGTGATAGATTGATAGAGTGATAAAGATAGATAGATATACACATAATATATGTATATCTATCTGTCTTGTTACAGTGCTAAGTTAGCGACCAAAGAAAAAGGCAGAACACTTCGCAAAATCGAGATCACCAAAAGTAATGGCAACATCAGTGTTGTGGGTGCTACATGGTTTGTTAGGTACTCATGGCGTACTGGTAGCATTACTAGCAATCGTCTGTATCGCTGGCCCCCTATGCTAATTAATAACGGCAAATCTCCAACGTGGGCTGTTCATGGTTTCACTGATGTGAAAAATCTTTATAGGGCAACCTAACGCCACGACAAGTGTCAAGTTCACGTTGGTGCTGCTATGCGACTTTCCTTGCTAGGCACCATGCCCGATTGCCTATAGATCAGGTTGTTTGAAATTATGTTCTTGTTCTTTTGCTAGTTTGTTACTCTGACCGTTCTGTTTGATATTGTGGAAAGGGTGAATGATTCATGATGCATTTTAAATGGCATCACTTTAGGTCTTGAGTCTTTTCTTAAAACAATTGTAACTGAAAATTAACATAGCTAAATTACAACCAATAACTTCATTCATTGAGAGCAAAAAAAGGCCCAGATTTTTTTATTTACTATTACAAATCAAGAGTAGGCCTGATTTGACTAATGGGCTTTGCATCCTTTCCTTCTGCCCTTGTAGTCCATTTCAAAGACATGCTGCCCACCAGCTTTCAAATTAAAGTGATGCCACTGGTGGCTTTGTATCAAATGTATTCACATAACTATCCCTCCCTACTATTTTGTAGTTCACCAAAACACCCTGAAACAACATGAGTCGCACATTCTTCTGCCACCATACAATAACAGTGCAAGCAGGCCAATGGCAACCAAGCGCGCAGTCCTTCCTCCCTCACTTTAAAAACCACCAGCCACCGCCACTGACATAGTGATAGATAGCTCGACAGATATGCTACTGTGACAGAAGAACAGGCCGATAATCAGAAGCTAGTGTTGTCGGTGCGTGTCTTAACCCATCTGTGTGTCATAACTCTTACAGTTGCACAAACATAATCCCATACAGTAGAGCTAGAAAACATTCATTGCGAAAAAAGTCATATTCCCGATGGCACCGATAGTCTGATTAAAAGGGTTTCTCTTAGTTGACAGAAAGTAGCACAGAGTATGAAATATTGAGTCACACTTAGACTTTCTGGTAGTGGGCTGGAGATTTTACATCTTAAAACATTAGTGATTTATGAAAACAGTGCGTTGCACATCCCTCTGAAGCACTTTGAGTACGGAGTACATTCTGTAGTCAGAACGTTTCAAGAGACTGTATCTGTCACCGTGGGTGGAGCTAAAGACGTGGGGACAAAATCTGTTTAGATATTAGCTTTGTGTTAAATCCAAGGGGGGGGGGGGGGGGGGTATCCTAGGCAACGAAAGGTTCCCTGTTCAGAGAACAAATAAGTAAGGTATTTTGTAGTAGTTGTGGCTGTACGGTCAGTGCCCTTCTATATTGATTCCCAAACCTGTGTGGGTATCAATACTGAATACATATATATAACCAAACCCCTCCTTGTGTACTATGGCTTGACAAAAGCACTCATGTAGTTATTGACCTCCTAAAATCTCGCTTTGGTTTGGACGCAATCGAGGGCGTGTCCCTCCTCTTGTCATTGGTGTTTGAGTTAACCATTTAAAAGTAGTCAGCCATTTTTTCTTTTGGTGAGGTCATATCTCCGATGAAAGTGTACTCCTATGAAAACGACCTAGGGCCATACTGGATCCTCAATTGCATAGAATCCAGTTCCAGGCTCTGTCTGTGTGTTAACAACACACATGAACTGTTGACAAGGCGGGTTTGGTAGGTTACAGCCTACATGTTGGGTGGTGTATACAGCCTACATGTCGGGTGGTGTGTAACCTACCTGTCGGGTGGTGTACAGCCTACATGTTGGGTGGTGTGTGGCCTACATGTTGGGTGGTGTGTAGCCTACATGTTGGGTGGTGTATAGCCTACATGTCGGGTGGTGTATAGCCTACATGTTTGGTGGTGTAGGGCGTGTTGTGATCGCACGCAAATCGGACGCTTCCCCAAACGTACAATGGCCAGGTTGTTTCAACCCACGACACAGAGACGTTATTTATGCTTTGTTTGTGTGTGTCACCGCTCTCCTTCACACACACACACACACACACACACACACACACACACACACACACACACACACACACACACTCTGAATCATTAACGAGGCTGTAGGTTTGGTTGCTGAAAGTTCAACTGTCAGGTCAACAGTCATTAGTGAACCGATAACAGTGAAATTCGCATTAAGGGGTCAACTATCTGAAACATGAGACACCCCTACCGCGTGGTCTGTAATGGGAGCATTCAAACCACAATAGTAAGGATCAGACCTGGGACCCATGCCTTGCGCACAGAGTGACGGATCCCGCACACACTCGTCAGCCCCCATCATCACTGTCATAATGCGTCGGGATTACCTCCTTCAAACATTACTATCTCAGCTGACCTGCGGACACAGCCCCCTGAGAAGACTTCTCCGTCATGTTTGTATGTTGTACCACGAAGCGGACCCGTCCTACCTGGCAAGTAGAGCATCGATAGCAGAACGCAGCCGAGGGTCACGGCGACGCGCCTCGTCCCGCCGCGGACACCCATGTCGACTTCAGGAACCACAGGAATAAAAGTAAAGTCGAAAATGGACGAATACGTGTTCTTTACTCCTACGCGCAGATTCCGCGTTTTTCGATTTCGCGTCTTCCCATTCAGGTTAAAACATCGCGACGGCGGGTGACAGGAGAGCGATTTCCTGATCGGAGCGCATAACCTGTCCGCCTCCAGGAGGGGCGTGGCCGCGCAGGTAAACTACCTGTCGCGACTCGACCGTGGAGGAGGCCTACAGCTGTAGTAGCCTACTACCAGGACCCGGTCCGGACTCCCCGGTCTGATGGCCCCCCTCCCGATTCGCGATGTGTCGCTCTATTAATACACATTCTAGCACGCCAGGAATGGCTGGCATCAAGTTATGCTTCCTAAAAAGTGACAAATGGTGCTTGGGGAAGGAGTCGGAGACCAGCGCTCCGTGAAGCACTCTGCAGAGGGAGGGGTATGCTGTATGCAAATGGAGGACAGTTCAGTTGCAAATCACCCGTGGCTTGCAGTTGCAGCAAGATGCTTTATCCACAACAAATGAAGCGCAGACATTCGCCTCGTTCCCGTCAATGTTCGCTATACTTTGTACGAAATGGTGAGCGAAAACTGGACGAAAGTGGGGTAATTCGTGACGCACTTGATCCCGTATCGGGGACGAGGGAAGTGATGACACGTTATTAGGCAACGAATGCCTTTGTATTTTTGTTGGTTTTCAAATGTGTGTGCAAATATCTGGGAATCACTCGTGCCCGCACATGTCGGCAAGACGCATTCCTGAGCGCCACGCAGCGCCCCGGGGCACGCGCACGCACATGCCCGTGTGTGCACGCGCGGTTGTTTACTGGTAGATCCACTCGGTGTTTTTCGACCAAACTCGTTTTTCCACCTCAGTATTAGATGTCCGGGCCAGGTGTGATCTCTCTATTGTGGTGCGAGACCCACTGCAAGGCTCGGGAGAGAGAGGGGACTTCCCCGTTGGAAACTTTGTTTCGTCCTCTCCTGACCGCTGAGTTTCGATTAGAGCGATGGGGAACGAACAGGAAAATTATACTGGAGCAGGTTGTTATAAAATAATGTGCAGGTCATATACATGTCCACACGGGGGAAGCACAGAGCGAGAACATGAAGAGTTTGGATTGGTTTGAGTCCATAAGCTTTTGTTAGATTGCCCTTACTTTATTGTTAAAGATGAACTTCTCTGAATCTCAAGTATTGAGATTCAGAAAAGCTGTCTATTTTGGAAGTTTTGACAACGGTCATTTCTGTTGGCCTATACCGCTGCAAATTAGCATTGCAAAAATCAGTTTTCGCACTCACACCATCTACGGTGTGCTATAATTCTGGACGAGGTCCAGCCCCGCTGCGGCAGAGACCCGGCTCAGCTGTCGTCTGTAATAACCAGAAGCCAACTGCTCCCCGCCACCGACCCCATCTCCCTTACAGCTGTCTGGGGCCGGCATTCAATGAGTCACCCAGAGAGACCCTCACACGTCCAAAGACACAGTTATACACCCAGAGAGACAGTCACCCACCCGCCTAGAGAGACAGTCAGACATCGAGGGAGACAGTCATATCCACCCAGAGAGACAGTCAGACACACAGAAAGACAGGCTGACGCCCAGAGAGGCAGTCAGACACCCGGAGAGACAGTCAGACAACCAGAGGCAGACACAGTCAACCAGAGAGAAAGTCACACACATACCGACAGGCTGACACCCAGAGAGACAGTCAGACATCCAGAGAGACAGAAACACGGGACCCCAGGATATGAACACCAACGCCGGTCTTTACATTGGTAAGTTGAGTTTCAAAATAAAACGTTTTTTTCTTTTTAGTTTTAAACTTCTTTAACCCTGCAATCCATGGTACTTATATTTTGAAGAGTTTGAAGAGTTTCAAACTGAAACCTTAAGCTTATTCGGAAATGAGACATATAATTAAAAAATAAAAATATCCAGTCAACTCATTTGTTTATTGCATCTTCTTGAAGTCCATTTGATACACAGTTGGATTTGTGCTCGGCTTTGTAAAGATTGCTTGGCCGAGGGGGTTCACGCCATTGCCATGACGACTAAGGGGATGAGTCGGTGATAAGGCTTAATTACGTCGCTCTGTGATTATATCTGTTTGTTCCTACTGTGTACACAGGAAGCTGTGGGAGATGCCGGGAAGCAGTGCATGCTGGGAGCGCGTGCCAGGCCCTGGGAAAGCTGTTTCACAGTGCATGTTTCACATGCACTGAATGTGGTGAGTCACGGAGAGAACGACGCGATGCTGAGGGAATGTTGTCAACCCTGTGGCATTATGGGAAACGTAGTGAATGAGAACATGCTATGCTGTGAATGAGTTTGTCCCACCCAATATTTTCGAGGATTCTGGAGTAGGGTTCTGTCCAAATATATGGCCTGTTAAGCCCTTTAAGACTGTACCTGTGAGTTATCTGTGATTTAGGGCTATACAAATACAATTGACGTTGGTGACTAAGAGGAAAAACACTTTTTGACACAACCTCTGTGTTGTGATGGCAAAGTTAATCAACGAGAGAAAGCTAGATGTGTGTATCTTTCAGTGTGTGAGTTACCGACATAGATCAGAGGAAGGGGAGGGGAGTTTTTACACTGGCCTGTAACATTTATTTTGGTACTGAGACTTCATTCACCCACAGGACGGTTGGTGCTATTCCCCCCCACACATCGATCCACATACCCCACTTTGACAACTGCTAATGTAGTGAATATGTTAAGCCCTGTGGCATTATGGGAAATGGGGTGAATATGCTCCATCTAGGACTGATGTTGTCTTTGTTTTGAGTATCTAGGCAGGGGATTGACCGGTGAGCCCTTTTACCTGGTGTCTGGGAGGATCTACTGTGACAAGGACTTCTTGGTAACAGCTACACTACCAAGTGATGTACAACATACTATATAACCTTCATACATTTGTCTAACCATGTGAACGTTTTGTTTTGAATGAACCCTATTTTACCATTTGGTGTAAGAAGTTAGAAGTTGGTTAGTAGAAGTTAGAAGCCATTTAAAAAAAAATAAAAAATAATTTGTGACATCACAAGTGTTCATCCAGATTGGCTGGAATTGCCCACTTGTGATGTCACTAGGTGTGTTCACACCTGCCGGAGTTATAGTGGCCCTTTAGCCAGCGGTCACCATGCCAACGGGCGGGGTCTGTCTGCTCTGATCCCCAGCGCTCCGTGGTTCAGCCGACGCCCGAGGTCTGCGCGGGGTGTGGCCTCTCCATCCCCGATACGGTGAGTAGTGTGTGTGTGTGTGTGTGTGTGTTAGTGTGTCCGCCTGTCTGTGTGTGTGTGTGTGTGTGTGTGTGTGTGTGTGTGTGTGTGTGTGTGTGTGTGTGTTTTTGTGCGTGTTCGTTCCTGTCATGCGTCCCGCCCACTGCCCTGGTGTTGTGGCTCAAGGGGGCGCTTGGGTCTGCGGCTGCGGCCATGTTGGTCGTCCCGGTAACAGCTCCCCCCCCCTCCCCCCCGCCCGGTCCAGGTCCTTCAGGCGAGGGGCCGGTCCTACCACCCCTCCTGCTTCCGCTGTCCCACCTGCCGACGGGCCCTGGAGGGCCTCCCGTTCACCGTGGGCCCCGACGGCCAGCCCTACTGCCTCAGGGACTACCACAGGTAGGGGGGCCCTCACGGCTCTGTCACCGTGGCAACCTGCTGTCTACAGTAGTCCCGTGATACCCTGTTAGCGTGACAACCTGCTGTCCAACAGGCGTCTGGGATACTCTGTTACCATGGCAACCTGCCGTCATGGTAACATTGTATTGGATACATGGTTACCATGACAACCTGCTGTATACAGTAGTCCTATGATACTCTGTTACCGGGTCAACCTACTGTCTATACAGGCGTCTAGGATACATTGTTACCATGACAACCTACTGTCTACCATACTATGATGAAGATGACGCTGATGATGGTTAGAAGTAGCAGCAGACGCATGAAGATTTGATTAGAGCAGACTATCAAAATGGACATTATTAATGATTTGAACTATGCTGTTCGTTTCTTTACAAACCTCCGGCCTCAGGCGCTGGGCTGCCCGGTGTGCCGCCTGCCTGGAGCCCATCTGCCCCCTACAGGTGAGAGGGGGGAACTGTCTGCAGGATTAAACAAACGAGGGATATTCCTTATCAGAACATTGTTCTGAATATTTAGACTAATCTGAAAGACGTGTCCGTCCAGCAGGGTCCTGATGATATGTAATTTATAAATAAAATGTATTATTATATTTTTAAATAAATAATAAATAATGCCTTTGTTTTTCCAAGGGGTCCAAAGAAACGACTAGAATAGTAATATCGGACCGAAGTTACCATGTGGAGTGCTACGACCGCCAAGTTAATCACGTTTGACAAGATCTGTTAGGCATTTGTTTGTTATTTGTTGAATTATTAATTATTCATCTATATTATTTATTTATAATTAATTAATATATATATATAATAAATATTTTTACAAGACATTAATATATATAAATTGTATGTATATGAATGCATTTATTAATTAATATATCTCTTGTCGGTGATTGATTCTCTCTCTCTCTCTCTCTCTCTCTCTCTCTCTCTCTCTCTCTCTCTCTCTCTCTCTCTCTCTCTCTCTCTCTCTCTCTCTCTCTCAGATAATGCTCTATCTTTAGAGATAGAGATACATTATATAAATACAAACACACACACACATGCTCACACGTCCTGAGAAACCGAACTGGAGGAAACTTTGGCAGCGACACCAAGTGTTTAATTTGAGTCCCGCACCGCAAACATCTCCCGGAAGAAACTTTTTTGGACGGTCTGGCAGGGCTGCCAAGTGAACTTTAGGGTTTAACTTTAAAGGGTTTTAAAATGTCTCCGTCCGTGACCGCGCGTGGCTCGGCCCTGTGCGTCCTCGCGCTCCTCAACTTCGCCTTCGTCTTCATCACGGGAGCAGACTTCGTGCGTTTTATCTCATTTCGGGCGATTTACCAGAACATCACCGGAGATAGCCCCATCTGCCAAGGTAACCCGACACCCTCCCGGTGGCTCATCTTCCGCGTCTTTGATACAGAGATACAGCGCAGTGGACAAGTGGTCGTTGAGATTAGAGATTGATGTTAGGAGTCATGTTAGGGGATGTTAACTTTACTCTGAGTTAATTTACAGTGCTCAATGCCTATGTGGAACCAGGAGGGTGCATAACACATGTGTTGATTAACCGGGGTTGGGTGATGCGATGCCTTGGAGCATTGGAATGAATGAATGAATGAATGAAAATAGAATGAAAGTTAATCACAAGCATTAACTAATTAACCCAAAACTGCTAGTCGAAGTTGGGCAACTTATTAAATGGTACAGCGTGTGGGTGCTCCCAGCGGCCCGGCTAGCTCAGTCGGTAGAGCATGAGACTCTTAATCTCAGGGTCGTGGGTTCGAGCCCCACGTTGGGCGCAAATCTTTTTATTACTAAGAGGAGGAGTTGCTGAGGAACTTGGGTGCACTGAACACGGATGCTTCGCTATTTTGACAGGATTATGTACACAGCCAGTTAACGTACTAACATAATAATCATTATGTTCGTTGTCCGTCGTCCCTGGAGACAAGGTAGCCTGGACGGAGGCTCTGAGCGACGGAGCGGTGCTCGGGGCACTGGCGCTTGACGCGGGGCTGCTGGCGCTCTTCGTCGCCCAGCACAGCCTGCTGGCCTGGGCCCCGGTGAAACAGGTCTACCAGGCAGGCCTGGGGGTGCTGAGTCGGGCTGCCTACTGCTGCTCCACCGCTGTCGCGCTGCAGGTAACGTGATGATTCCCAACCTGCGACTCGAGAGACTGTTTTGGGCCGCCTGTTGGTCTCGGCGGATATTGCGGATTTATGAGATAGATCTGTTTTAAGGCCTTAATGGTGCTTTTCTTGTCGAAGAAAATTACTGTATTTTGGCAGGTCTCTTAAAGGTTCGGATACGAACAGACTGGATTGGTACCGAATTACCTTGTTTGCTATTATTTCCAAAGCCATCATTATTCATTCACTTCTAGAGATATTTTGATGTATTTTAAATGAAGTAATATTTTAAAACACATATTTATTTATAATATGTGTATAAATAAATAATAGTTTAAATATTTTTTGTTTTTTACTTGGAAACCCAAACTAATCAAGTCCCTTTTCATCCCCGCCCTCTTAACGGTCAGATCCTGATGAAGTTCTGGCAGCCGGTGCACAGCGCCCCCTGTCTGTGGTCTGTGCGCCACGCACCCTGGAATGTGTGGTTTCCTGTGCTCTGCTTCGCGCTTCACTTCCTCTGTTGGGCTATCATGTGTAGCATCCTGCTCATCTTCGACTACCCAGAGCTGCTGGGCCTCAAGCAGGTAGCCTGACGCTCAGAACCACACCAAACCACATGACTCATGCATGTAAACACAGCTATATTCTCATTTACATTTAGGGCATTTAGCTGACGCTTTTATCAAAAGTGACTTAAGATAAGTAGATTTGTCAGAAGAAGAGAAACAACAATGTATCACAGTTGGTACAGTACGAAGGTTCATAGAACCAGGTGCCCAGCACTAACAATCGCCAGGTCAACCCATTCCCCGTACAACAAAGATTGCTAGGATAAGATGCAACACAATGCTAAGTTCTTTTCTTTTAATTTTTTAAATACAGTTTTAAGGTTAACTGATACGTTATTTTTCTAGTGTTTGCTATCAATTAAACAGTTGTTTCTTTGCTTTTTAAGTGAACTGATATAAGCCACTTGTTTAGCAACAGTCGTCGATCATGAGCTATTTCTTTCACTCTCGACTGACGCCCTTCTAAAGTAAACATCAGCTCACCTGGAGTCCGTCCAGAACTACTGTTGTAAAAGAGTCGACGTTTACACTGGGGGGAACCGCAGAGCTTAAGAAAACAGTTGGTGAAGATAAGATAAAGGTTCCAGCCATTGTTTGTATCGTAGACCTGCTTCGATTTAGATCTCGACTCTTATATTGGCTAATAGAGTAACCTTACATTAATCTAGCACTCTGTCTGTCTGTCTGTCTGTCTGTCTGTCTATCTGTCTGTCTCTCTGTCTGTCTGTCTCTCTGTCTCTCTGTCTGTCTGTCTGTCTGTCTGTGTGACTCTCTCTCTCTGTCTCTGTCTCTGTCTCTCTCTGTCTCTCTCTGTCTTTCTCTCTCCTCTCTCTCCCCCCCTCCCTCTCCAGGTGTACTATGACCTGCTCGGTCTCGGGGACCCCATGTCCCACAAGTCGCCCCGTGCCCAGAGGCTCTTCTCCCACCTCCGTCACCCTGTGTGTCTGGAGCTGGGGGTGGTGCTGTGGCTCCTCCCGGCTCTCCCCCTCGACCGGCTCCTCCTGGCAGGGAGTCTGACGGCCTACCTCGCCCTGGCGCACTCCCTCGACAAGCAGGACCTGGCCTACCTCGCCGCGCAATTCAACAAGAAGCTGCAAGTCTTCGCCTCGCCACCAGGTGGCGACACTGAGGACGGGGGCGACCGCAAGGCCGAATGAATGGATGAATAAAAGGTTTTGGGCAGTTGAGGGTCGAGGAGATTTCCACAAAAAAACGTATAACGTTTTATTTGTACCGTAAATCAAGGACGAACTGTTATACCACTGATCCTCTCAGATGCTGTTAAAATTATAGGATGACGGCTATGGTCAAGGAGCCAACATTTCTCTATAGGAAGAAGCCATAATTTATGAGCAGGTCTGTTAATAGGCTATAGATCTGACAATGGCCAATTTGGAAGTTGCCATATGAAATGCAAAATACTCTTCGAGCTAAATGTCAACGTCGATGTTACTAGATCTTATATTTTTACGAAAAAGTATTTTTTAAAGGCCAATAATGGATCACTCACATCTATATATTTTGTATCTACACTGTATTTTGTAAACACTTTTTCAACTCGTTACCACTTAATGAATATGCAGATGTACTAGGCCTATCTTCTGCTTTAATCGATCAATAAGAAGTTGTTTCTTTGCTTTTTTAAAGTCCATTGATGTCTTGTCGTAATCCCATTAAATCATCCTGAGCTATCTCCATGACACTTGTCAGTCTAAACTCAAACTAGTGAACTCAAAAGCGCTCTCCAGTGTCAACACGGTTAAGCGTCAGCTCCGTGAGTGTTTAAGCCGCTTGGCATGCATCCTGAACTTTAAATCCCCAGTGAAAGACAGCTACCCCTCTATAGGCTGACTGGGGTAAGCCTCGGACGCAGACCTCCCCCTTCTACCTGCTCTTCCTCTCCAGCCCTCCACCTCCTCCCCACCCCACACTAATTGGTTCCCCCTGGAGGAGGAGGAGGAGGAGGAGGAGGAGGAGGGGCGGTGTCAGACGGCCAGTCTTGCGGGCTTTAAGCGTCTCTGCTGGGGTCCCACAATCTGGCGTGTGCCACTAAACTCCTCCAACGGCGCTTTAATGGCATTATCGGATTACCATCCAACAGCCACGACCGCAGAGAACCGTCTTTCTACTCATGTGCGGTGGATTTTATTTAGGTTGTAAAATAAAAGCTTTTGAACAGTCCCTGGAGTTCGTAAATTTTTGTATTGTTATTTTTTAAGACGATTTTCTGTACAATTTGAGCATTTCGGAGCATCACGCACAGAGGCACGGAGGAGCGGATCTGCTCCTTGTTGAAGGAGCGATGCTGGTTTTGAAGTCCACGCCGGTTCAGAAAAATCCCGACCGCTAAAGAACCGCGGTGAGTTCAGTTCCTGAACACAAATCCATTTTATTGTGAAACGAATGCATCAATACTTCAATAGTTATAACGGATTCGTTCGCTTCCATGGTTCCAAATAGCAAAGGCCAAGGAGTTGTGATTTGTATCAGAACAAAATATCCACCTATACCCTTGACTCTTTATACCTGATGGTACAGTGATTGTAATTCAGCCCTGCTCTGATGTCGAGCGATTCAATGTGTTCTTCTTAATTAGTTGAGAAAAGTACTGAACAAGTATTGCGTTAGACAGGCAAGGGCTTGAGTCTGAACACTGAGCAACTACAGGACTGTAAACTTTATCCTGGATGGAGTGTTACCGTTATGAGCTGCGCTGAGAGAGTCGTCAGACAGGTTGGTTTTACCCGGCTGATGATATGTTGTTGCTGCTATGATTATAAAAACATGATAATCCTTCCCCAGCGTGGCTCCAGGTGATTAGAGCATGAATCTTACTTTTTAATGTGGGTGAGAGCATGTTGACTTGAAAAGTAGCAGATACTTATTTTGCATTATAAATGAGGGGGTTTCTTGCAGCTCCGTGGAGGAGGAGGAGGAGGAGCAGGAGGAGGAGGAGGAAGAAGAGGAGGCAGCGTCTTCATCATGTCCGTATCCTCGCTGCCCGAGTGGAAGCAGCTGCTGCTGGAGAGGAAGAGGAGGGAGGAGGAGGAGCGGGAGCGCCGGGAGAAGGAGGAGGAGGAGAAGCTGGCCAGCATGCCGGCCTGGAAGAGGAGCATCCTCCAGAGGAGGCGGGCCAAGCAGGAGGAGAAGGGCGGCGACGGGGAGGTGCTGAGTGACAGCGAGAGCTCCGCGGGGGTCCCGCCGGGGAGTGAGCGCTCGCTCAGCCCTGACCCCGCCCCCCAGCGGCCAGACCCCGCCCCCCAGCGGGCCGACAAGCTCCTCCACGACCGCGTCTCCATGGAGACCATCGTCCCGGTGCACGAGAACCCGTTTGTCCGCACGCAGAGCGGGGGGTGGCGGGGGGGGAGGGAGGGGGAGGCGGCAGCGGGGGGGGAGGGGGAGAGGGAGAAGCCCGGGGTCAGAGGTCAGGAAGGGCCGGCAGGGAGAGGAGGAGGAGGAGGAGAAAAGGAACGCAACTCTGAGAGGCATGAAGGAAGGGGAGGAAAGGAGCGAGAGAGGGAGGAAACGAACGAGGAAGGAGGAGGAGGGGGAAGGGAGAGGAGCCGGGGGGACGGAGGAGGCCCGGTGAAGGAGAGGGAGAGGCAGGTGGAGAGGTGCAGGACGGGGAGGGAGGAGAAGGAGCAGACGAGAGGGAGGAGAGAGGAGGAGAGGGAGAGGAGGGAGCAGGAGGCGGCCCCCTGGGCGCCGAGCCTCCGGACCTTCCGGGCGGAGAACATCATCATCATCGAGCAGGAGAACCAGAACGCCTTCCAGAGCCGAGCCAGGTGGAGGGAGTGGGAGGGGGAGGGGCCGGAGGAGCAGGAGAGACGAGGAGGAGGTGGAGCTGGAGGAGGAGGAGGAGGAGGAGGAGGAGTGAGGATGGACCTCAGGGAGCTCTTGGCCGGAGGCGGGAGCGTGACGGAGATCCGAGCCTCCGAGGTCCTGATCATCAAACCCTCGTCCAGCCCGGAGCGGAGCCTCCACCTCCTCGCCTCCGCCCTCGGAGCGAAGGGGGGGGAGGACGGGGAGAGCAAGAGGAGGGACGGGAGGGAGGGGAGACGGGGCGGCGGCAGACGAGGCGGAGGAAGAGATCCCAGGAGGGACCAGAGCCGAGAGGCCGGCCGGGCGGAGGGGGCGCCGCTGCGTCTGGACGCTGCGGCGGGGGAGCGCGGGCACCGGGTCAGCCAGCTGCTGAGCCGCTTCGGCGAGCACCACCACCACCTCCCCGGCCGCTCCAAGAGCTCCGAGAGCTTCGTGAGGATCCTCCAGGGCAAGGAGGCGGCGTCCGACGGCAACAGCGAGGACGAGGAGGAGGAGGCCCGGACGCGGGAGGTGAACGGGAAGAACTCGGCGCTCCGCGGCGTTCCGAAACGTTCCTTCAGCTTCTCGGACCGAGCCGCGATCACCAAGGACAACGGCGTCAACGGTGACGGGCGCCACGGCGACGATAAGAAGGCGGTCGAGGGGTCTCTAAGGGTCAAGGAACCGCAGGGGAACCGCGGAGATGACCTCGAGGTGTGCGGCGTTCCGGACGCCGGCAGGGGTGGAAAGGCGGCGGCGGAGGGGGTCCGATCTGCTGCACGCAGGACCACCGAAAAGGCGGCGCCCCCGGCGGACCGGAGGAGCCTGGAGGCGGCGGACGACGTGGAAGGAGACAAGGGATTCACGGTGGTCCCGGTCCGGAACACGGAGGGCATCGCCTTTGCCCGGAGGGTCCCTCTGCGGCTGGAGGGGAGGGCGGCGGTGGCCCGGGCCGTCCAGGGAGGTGGGGGTGCGTCGGAGGTGAACGAGCGAGGGGCCGACGCCCACCTCTACCGCGACGGCCGCGGCGAGGGGTGTCGGCCCGCGCTGCCGGTGGCGGCGGCGGTGGGGACCCCCCCCCGCGGGCTCCTGGAGATCCAGATCCCCCGCACCGTCTTCTACGTGGCGGCGGAGGACCCCGCGGAGAAGAGGAGGAGGAGCTTCCCCGGGGACGAGGGCCAGGAGGGGGGCCGGGTTGGCGGGGTTGGGGGTAGCGTGGGTGGAGGCATGGACGGGGTTGGGGGTGGTTGTCGGGACTGTTGTGGTAGCGTCGGTAGCGTTGGTGGTGGTGGTGGTGGGGGTGCTGATCGGGGCAGTGTTGGTGGAGGCATGGACGGGGGCGGCGGCGGTCGTGACGACCACCGGGGCGAGGCGGTGGAGAGGAGGGACAGCTGGCGGGTGGGGAAGCCCTTGAGTCGCGTGGAATCCCTGCGAGAGAAGATCCGACAGAGAGAGCGGGAGAAGCGGATCGAGAGGGAGAGGGAGGGAGCCATTGATCTGGATCTGGATCTGGATCTGGAAGGAGAAGGGGAGATGGAGAGGGAGAGGCCAGGAAAAACCACCGGGAGCGAGACCCTGCAGGACACAAGGTCCGGGGACGGAGCGGAGACCACTGGCAGCGGCCAGACCCCCAGCGGTGTCCGCTATGAGGCCGGGGGAGCCGAACGCGACGAGGAACCAGAAGCGCCCGCGGCTCAGGCCGAGGACCGCTCCGACAAGCAGGAAGTCCTCGGAACGCAGGCCTCCGCTGACGTCATGCAGGAAGTGTGCGCGTTTAAAAAAAGCCCACAGCTTCCTGTTTCGGGTTCATTCCGCGCAGCCGTCGCAGACGAGGAAGTCCCGGTCGCTGCAGCAGCGGAGCCTCCCTCTGAACCTCGCCCCGGAGCCCTGCGGTCCTCGTCCGTCGACCACGACGGAGACGGTTACTACGACGACGACGACGGAGACGGGGTGGACCTGCTGCGGCATGTCGAGGAGGAGCTGAGCAGGCACGTCGGCTGGCACCGAGCGCACGAGGGCGGCGGCGGGGAGCGACAAGAAGAAGAAGAGGAGGAGAAGGAGGCGCGAGAGGAGGAGGCGCAGAGACAGGAAGCCGGTTCCGCCTCGCCGGACTACTCCTCGGAGGGTCTTAGCCCCTCCCCGCCGCCGTGCCTCAACGCCCCGGGCGAGATGAGCCGGATCTACAACGTGAAGGCGGTGAGCGCCACCCGGACCGCCGGGTGTTCCCGGTCGCCGGGAGCGTCGTCGGTGGAGCTGCTCAGGGTGACCCCCCACCTGCCCCCGGCGCTGCTCACACAGCTCCGGGGCGGTGGTGGTGGGGGGTCCCAGGGGGACCTCAAGCCCCGCCCCCCCGGGGACGTGGTGCCCGGGGCGCCGTCGCTGCAGCGGCGCCTGGAGAAGTTCCAGCTGAAGGAGCCGGCGGAGGCGGTGGGCCCCCCGAGAGTCCATGAACCCAGGGACTGGATGGCGTGTCGGAGGGACCAGGGCACCTCGTCCCCCACGCCCCGACTGCCCGCCTGGTCCCAGCGAGCGGGCTCCCCCTCCAACCACCAGGGACCGGCCCAGTCCAGCCCCTCCACCCAGCACGGGACCCCCACCACCAGGGCCCCGGACGCCCTCCTCAGGAGCCCGTCGCCCGAGGGGGCTGCGAGGGCGTCCGAGTCCGGCCCCACCCCGTTCTCCTCCCCGGTTCTCTGCTCCCCGGCCCAGTCCCCCAGCACCTCCCCCTGCCCGCCCTGCTCCTCCACCTCCTCCACCTCCTCCTCCACCTCCTCCTCCACCACCTCCTCCTCCACCTCCTCCTCCACCTCCACCTCCTCCTCCAGCCCCTCCACCACCCTGTTCTCCGTCAGGAGCTCGTCCAGGGGCCAGGGGAACCGGGGCGCCACCACCATCACCATCTGCCCCAGGAGACCCACTGCAGACGGAGGAGGAGGAGGAGGAGGAGGAGGAGGAGCAGCCGAGGTGACGACCACAGCGACCACCCCGGTCCAGACTCAAACGTCCAACGACCTGGCGCCCCCCAAGGTGGAACCGAAGAAGAAGAGGTTCCCCAGGGTGGAGGAGATCGAGGTGATCGGTGGATACCAGAACCTGGAGAGGTCCTGTCTCTCAAAGAACAGGGACACCGCCAAAAGAGTGAGTAGGCCTTCGTGTTTCATGTCTCTTGAGTGTTTGATGTTTCGCAGTAACCGGGCGGTTTGTACCTCCGGGCCTGGTTAAAGGCAGCGGCCAGTGTTGGTTTGAAGTGTTTAGTGTTGGAAGTGTGGTCGCTGGGGTTTGGTGAAGCACAACACTGAGATGAATGCAACTGTTCAACCTTTAACCCTGAAGAAAAATTAGATAGCGCTGCAAATCAGTCGTGTGGTGGATTTGTGTTTCAAGGCTGAGATTTGAACGCCCAAACAAGATAAGAGATCTGTAAGATATTCAAAAAGTGTTGATCCCTGAGGGCAGCGTGGGCAGGTGAGAACCATCTGAAGATATGGGCGGATTTATGTTCATAGAATGATATGAAAAGAAGAAGATCAATGAGCACAAGCAGAACAACACCTCCTGTCTCTCTGTGTGGAGAGACCAGCAGGCCACTATGACGCACAGTGTGTGGAGAGACCAGCAGGCCACTATGACCGCACAGTGTGTGGAGAGACCAGCAGGCCACTATGACCGCACAGTCTGTGGAGAGACCAGCAGGCCACTATGATCCCACAGTGTGTGGAGAGACCAGCCGGCCACTATGTTCCCAAGGTGTGTGGAGAGACCAGCAGGCCGCTATGACCGCACAGTGTGTAAAGAGACCAGCAGGCCACTATGACCCCACAGTGTCTGGAGAGACCAGCAGGCCACTATGACCCCACAGTGTGTGGAGAGACCAGCAGGCCATTATGACCCCACAGTGTGTTGAGAGACCAGCAGGCCATTATGACCCCACAGTGTGTTGAGAGACCAGCAGGCCACTACGACCCCACAGCGTAGACCCTCTGTGTGGAGAGACAAGCAGGCCGCTATACAGGCTGGTCTTATTCAGGCTGGTCTCTCCCAGCGTGTATCCCTGCAGGCCGAATCCCCTCCAATCCGGAGAACATCCTTGTCGATGGGGAGGTGGCGACTCCGCACGCGGCCTCAGGCTAAGCCTGTTAGCGCCTTAGTGAGCACGACAGGTTGATTCCTTCACACGTACAGGGCACAACACTGACCTATCAGGAGACGGCCACGCTGTCGGCTGGGAGCACGCCGAACGCCTGCTGATGTCCCCGTCTTCAGGGCAAGTTTAAAGGGGACCTACAGTATTATGCTTTTTCGACTTTTATGACCTATAAACGTTGTTATAATGATTGATAGTCATGTTTAACCATACTAAAGTGTCAAATAATGACGTACATGCATTTCGACGTGTTCCCTGCTGACAGTCTGGGGTGGCTGTGCAGAGCGCTAAACACTCGGGACAACGTTTGCGATTCACTTGTTCACATTTCCGGGAAATCATCTCCGTAGAGGCACTCCTGCCGCGCCCCCATATGCCTGGTCAAATCTGCCCGCGCGCGCGCTTCAAGGACGGTAACCAATCACAACGGAGTTGGGTTGGCAGGAGGGGGGGTGAGGGGGCGTAGAAGGACGAAACCGAGCGTCGACAGAGAAGGCTGAAAGCGCCCAGATGAGAGGAAGAGTTTCCCGAAAATCTACATCGTTTTTTGTGTATGGTTAAACATGACTATCAATCATTATAACAACGTTTATAGGTCGTAAAAGTCGAAAAGCATAATAGGTCCCCTTTAACGATCGCCACTGGAGTAGGTGGTGGTTGGAGTGACGGCCTCTTTTAGCCCACCTGGTAGAGCTTGGTACTAACGCGGCCAGGGTGAGGGGTTAGATTCCCACAGGTTTGGTTGGGTCACAATAGTGGTTTAAACAAGTCCTGGCCCAAAAGATATACATATCCTATGCACGGCTTTCTAGTATTGCATTATATCATAGCAACCTAGCTATCTCTATAGCTATCTCTATCTCTATCTCTATTCATATCTATATCTATAGATAGATATAGATAGATATAGGGATATATCGATCTGTGTATATATATAGCTATCTCTATTTATATCTCTACCTATATTTATATCTCTATATCTATCTATGGATCTGTATATATATTTTAATATATATATGTATCTATCTCTGTATCCCTACATCCAGCTCTATTTTTCTATCTCTATGTATCTATCTCTGTGTCTCTCTATCCAGCTCTATTTGACTATCTCTATATCTATCTCTCTGTGTCTCTCTATCCATTCATCTCGTTCTCTTTAACGAGTTCTGTCATTTTTTAGCTCAGTCAGCTCTTCTTTCTGCCTGCAGACAAGCCTTCTTTGTGTCCTCCTGGCCTCTCTGGCTCTCTCTCTCTCTCTCTCTCTGTTTCTCAATCTCTCTCCTTCTGACTCTCTCTCCCTCCCCCCCTCTTGCTCGCTCTCTCTCTGTCTCTCTCTCCCTCCCCACTCTCTCTCCCTCATTCTCCCTCCTTCCCCCTCTCTCTCTCTCGCTTCCTCTCCCCATCTCCCTCCCCCTCTCCCCCCTTCTCTGATGTACTCTCTCTCACTCACTCACTCACTCTCTCTCTCTCTCTCTCTCTCTCTCTCTCTCTCTCTCTCTCTCTCTCTCTCTCTCTCTCTCTCTCTCTCTCTCTCTCTCTCTCTCTCTCTCTCTCTCTCTCTCTCTCTCTCTTCCCCTGGTCCGTGGGACTGGATTCCTGGCAGCGTGGTCGGACCCTCTGGTCTGACCCGTTGGTTCTGAACCGGTTCTGACTGGAGACCAACGGCCCTCTGTAGGCGCTCAGAATAAATAGAACAATAAACGACATTATTTACTAATTAATTATGCTGATTATACTCTCATTAACACGAAGACAGAGAAGTAAGAGTTATGAGGAAGATTTAAACTGACCACCACTACCAGAATACTAAATGAACTGGGACTCAGCCAGTTAAACCACCACTACCAGTAGACTTTATGAACTAGGGCTCATTTGTTTAAACCACCACTACCAGTAGTGTCTGAACGAGGGTAACAGCATTCTAGTTTCTCTTCACTTCCTCTTGCTGGCTCCAACTTCCGTAAACAGCGGACAGAATGAACACTTGAGGCTGAAGCACCAGGAGCAGGAAGTCTCGTTGTTCTTCGACCTCGGCCGCTGGACAGAGAATCCACCACAGAGCAGCAGAACTTAATTTGTCTGCTCGGGGCGTTTGGTATGCTCAATCTCGTATCGAGACTCAAAATCAATAGATAATCCTTTGCTTTTGCTTCCAGAGATGCATGATACTCTGTGGGTCTGTCTGACTGTCTGTCTACCTATCTGTCAGCCTATCTGTCTTTTTCTGTCTGTCTGTCTGTCTGTCTGTCTGTCTGTCTGTCTGTCTGTCTGTCTGTCTGTCTGTCTGTCTCTCAGCCTGTCTGTCTGAGTGTCTGTCTGTCTGTCTGTCTGTCTGTCTGTCTGTCTGTCTGTGTGTCTGTCTCTCAGCCTGTCTGTCTGTCTGTCTGTCTGTCTGTCTGAATGTCTGTCTACTGCAGTAGTATTGTTCTGCTCCTCTGACCGCCTGTTGCCCTCCCATGAGGCCCTTCCATGACGTCCAGTGAGGTCACGCTGCTCTACTTCATAGCTGTGGGCCCCAACCATCACTAGGTTAACCCATTCCCTGTACACCACAAAGAGGGCTAGGATAAGATGCCACACAATGCTAAGTAGTGCTTTTAAGTGCCAGGACGTACGACATACAAGGAATGGGGGAGGCTATATAGAGTCTCTCTGAACCCTGAACTCTCTCTTTATCTCTCTCTCTCTCTCTCGCTCTCGCTCTCGCTCTCTCTCTCTCAATATGTCTCTCGCCCGCTATGAGTTCAGGTTAATCAGGATTACTCCACCAACTATCAGCCTTCTTTAAGACCAGGGGTGAGTGTATGTGTGTGTGTGTGTGTGCATGCATTTGAAGTGAGAGTCTCACGAGTGTGTGTGTGTGTGTGTGTGTGTGTGTGTGTGTGTGTGTGTGTGTGTGTGTGTGTGTGTGTGTGTGTGTGTGTGTGTGTGTGTGTGTGTGTGTGTGTGTGTGTGTGTGTGTGTGTGTGTGTGTGCGAGTGTGTCCAATTTAACACCCATTTAATCCCAGCCTCTAAGCGTGTGTTTACTACTAGGTTCAGTGTGTTCTACTCCTGTAACCCGTATGGTTCATGAAGTACAGTGTTAATTCAGTGCATGCCCCCCCCGCCAACCACCCACACACACACACCCACACACACACATACACTAACACACGCTCTCAGGAGACAGACGCCGAGATCTGCTACTTCCGGTTAAGCGTCTAGAGCTGTGAGCTGATTGGTCCATGAGGAGATGTGGGTGTGGGCGTCTAGTCAACACTCCCAGGAACTGGTAGGGTGTACGAGAGCACAGCAGAACACCTTGACTCCCTGCAGAAAGGCTCTGAACAGAATGAAGTGTGCAGAGCATATTATGGGATGTATCTTAGTAGTCTTTTTGTGTTCATAGAGGAACAGCTCTAAGAAGGCTATACTTGCAGTTTCCTTATTAATGCATCAGCTTTGTTTCGGGTTCCCCTTCTCTCTCCCCTCCTCCTTCCTTCTCTCCTCTCCTCACCCCTCCCTCTCACCTCTCTCATCTCCCACTTGCCCTCCCTTCTCCTCTCTCCCCCCCCCCTCTCCCCCCACCTCCCCTTCCTCCTCTCCCCCCTCTCCTCCTCCCCTTCCCCCTCTCCCCCCTCTCACCCCTCTTCTCCCCTTCCCCCTCTCCCCCCCCCTCTCCCCCCTCTCCATCCCCTCTCACCCCTCTTCTCCCCTTCCCCCTCTCCTCCCTTTCATCCTCTCCCCCCTCTCCATCCCCTCTCCTCCCCTTCCCCCTCTCCCCCTCCCTCTCCTACCCCCCCCCCTCTCCACCCTCCTCCCTGCAGGTGAAGGTGTGTTTCTCCGAGGCCCAGCTGGAGCAGGTGTGTGAGTACCCCTCAGAGTCCTCCATGATGGCCGCCGCCCGCCTCCAACCCCCCGACCCCGAGGACCTCACCCCCCCGGAGAAGGAGGAGGGGGGCTGGTACGAGGAGGAGGAGGAGGAGGAGGAGGAGGACGAGGGGGGCCTGAGGGGTCCGGAGACCACGGCGACCCGGGTTCTGAAAGTGGGTCAGTGACGCCCGCTTCTTAGATGACACCCGGGTGACATCATGAGTGACGTGTGATGAGTGACATGTGATGAGTGACATGTGAGGGTGATGAGTGATAAGTGTAATGTGATGAGTGACATGTGATGAGTGACATGTGAGGGTGATGAGTGATAAGTGTAATGTGATGAGTGACATGTGATGAGAAACATGTGACATTTGATGAGTGACATGTGACATGTGATGAGTGACATGTGATGAGTGACATGTGAGAGTGACATGTGAGGGTGATGAGTGATAAGTGTAATGTGATGAGTGACATGTGATGAGTGACATGTGATGAGTGACATGTGATGAGAAACATGTGACATTTGATGAGTGACATGTGACATGTGATGAGTGACATGTGATGAGTGACATGTGATGAATGACATGTGATTAGGATAGAAAACACTCGGTGTGACATGTGATGACTGACATGTGATGAATGACATGTGATTAGGATAGAAAACACTCGGTGTGACATGTGATGACTGACATGCAAGAGTAAAATAGAAGACACTCAACACCTGCTTCTCTCCCCCCTCCTCCTCCTCCTCCTACTCCTTCTCCTCCCCTTCCTCCTCCTCTCCTTCCTCCCCTCATCCTCTCCTCTCCTTCCTCCTCCTCCTCCTCTCCTTCCTCCTCTCCTCTTCCCCCTCCTCATCTGTCTCCAGATGAGTCTGGCCCTGGGTAGAAGACACGCCCCCCGCCACATCATGAGGTCATCGTCATGCTCTGCCCAATAGGAATGGACCATGAACTCTTGAGCTGCGATTGGTCAAATGGTCCATAGAATGCGACGCACGGATGTGAAATATGTCCAGGTTCAGGGTCACCAGGAATGTTCTTGCATGAGGGTCAATGTGGAGTTGAAATGCAAAGAGTAGGTTTCACGGAAGAAAATCTAGTTTTATTGTGTTCAAGGAACAAATCAAATCCCATGTCCACGTTTGTTATGTCCTAAAGATTGTTATGAAGAGAGTTGTGTTTAGTTTCTGGCACTCAGCTTTAGGTACTGGGCGAGGATCACTTGTCTATGCAAAGCAGTGTTTTATTGCGTTTGGCTTCCAAACCCCCTTGTTACAGCTGGGGTAGGCTGTTTTTTTTTCGAGGCTTTGTTTGAAATTCTCTTTACATCGCGACAGCAATCAATCAATCAAATGATCGAACAAAAAGAAAGTTAAGAATATGGTATCTGTGGCTTTCGCAGGCTTTCCAATCGAATTGGATTGGATACTTTCAAAATCTGGAATACTCTGCCTGGTTTCCCCAATTGCCTACCTCAGCTTTAACTGAAGGAGCCTATGTTAATTTGATAGTTCGATATTTTATCTATATTTACTGAACCCTCAAACGACAGCTCAGTATTGCCTCAGCCTCATAAAAGTTTTTTATGTGCCTGATGGGGGTTCCCAAACAGATGCTATATCCATGAGAAATGTTCAAATGTTCTTGTTTGAAGCCTTTTTGTCCTTTTTGTTTTTCTGTTAGAGTGTTTGCGCCACCTAGTGGTTAGAACACTCTTTAAGGGGCTTCGTTGAGCCTTAACTGTTCTAAGTGAATCGCGTGGATCGACGGCTCCGTCTCAGTTAGCTAGTACATTCAGCAAACATGGTTAAAAAAAATGGTAAACACGTTTTATTATGCGTATATTTCATTTATTGTCCTGCTGCAAAAAAAGTATGTGTGAAAGGGACTTTTGTGTGAACACATGCAGTTTGCTACAGAATTGTATTCTACTGTCGATCGTATCGGACTTGGAGTCGATTTGTGTTTTGTTGTTTTTGTAAATTATTGTTTCATTTTGGTGAAAGAGAAAGGGTGAATTATTAAAGTTGATCAGCATTTCATTCAATTTTATTTTATGGTTGGAGAAGCTGGCTTCAAGAGGGAAATAAAAAAAGATATATATATAAAAAAATCTGTGAAGTATGAATCATGTTTTCTTTTATTGTTGCATGCATCCAGCGCATGGAAGTGCAGTGGCCTACAGGGTTTCAGTGCGTACGTGTAGGGCCTGCAGGGGCCATGGAGGTGAACCCGCTCCACAGCGACCCCTGGCGGCCGACGAAGTGTATGCACTGCAGCTTCAGTGGCTGTTTACCACGGAAACAACAAGTTCACCTCGACACGTGTGCGGGCGTGTTTAGCCCTGGTCTGCGGGTTTATCCACAGATACCAAAGCTGCAAAACTTTGAAGATAATATGGTAGTTGGCTTTGCCGTAACCATCGAATCGACGCCACTTTCACCTCTATATAGAATGAGATCGGGTTGTTTTTCTGGAACCAGCAGTTGGCTGTCTTGATACCTGCAGACACGCCTCACCGTTACCGTATTGACGGCAGCAGACGCTTTTTTTCTCACTTCAAATGCAACTCTAATCCCTCGGACTAACAGAGAACCAGAATGATTCTGAGGAAAGTGGAGCCGTGGCTGTGCAGCGTTGTGAGGTCTAGGGTGAGTGGCACGCTCACACACTCGCATGCCAATCACACGATGTCATATTTCTTGAACTTGCTCACTTCCTATTTTTGAAACCCTCTGTCCTTGACCTTAAAGAAACTCAAAAGCTATGCCGGACACACTCACTCACACACACGGTGTCTCTAAAACTCTCTACTGTGTATACAACTATCCAAACCATTGTAAAACCCACGGGCTGTCTTATGTCAAAGTCATCCAGCTGATTGACTTCCCAGGTTCCGCATTGTCTATATATCAACGTTGGATTACTGAACAAACAACACCCTAGACAATACCAAAACAATACATCCTCTCAAAGAATAGATGCAATCATCCACACACAATCACCGAGTGAACAATAGCCTTTGCATCGACCGTCAGGTGGCGGCGGGGCGGGCGATGTCCTCGGCCGTGCCCCCCCAGCCAGTGCCGCCGTTGGACCAGACGCTCCGTGAGTACCTGCGGGCGCTGGAGCCGCTGCTGCCGCCCGACGAGTTCCAGCACACCCAGAACAAGGTGCTGAAGTTCGGCCAGAGCGGAGGCCTGGGCCCGCGGCTCCAAGACGGGCTGCTGCGGCGCGCCAGAACCAGTAACAACTGGGTAAAAACACACACTGAAGTGACACGCACAGACCTGTGTTTTTAAAGCAGGGAGCACGCTTGTTGTGTTGATTGTGTCACTTGCATGAGCGACTTGTGTTGTGATTGAATGACAGCTAAGCTGCTAGTATTTTGTTGAAGCGAACCTACCAGGATTCCTTTAATGTACTTTTTATGTTTACACTTTCTTTACGGCAAAAATGGGTGTCTGTCTGTATGCGTGCTTATCGTGTGTGTGTGTGTGTGTGTGTGTGTGTGTAGCTCTCCGACTGGTGGGTCCAGCATGCCTACCTGGAGAGCAGGCAGCCCCTCCCGGTCCACTCCAACCCGGCCATCTCCCTCCCCCAGCGGGACCACTGCGACTGGAGGGGCCAGCTGCTGTGAGTGACAGCTAGGTGTGAGTGACAGCCAGGTGTGAGTGACAGCTAGCTGGTGTGAGTGACAGCTAGCTGGTGTGAGTGACAGCTAGCTGGTGTGAGTGACAGCTTGCTGGTCTGTTCCCTGAGTCTGTTATCGGACGCTTTATCCAGAGCTGCTGTGAGTGACAGCCAGCTGTTGTGAGTGACAGCCGACTTGTGTGAGTGACAGCCGACTTGTGTGAGTGACAGCCAACTGGTGTGAGTGACAGCCAACTGTTGTGAGTGTCAGCCAACTGTTGTGAGTGACAGCCAACTGGTGTGAGTGACAGCTAGCCGGTGTGAGTGACAGCTAGCTTGTCTGTTCCCTTAGTCCGTTAGCTGAAGCTTCATCCAGAGCCTCTTACTTAAATGAGGCTGAGGAGGCTCAAAACATTGACTCAAAACTTGAGTAGCTCCAACAAAAGTCATAACGGGTCTGAAGTACATGTTAGTCATTTTGTGTTAGTGTTGGTGCAAACAGTGACCGTACATATCAGTTATGTTGGGGGGGTCGGTGAAGCTCAGGAGGTAGAGGGTGTTGACTCGGAACCGGAAGGTTGCTAGTTGGATCCCCGGCTCCTCCTAGCTGTGTCAGGTTGTCCCTGATCAAAACACCTCACCTTTGCTGCTACCGTCGAGCTAAATGTAAAATGTAAATGTTTAGTGAAAGTGTTTTTTCTGTGTTTTCCTCCAGGTTTGCCTCCAAACTGATCGCAGCAGTGTTGGATTTCAGAGCCAAAGTCAACACGTAAGTACGGAGCTCTGCTTATCGGGGAGTTTAAGGACGAAATACTTCTTATCGTCTGCTCTGACATCGAACTGCGTCACGCACGCACGCTCGCATGCACACACACACACGCACACGCACGCACGCACACACAGAGATAACGTTAGACACAGGATGGAGACGTGAGCATTTGAAATTCCCAGCTCTAATCTCTTTACACACTTCTAAATAAAGTTATCTTTATAGAGGGTTATCTGAAACCTGTGATATGTGTCAACAATGAAAACAGACTTTATTTAATACATACTGGGTTAACCCAGCGATTGTTAGTGCTCGGCGCTTGTTTCTATCAACATCCTTACTGTACCGACCATATTGTTATTTTTCTTTCTTCTGAAAAATGTACTTATTGTAAGTCGCTTTGGATAAAAGCGTCTGATAAATGCCCTAAATGTAAAGGTGTACTTTGTTCCCTTAAAATGAATATAAGGTGAAATCTATGCTTCCTTCATGATAAATAACGGTGATAAGGTACTTTGTAAGTTTGACCTTACTTCCTGTCCGCCCAGCGGCCAACTTCCTGTTGAGTACATGAGGGGGGAGCCTCTGTGCACGCAGCTCTTCCCACTCCTCTTCTCCAGCTGTCGGATCCCCGGGCCCAAGCATGACTACATCTCCCATCATGCACTGTCCCGCCGCTCCCCCACACACATCACTGTGGTCAGGAACTACCAGGTGGGGCCCCCGCCACCTTTTGGAATGTGACAGTTGGTTTACTTTTTCTTCTATTTTCTTTCTTCTGTTAAGTTTTCCAGCAGTCTTTCGGCAGACATTTTGAGTCCCCAATTTAGAAACTTTTAGTCTTTAAATGTTTTTGTTTTATTTTGTTTTATACGCTGTTTCCGGTTTAATTTAATCTCACAAATAGTAAAATAGTTAGAATTTTCCAAATACTAACTACCGGTATTTTGAAATTTTCATTTATTTGGAAAATGTTCAGAAATATAGAAAATATAGCTATTATTGAAAGAGTCCTTTTTTTTTTTATCTAAGCATATAAAAAATATATTTATAAAAATATATAATTTATTAAAATAAATGTATTGACAGTGATGATCCAATCGGACTTGCTTGCTGACTTATCTCAGTCAGTGAGCTCAGGCCTTGCAGAGGATGTGTTCATGCTGGCAGCCGACTCTGCTGCTTTGGGAGTGGCTGGTTGTGATTCAGAAACGCTGTGTCATGAAGCCTCGGAGCGAACGCTCAGAACACGTCTCACTGCTGTCAGCGAGCAGCTTCTCGCTGGAGCGGAGAACATGACGGGTTTACAGCCGCCGTCGGAGCACACGCTCCCCAGACGGCATCGGGTCCAGGCCTCCCTGGACTGATTATATGTCTCGGGCTCCGCTGGCTGACACAATCACTGACTGAATGCATCCCTCTGCCACTGATTAACGTCCTGATTTCCTCTCTTATGTCCTCCCTCCCTCATATCCTCGTCTCCTATCTTCTTTGGTTCTTTACCACCGCGCCTTCCCTCGCTTCCTTCCTTATCTCCCCCTCTCCTCCTCAACTCCCTCAACTCCCTTCGTAATCTCCGCCTCCCTCCCTCCCCCTCTTACCTCACCTCTCTCCCTCCCTCCCCCTCTTGCCTCACCTCTCTCCCTCCTTCACCCCTTTCCCTCCCTCCCTTTCCCCCCTCCCCTATCTCACCCCCTCCCCTCCCTCCCTCCCTTCCTCACCCCTCCCTCCCCCTGACTCCCCCCCTCCCTGCCTCTGCCCCCCCCTCCCTCCCCCCCCCCCCTCTCCGCTCCAGTTCTTCCAGCTGGAGGTGTACAACAGCGACGGCTCCCGTATGACGGAGAGCCAGATCCACGGGCAGCTGCTCCGGATCCGCGCCGCGTCCTGGAAGACGGACAAGGAGCCCATGGGCCTGCTGACCAGCGAGCACCGCCGCACCTGGGGCCAGGCCTACAAGAGGCTGCTCAGAGGTGTGTGTGCGTGTGTGTCTGTGTGTGTGTGTGTGTGTGTGTTGCTGCCTCTGTGTCTGCACTGTGTGTCTCTGGGAGTGTCTGTATGTGTGTTACTGCCTCTGTTTGCAGTGTGTGACTGCGTGTGTGACTGTATGTGTGTTACTGTTACTGCCTGTGTGTCTGTATGTCTGTCTATATGTGTGTCTGTGTGTCTGTACTGTGTGTTACTGCCTCTGTATCTCTGTGTGTCTGTATGTCTGTTACTGCCTCTGTCTGTACTGTGTGTCTGTATGTGTGTCTGTACTGTGTGTCTGTATGTCTGTCTATATGTGTGTCTGTACTGTGTTACTGCCTCTGTATCTCTTTGTGTGTCTGTATGTGTGTTCCTGCCGCTGTATCTCTATGTGTGTCTGTATGTGTGTTACTGCCTCTGTATCTCTATGTGTGTCTGTATGTGTGTTACTGCCTCTGTATCTCTATGTGTGTCTGTATGTGTGTTACTGCCTCTGTATCTCTATGTGTGTCTGTTTGTGTGTTACTGCCTCTGTATCTCTCTGTGTGTCTGTATGTGTGTTACTGCCTCTGTATCTCTTTGTGTGTCTGTATGTGTGTTACTGCCTCTGTATCTCTATGTGCGTCTGTATGTGTGTTACTGCCTCTCTGTCTGTACGGTGCGACTGTATGTGTGTCTGTACTGTGTGTCTGTATGTGTGTTGCTGCCTCTCTGTCTGTACGGTGCGTCTGTATGTGTGTTACTGCCTCTCTGTCTGTACGGTGCGTCTGTATGCGTGTTACTGCCTCTCTGTCTGTACGGTGCGTCTCTGTACTGTGTGTCTGTATGTGTGTTACTGCCTCTCTGTCTGTACGGTGCGTCTGTATGCGTGTTACTGCCTCTCTGTCTGTATGTGTGTTACTGCCTCTCTGTCTGTACGGTGCGTCTGTACGCTGACGACACTGCGGTGTCTCTGTGCCTCAGATAAGGTGAACAAGGACTCTGTGCGGGCCATAGAGCAGGGGCTGTTCACGCTGTGTCTGGACTCCCCCGTCATGAGGATCTCAGACGAGAAGTATGGACCCCCCCCCCCCCCCCCCCCCCCCAACGCTCTCTCTCCTCTCTCCCCCTGTCGCCCTCGATCCCTCCGTCACTTTTGCTCTTTGTTTATCCGTCTCATGCACTCAACAACACGATCTATATCGGCTGCCTGTCTCACTCTTTCTCTTCTCTCTTCCCCTTCCTCCTTTTTCTTTCTCTCTTCTCCTCTTTCTCTCTCATGCTCCTCTCTCCCCCTGTCTCCATCACTCCATCCCTCACACACTCTCACACAATCACACTAGCTATATCTGCTGGGTCTCCATGCGTCTCACTCTCTCTGACTTTCTCTGTGCCTCTCTCCCACTCTCTTTCTCTTTCTCCCTCACTCTTTCTCCCTCACTCTCACTCTTTCTCTCACTCTTGCTCTTCAGTCGTTTTATCTGTCCCGTTCATTCAATCACACTCTCTGTGTCTATCGGCTGTGTGTCTCCCTGCATCTCACTCTCTCTCACTTTCTCTGGGCGTCTCTCCTGCTCTGTCTGTCTTTCTCCCTCTTGCATTCATTTCCGCTTTTGGAAAATGC
>NC_044069.1:4114625-4169165 GCF_902167405.1 Gadus morhua
AAAGAGTGCAAGTCATGATCACGGTGAGAGTCTCCTCTCTCCAGATAGGAGGTCTCGTCTCTAATCTCCATCGGGGACGTACCCCGTCATGTTGGACCTCTTATCCCAGCGTAACGCTATCTGCCTCCCTGAGCTCCTCAGATGATTAACCGGGTCTGCGATGGGGTAAACAGTGCTGTGGTGGTGGGCGAGGCGTAACGCCGTCTTCTTCATTGTGCGGACATCATTTACATACAGAAAGCTTTGGGTGGCTGCTCTTGTGAGATAAAAGCGTTTCAAGGCCGTGTCAAAACACAAGTGTTACACAAGCACACACTCGTGGTATGAGGAATTTCTATGCCAGTTGTTTGTTTGTTTAGTATTAGTTTAATATTGCTTTAATCGCCGCTTTGTGGTTGGAAGGATCATAATGTGTTCCGGTAATATAACAATACTGAAATTAAAATGAGAACAGGTCTATTATCAACTGTATTAGATTGGAATGGAAAATGTTATTGTGACACAACGTTAAACATGATTAATTATGGAGTAAACATTTTAAAAAGACACCGCACATGTTTATGAGAGCTAGTTGGAACGAACCGTGGAGGAATGTGTCGGGGCCGTGTTTGAATGTGTTCAAATATGAGCGTTGGACCTCAGCCAATGGGAGCGCTTGCCAGCCGTCTGTCAGGCTGTATAGATGGGGGGGGGGGGGGGACATGGTGGTGTGTGATTGGTTGAAACTGTGTCAACCAGAAAGTTGGATCAGCTGTGAAGGAAGTTCATGGCGTTGACGTAAAATAGGTAAATACCATCACAGTTTTCTGGAAACGATAAGAGAAGGGGGATAATATGATTTTTAAGAAGTAGATTAGCATGTCGTGTCATTCATAGTGCTGTTCACAACACTTTCAAACTCTGAACATTTACGCGACCAAAACTTAGCTCGTGGCTACGAATCCTAAGCTAGTCTGTTCCTGTCTGCAGGAACATTCAAACCCAAACTGCAGCATCTAATACCACCAGCTTTGACGTCCACAATCTCCCACAACCTCCTACTCCTTCTCCCCCTGCTCCTCCTGCTCTCCTCCTCATCCTCCTGCTCTTCCTTCTCCTGCTCTTCACCCTCCTGCTCATGCTCTGACTCCTCCATCTCCTCCTGCTCCTCGTCCTTCTCCGGTTCTCCTTCTGCTCCTTCATATCCTCCTCCTCCTCCTGCTCCTTCTCCTCTTCCTGCTCCTCCCACCCCTAGTGGGCATCCAAGCCAAAAGTGGGGAACCAGCCATTGGATCCCTTGACCCTGCCCCTGACCCCAGCTGTCTCCCTCTCCTCCCCCCCCCCCCCCCCCCCCCCCCCCCTCCCAGGTGCCCTCCAACACGGACAGCGTGATGTGCTTCGGGCCGCTGGTCCCCGACGGCTACGCGGTCTGCTACAACCCCCAGGCCGACCACGTGCACTTCTCCGTCACCGCCTTCAACTGCTGCGAGGAGACGGACGCAGAGACGCTGGCCCGCAGCCTCAAGCACACGCTGGGCCAGCTGCAGGAGCTGCTGCAGCCGCCCAGTGCCACCGCCGCCGCCTAGCGGGGGACGAGGGAGACTTCGGGAAAATTAGATCGGGATTTTTGATCAGTTCGTGTTTTTTTTGTCTTTTGGAGAACGTCTTTGCATATCGGAGGCCTTCGCGAGGCTAGTTTAGCTTGAGATGATTCCTAATGCTACTCTGGCTATTGGTACGCTAGCTAGTGCTATGCTACCTAATGCTACGGTCGCTAATGATATGTCAGCTAATGCTAAGGTTGCTAATGCTGTGGTAGCTAATGCGACGTACGTTAATGATATGTTAGCTAATGCTACGGTCGCTAAGGATACAGTCGCTAAGGATGTTTTAGCTGGTGCTATGTTAGCTGATACTATGATAGCAAGCGAATACTACATGAGCTAGGGATACATGCTAGTCGATGCTATGTTAGGTAATTTTAGCTGATGCTTGCTAATGGTACAATGCTAGTGGGGGCTTCACTAGCTTATGCTAAGCTTATCAATTTTTTATGATGAAAGATCATTTTTGTAAGTACTGTTCGTAATGTACTCCTATTGAGCAATGCTGCAAAAAAAGTATTTTCCTTTCACTAGTTGTATTCCTTTACTCTATCACAAAATAAATTGTGATAGAGAATACTGTAGTATTTTGTAAACGTATCTCTGTTTGAGATAGCTTCTTAGACTGTTATGTTTCTAAGCCAATGTTTAACTGAAGCCAAGACAGTTTAATGAGGTTTAAGAATAAAAACAATGTGTTGGCTGAAAGTATCATTGGTTGCACTGCTTTTTAAAGTTACTTTGATTATCAACGGAATGAGAACATTTGTCCAAAAGGACAACCCATTAAAGTTTGTTTGTTGTTTGATTGGCTTGTTGTATTTTTACTCTCTGACATTGATTGATTATGTAAAACATAATTTCTCATTTAAAAGTAAAGCTGTATATTTCAGGGTGGATAATAATAAAATAAAATGTGTAAGATATGAATTCATTAGATATAATTACCTTTTAAATGATCATCAAATTAATACAAAATCAATTACAATGGATGGATATAAATATGAGTCACATTCATGTTTTTTAGAAAAATGTATATATATTTATACACACATTACATATGTATGCATGCATAACTGACCGACTCGCCTCCCTCCCTCCCAGAGCAATAATCCCTCCCAGAGGGCCGACGGTAGAAACCGGAAGTACGTCACACAATGTCCAGTCCAGTGTGATTGAAACCGGAATAAACAAAGGGCAGCCGAGCTCAGCTGCTCGCTGTTTTTATAGTCCCAGGTTTCAGGTCGAGGATTGGCTTCGCTCCACCGCGTCGCTGTTTTAAAAAGGGAAACGGACTGGTTTATAATCTGATGTTTCCCTGATGGTCGTTATGATGGCACTGGGACGGTAGTCGGACAACATTGCCCGCCACAACCAATTTTTATCTCGGTAGTCGATTGTTTTTAATATTGATTTGAATTTGAACTTATTTAATTGAATTGTTTTTAAGTGCATGTCAGAGTATGAAAGGGGGGCACTCAACTCCACCAACCCGGAGCATGAGCCGGGGATCCGGGCTGCTCTGGGGGGTGATCGGAGTGTGCCTGTGGGCAGCGGCAGTGGGATTCAAACCGGTCATCATCGTCCATGGATTGTTCGACAGCTCCGGTGATTTTTTAACTTTGAGTCGTTTTATCAACGAGGTAAGACACGAACAGAACCCGCCCCTTGTGTGTGTTTGTTCTCAAATAGAAACACAACTATCCGCCGAACCCCCTGCAAGAAGGTGGCCATTGGGGGTCTGAAGAGATGCATGGTGTTTTATTGGATGTTACATCATTTTTGTGTTTATTGAGATCCAGGAGACCACGGGCGTTCTGATGAGTGGTTATTTAACAGGTTGTCTCGAGGGCTGTCTCTTGAGGATGTGATCACGGAAAGCTGTGGGCTGCATGCTCGGAATGGCAGTTTAGCACGTCATGTTCTTTCTGTCTTTCCTCCACCAAAGTGGTTCATAATTGTGTTATAAACACGCCTTGTGCTCGTATAAATTCTGAACGAATGCATGAGTATGGTCCGAAACGCAGCAACAACATTTAAAGGTTGCCCTTTTATGTTTTATATTTTTTAACTGGGACACGATACTGTTGCTGTTGGACTTTGAGCTTTTCGTCTTCACCAAAATGCTTATTGCTTACACAAGGCAACAACAACAAATCAATTAGTCGCCATCGCACCGACCTGCCCTACATTTATAAATTTAGACATTTATATGCATGTGATAATTGCTGTGTACTGTCTCAGGGCTGTACCTTATGATGTACTGTACCTAAGGGCTGTTCCTCATAATGTACCTCACGCTGTCTCAGGGCTGTACCTCATGGTGTACCTCATGATGTACCTCACGATGTTCCTCACGCTGTGTGTGTGTGTTTGTGTGTGTGTGCAGTCTCACCCCGGGACCAATGTGTCGGTCATCGACCTGTTCGACCGGAGCTCCAGCCTGCAGCCGATGTGGAAGCAGGTGGAGGGCTTCAAGGCGGCCATTTACCCCATCATGCAGAACGCCGAAGACGGGGTCAACTTCATCTGCTACTCCCAGGGTGGGTGTCTCACTGTCTGTGTCTTTGTGTCTGTCCCCTTAGTTGTGCTCGATCTGTCTTTCTCTTGCTCTCTGTTTCTGTTTTGTGGCTCTTTCTCGCTCTGTCTGTCTGTCGGTCTGTCTGTCTGCTTGTCTGTCTGTTTGTCTCTCTCTCCAGCTCTTTCTCTCGGTTTGTCTCTATGTCTGTGTGTCTCTCTAGAGAAAGACGGTAATTGACAGACTGGTTCATTAAAGACATTAAAGACACAAGCGTTGATCGATCGTAACACTTTCCTCCTTTACGCATTTCCCAATCATCCCCAACACCATGTTACCACTGTGTTAAATCTCCCATTACGACGTCGTCCCTCGATCGACCCCCAATAAAGTCCCACCAATCTTCATAACCATCAGTGTGAACGTACTGCCCATCTCCGAGACAGACGGCTTACCTGCTTATCCCTCCCCCCTCTTTGTCTCACCCCGATGATGTCATCACAGGGGGACTGATCTGCAGGGGCATCCTGGCCACCCTGCCGGACCACAACGTGCACACCTTCATCTCCCTGTCCTCCCCCCAGGCCGGCCAGTACGGGGGTGAGTTCACCTCCCATCACCCTGTGTTCGACTCCCAGGCTAAAGGTTCTGGGATCGATTCTCCGATGTCTGCAGTCTGTTCAGGACTGTAGGCTTCTAAGAGCAAGATGACCCCTGACCCCTCTCTGCCCCTAATCTGCTCAAAGGATGAGAGAGAGAGAGAGAGAGAGAGAGAGAGAGAGAGAGAGAGAGAGAGAGAGAGAGAGAGAGAGAGAGAGAGAGAGAGAGAGAGAGAGAGAGAGAGAGAGAGAGAGAGAGAGAGAGAGAGAGAGAGAGAGAGAGAGAGAGAGAGAGAGTATATAATTGATTTCCGCTGACTGGAAGCAGACATCCAAAACGATCATGCTAATGGCTGAAGATAAAGGAAAGTGAAATACAAAGTCATTACAAATGTTCGCACTACATATGGTTTAGTAAGACAGCCTCACAATCCCAGAGCTTTACAGTTAAACCATGGACTATAAATAATGCATAAATCAAGCCTGGGGCCTTATTGGTTTCCTGTGCTCACTTCCTGTTCTCGGTCTTCCTCCCAGACACGGACTACCTGAAGTATCTGTTCCCCCAGTTCATGAAGTCCAACCTCTTCCATCTCTGCTACACCTCGGTGGGCCAGCGTATCTCCATCTGCAACTACTGGAACGGTAGGACACACACACACACACACACACACACACACACACACACACACACACACACACACACACACACACACACACACACACACACACACACACACACACACACACACACACACACACACACACACACACACTAATCCTAACCCTAGAGCAAGATGACCTCTGATCCCTACTGGCTCCTTACACACATGGATCTGATCCCATCGTATGTCGTTTGGGGTTAGAGCTTCTGCTAAATGACGAAGTAGTAAATAGTAATAGTAGTAAATATTTATACTTTTCTATAATTTCACAGTATATTGTAGTAGCGGCAAAAGTAGGGTTTTAGGCTGCGTCTGTGGTGATTCGTCCCATGTCTAACCCAACACCTCAACCCACCATCTCTATTCTAACGTGTGTGTGTTCCCCTTTCAGACCCCCACCACAGGGACATGTATGTGAACAGCAGTGACTACCTGGCGTTGCTGAACAGCGAGAGAGAGAACCCCAAATCAGCAGGTCAGCCCGCCTTCACGGTCAAAGATCCTTGCTACCAACCTACGCACATCTGCATTTACATTTTGGGCATTTAGCTGATTTTATTCAAAGCGACTTACAATCAGTACATTCATCATCAGAGGAAAGCGGAACAACAATATATCTCTGTCGGTACAGTAAGGATGTTCATAGACCCAACTGCCAAGCGCTAACAATTGTTAGGATAACCCATTCCCCATATACAACAGAGATAGCTGGGATAAGATGCTACACAACTAAGTCCTATGACTAAATACAACAACAACAAGTGCGTACATTAAGTGCCAGGTCGTAAAACATACATTAAGTAGGAGTGGGGGGGACGGGGGGTCTATGCATAGTCTAGGTGAACTCTGAACACGTGAGTTCACGTCTGCATCGAGACGAGGGCCTGTGTTACCCACAATGCACCAGGGCTCCACTCTGTATGTTATCAGGTGTTTACATTGTGCTCTGTTTACCGTCTCCCCTCTGCAGAATGGAAGACTAACTTCCTGAAGATTAAGAAGTTGGTGTTGGTTGGAGGGCCCGATGATGGGGTGATCACGCCCTGGCAATCCAGGTGAGTCTGCACCTCTCTGTGAGTGTGACCCCCCCCCCCCCCTCTCGCGGTCGATGGGTCTGCATCAACACCGCCATCACCGTCGAAACCCTGCAGAAACATTCACGAGGAAGGGGAAGTAGATGTGATGTGCGGGCAGGTTTAATGCTTAAGGTTATCGAACACAGCACTGATGATTGAACAGGTTCTTTAATTCTATGATATACTGCAGAATAACGAATAAGAAATGTTACAAAGGTTAGTAATAAAGGCACAGTAACTCTGTCAGTGGGTCTGTTTTCGGTGGAACAGTCAGTGTGTAAGGTATCATGCTATGCCTGGGGGGCACACTGGAATTACAAACCAAACCTGTGTTGTATGAGCAAATAATGCACCCCGTCTGTAACTAAAGTCATTAATTATTCAAACAATGAGTCAATGGGAAAAGCCAAGAGCACTTGAAGTATTCATTTTATAACGATCTGAAACCTGTTGACAAAGCAGACATTCAATGTTTGGAATAACAACGACAGTAAGAGTCTGTGCTGGATGACCTCGTTTCTAAGAAGAGAGTCCAGAGATTGCCCTAGGAATTAAAAAAACAAACTACATTTTGTAATTTGACAGAGGCGTCTAGCTGCTCACATGACCAACACCCGCATGAAAAACCCCTCTTTCCTTCCAAACGTTTTCCATCAAGGTTTTCTGTGTTATCCGGGTAATAGATTTCCAGTGTGTAACTGATAAAACGGTGCCCTAAATAGACGCATACGCTCACATGACGTGTCTCTCTCGATTTCAGTCAGTTCGGTTTCTATGACGACAACGAGACTGTTGTGGAAATACAACACCAGGAAGTAAGCAGCATTCTTTTCCAAAATATTTGTTTGAAGAGTTTTGGCTTGTGTTGTGCATTCAAATTGCCCTTTTTTTTAAATTTATTCAAAAGTGTTGAAATCCATACAAATACACCCAGGAGCCCCGTTGTCCTAGTGGTCACTGAGGGAATAACGTTGATACACAGCCAACCACAAACGTTTGGTTTTAAAGGTCTCGGTAACTGATACTCAGCTTGGGGAACCCCTTGAGTTCTTGCAAATAGGAAAGTTGTGTATTATTATGACATGTACATTAGTGTAAGTATTGCAACATGTTTATTTGTATAAATAGCACAGCTTGTTTATAAGTGTAAATATAACAACATGTTTATGAGTATAAATATCACAACATGTTTATGAGTATAAATATCACACCCCGTTTATGAGTATAAATATCACACCCTGTTTATGAGTATAAATATCACACCCTGTTTATGAGTATAAATATCACAACATGTTTATGAGTATAAATATCACAACATGAACATTAATATAAATATTATAACATGTATATATGTAATATATTAATATTACAACATGAATATGACAACATTTATATTGGTGGGAATATTACAACATGAATATCACATCTTGAATATTACAACCTTAAAACGTATATATTAGTGCATTACAACATTTCTTCCTAAACTGAGGCCTACCGGTACCGGCCCTGACCTGTCCTCTCTTCTCTCCCCCCTCCAGGTGTTCCTGCGGGACTCGTTCGGGTTGAAGACCCTGGGGGCGCGCGGAGACCTGGTGATCTGCTCCATGGCCGGGGTGCAGCACGTCTGGTGGCACTCCAACGAGACCGTCTACCAGACCTGCATCGACAAGTGGCTGCAGTAGACCTCCGCCTGGGACCACACACATATACACACACACACACACACACACACACACACACACACACACACGCATACATGCATACATGCATGCATACATACATACACACACACATACATACATACATACATACATACATACATACATACATACATACATACATACATACATACATACATACATACATACATAAATACATACACTATACACAGAAGCTATGCTCATTATCCCCTGCCAGGGGAAAGAGTTTTAAATATTTATATGAATTAGTTCTCTTTTACATGTGGTGTGTGTGTGTGTGTCATTGCCTGTGTGTTTACGTGTGCTTGGCCAGCGACCGCAACAACACAACAACACAACTGTGCCTAACTGACATTTTGAGATTCTGTCTCCATGACAACCCGCAATGCCCACCCACCTCGTCGCCGTGGCGATTGTTTTTATGTGTTTTTATTTTCCTATCCAGTTGAAGCAGACTCCCTGTGTTTTGTTTTTTTTAGCCTGCAAACATTTTGAAGAAAAGTGTTTTTAAAATACTATTTTCGTGGTCAAAACGTGTCTCCGATAGTAATTCTGCCTCATGCGTTCAAGTCGTGCTTGTGTAGTTCCTCTGCAGTAGAACCATGCCTTAAAGTAGGATCTCCCTCCCCCTCGGGTCGTAGTCACCCAGCGGGCATCTTGAGTTGAATGATTTAAGGTCCCATGTTATGCCACCAGGAGTGAGTGTGATTAGCCGTTAGAAGCCGTTTTGAAAATCTGCCTCTTCCGACATCACATGTGGGCGTGTCCACCTAGATGTATGAAGGATAGATGAGCAACGTTTGCTACAGTCCACTGGGTAGGCTGGTAGACTGATCTATCCAGCACACATCTAGGTGGACACGCCCTCTTGTGATGTCACTGAAAAACAGGAAGAGGTCGATTTTCAAACGGCTTGTAATGGCTAATGACACTCACACCTGGGGGTGGGATATGGGACCTTTTAATGCTCAGTTCCCTTCACACAGCTAGTGTCTGGAACCAAGATGGTTGCCAGGTGAATGAGGCCCGTGAACCACATCAGTCTGATGACCAACGCCCAAGTGCTAAGACTCACTGCCTTTATCGAAGACGGGGGCCGTACAGGAAATGGAAGTTGCGTGACGGCTGGGGTCAAGGGTCAAAGGAGTGTAAAAGGAAGTGGTTGTGTTAGTTTACCTCTGCCCTGTCATACTCGTTAACCTCCCCCGCTGTGACGTTTAGAAATCTCAGGCGTTTTATTACATGTTTCGTCAGTCCGTCTGTCCGTTTTAGGTTTTTTTTGGATCAAAAATTCTGAATGTTAATTGCTCTCGGTTGTATTATAGTTGTTTTTTTTGTTTATTTCACAGTTACAAAGGTTTAACTTTCAAATGAGGGAAATGTGCTCGCCTCCAACGACTTTGTGTTGTACCCGAGGATGATTATTAAATGACGTAGATTTATGAGGGAAGTTTTAAATATTATGGATAATATCGATATTGTGTTTTTTGAGACTGCAGTATTATCATGTGTATGTATTTTTACATTGTTATGTACTAGGTTTTATGTATGCTTGTACTGTTAAACTGAAGTGTATTCATGGAGAATTATTGGATATATGCTTTTAAATTATATGTCCGAACAGGTAATACAGTCCTAACAATCTTACCGATGTAGAATATTTTTTTGGTTTTCACCACTAATTCCACATGATCCGCAGTATAAGAATAAGTAGCAGTTTGAGATCAGTATGAAAAGTGCTTAATTGCCTGAAAAGTTGCACATACATGGAATTATCAGATAGAATTGTCATATGTATCTTTATGCACAAACCTACCTGACATAAAGGTATTTCTTGTATAACGTGCCCAAATAATTAAGTGTCATTTTTTAATTATCCAATAAAAACGATTTTAAAAGTATTTTATTTTCATTATTCATTGTTAATAACGCAAATAAAATCACCAATTATGATTAGACAAAAAAGACTACAACTCCCTGTTTCCCGGCTGCCCCGGATGTAATCCATCGAGCCACCGGATATTGCCGCGCGTCGCAAGCAAAAGGCCCTTTTCCGTCTCTGAGAAGTGTGGTACAGAACGGCTGACACAAGTGAGTCTCAAAAATCAGAATTTCTACCCTTAAAACCTCACATAATGACTTTTAACGACCCACTTCGCGTACCTCTAACCCACTTGCATGCATCGTATGCGTGAATCCGCGTTCGATTTGTGTAATGCTCTTAATTTCGGGTGAAAATGTGTTTTCTGAATGCCACGGACCGGAGCGTTAGCATTAGCATGTGGCTATCCACCGTACATGTGTCCGCTGAGCCACGCGGGTAGCGGCTCACCTCCCGCATCTAGTCTCACCTTCACCGTCCCGTCGTACGTGGTTTTGCGGCTTTCTTGCCTAGTACGAACTGTCCGATTTAAACTTTGGAGTAAACCTCCATGAGACGTGTGAAGGGTTGTTCGCCTCTAAATGTTTAGCCTTGGAAGCTAACACGGCTAGACCACCGCGGGGCTCAGCTCAGGCCTTGGCCGGTGGTGTGGGGACGTCCGAGGGTTTCTAGTGGGGGATTTGTTAAAATTATGTTTGGGTTAATTTCTGTTGGTTTAGCTCTTGCATACGTTGGGCCGTTGCCGTTTGAAAGATGGATCTCGTATATTCATCTTTCTGGGTGGAGGCGTTGGAATGGCCGAACTAACTACTAGACGTGGTTTAATTTCCCAGGTCGAAACGTGCCTCGTATTTATATTGACCTGTTTCCCCCTAGTGACTACCGAGACGTGGGAGACCGCACCAGCCGTCGCTGAGTCTCCGGAGATCAAGCTTTTCGGGAAGTGGAGCACCGACGATGTGCAGATCAACGACATCTCTCTGCAGGTACGGTACGACTCGATCCCCGGCCGGTAGAACCCGGTGGGAGCCCCGGTAGATTGGGGAAAAGCGAGGCTAGAGTCACGCCTAGACACCTTCCCGTTGTCCTGGTGTGCTAGAGTGCTCGCAGATTGAACGTCTTTGTTTATTCATTGGCTGCAGTCTATAACAGTGACCCGGTCAATCACCAACTCAGACACATTACCTGTCAACTCAGCTGTCATGTACTTATCTCTGAATGTGGAGGTTCTTAGAATTTAGTTTTTCTTATCCATCCCCACTCTTGAGCCTAATTCACTGTTTGTACAGCTTTAAATAACAATGAAAAAATAAGCTTCATACCGTTGCTTATGAAGTCAGTCAGGACCGTACAATTGTACAAATCAAAATGCACAAACGATAGTCGAATCAAAAGTGAGCAATATTGCACATTATTTAAATTTTGCTTTTGTTTAAATGTCGATGTAGAAATAAACGTACTGTACAAATGCTGAATTTCCCTTTGGTGATTTAAACATTTTCATCTCGTCTGTGCTGTCCTCCGTGTTCGTATGTGTCTTGTGTGTACTTGTGTCACGTTGTTATAACTGTCGTGTGGCTCCTCTGCAGGATTACATTGCTGTGAAGGAGAAGTACGCCAAGTACCTGCCCCACTCCGGTGGTCGCTATGCCGCCAAGCGTTTCCGCAAGGCGCAGTGCCCCATCGTGGAGCGCCTCACCAACTCCATGATGATGCACGGCCGCAACAACGGCAAGAAGCTCATGACCTGCCGCATCGTCAAGCACGCCTTCGAGATCATCCACCTGCTCACCGGCGAGGTGAGAGGGGCCGCCTGAGGCGCTGACATGCTGTGGTTCACCAAACCAGGGTTTGGGTTAAAGGGCCGACTCGTTACTGGGTTTGGTAGCTTGGACTGTAAATTAATGGTGTGGGTCAGACTCAAAAGGGTCTAGACACTTAAGCCAAAATACTTTTCAGTTCGAACCCAGGTGTTGTAAGCTACCTGTTGGCATCCTTAAGAAAGATGCTCCCCGTCTCGCCTTACTAATGACATGAATCCACCTGTACCGCCTGTCCACTAAGCGAGGCTAGAGTCACGCCTAGACACCTTCCCGTTGTCCTGGTGTGCTAGAGTGCTCGCAGATTGAACGTCTTTGTTTATTCATTGGCTGCAGTCTATAACAGTGACCCAGTCAATCACCAACTCAGACACATTCCAAACATTTGATGAAAATCAGCATCGCCGGTGGTTTTATTTTAAGAACCTGTCGCAAAAGTTTTGATCTGTTCAAGACTTGATCAGGTGCATTCAAATATCCATACTGATGATACTATTGTAGTTATGTTTTCAATCCTAATCGGTAGAACTCTAATTCATTCCAAAGTGTGTAGTTTCCAGCCTCATATTTGTGTCATTCTAAGGGCATATCAACCTGGGTGTCATAAGTCCATCTTAATGTCATGGTGATGCAATACCATTCTTACAGTGTCTGTTCCTGCTCTGAACGCCTCTCCCCCCCCCCTCCCCTCCAGAACCCCCTGCAGGTGCTGGTGAACGCCATCATCAACAGTGGGCCCCGTGAGGACTCGACCCGTATCGGGCGTGCCGGTACCGTCAGGAGACAGGCTGTGGACGTGTCCCCACTCCGCAGGGTCAACCAGGTACACGTTTCATCACACGCATTTTCGTTTTTTGGATACCTTTCTTCTGTAGTGTTGCATACTTTTTCAGAGGACTTATGTTTAGTTCTTGTCAAAATGGTAGGATTTTGTTCCCTTTTTTTACTTTTATAAGAAACTGAATGGCTAACATGAAGTTGTTTTTTATAAAGGCTCTATGTGTCCGTATCTGGCGGTTTAGTTTAGGCCAGACTGTTTGTGTTGCCATCAGTAGTAAATCATGTCTTGGCCAGCTTTAAGGGTCCTTCAGCCCCTCATCACAGGAGGCAGGCTGGTTTCCATGGCCCTCAGATGCACTTCTGATTTGTATGATTTAATTGCAACTCTATCCCTCTTGGTGAAAAGGCCCATATGGTCCATTCTAGTGTACATGTTGACCCTACCGTCTGTCCGCTAAGCGAGGCTAGAGTCACGCCTAGTCACCTTCCCGTTGTCCTGGTGTGCTAGAGTGCTCGCAGATTGAACCTCTTTGTTTATTCATTGGCTGCAGTCTTTCACAGTGACCCAGTCAATCACCAACTCAGACACATTTGAAACTACCTTTCACCCTGCGAGCGTTTTGCTCCAAGCTGTGAGGCCGAGGTAAGGCTCTAACCCGGATGTCTTCTGTCTCAGGCGATCTGGCTGCTGTGCACAGGAGCGAGAGAGGCTGCGTTCAGGAACATCAAGACCATCGCTGAGTGCCTCGCTGATGAGCTCATCAACGCCGCCAAGGTGAGCTCGTTTTAAAAATGATGTAAAACCCATCAGACGTGTACGATGGCTGGATCACTGTATTTTGGTCGGATAGGTAGATTGAGAATCTTTAGTACCACTAAATGTATTTAAAAAGTAGTTAAATAAATTGAGTTGCCTCTAAATGTGGGAAGTCGACATTTTGTAGCTTGATGCACTTCAATACATTAAGTTGGCCGACCTGTGTACTCGTGGGCGCTTCACGCACGCCATAGTGGGTTGTGTCCCTTCCACGCAGTTTTCAGTTCAAACCCAGATGTTGTGGCATCCTTAAGAAAGATGCCCTCCGTCCCGTCTTATTAATGACATGAATCTAACTTTACCGTCTGTCCGCTAAGCGAGGCTAGAGTCACGCCTAGACACCTTCCCGTTGTCCTGGTGTGCTAGAGTGCTCGCAGATTGAACGTCTTTGTTTATTCATTGGCTGCAGTCTATAACAGTGACCCAGTCAATCACCAACTCAGACACATTTGAAACATTTGACAATGAAACCTGAAATCTGAATTTACCCTCGATTTATTTTAACCACCTGTCACAAGTTATTGTGTGATCCTGAACTTCTCACTGTTGTGCTCCTGGCTGTGTCTAATGGTTTGAATCTCTTCGCCTCTCCAGGGGTCTTCTAACTCCTACGCTATCAAGAAGAAGGACGAGCTGGAGAGAGTGGCCAAGTCTAACCGTTAAAACATGTTGGGTTTTTCAACTTAATAAACTTGAGGTTATGCTACTTCTGTGTTTGGGTTTTCATTGACTAAAGATTACGGACAGCAATTGTCTGAATACTTATTGTAAGTCGTTTTGGATAAAAGCATCTTCTTAATGTCGTTTATGTATAGAAATAACATAACATTTTCTTAGGAAAGGAAGTCTAGTTTTATTAGCAACTGTTAATGTGAGATCACACATTAAAAACGTAAACATTTAATGGGCATACAATCTAAAGAGCCTTCGGTCCTTCACTTAAACTTCTCATCCCTACTAGGCTGCAAATCAAGTGCATGCAGTAACTTCAAACCCCTCGACCTAAATGGTTGGAAAAGTTATACGAGGGGGTAGGGTGTGACGGTGGTTATATACAAAACGACCAGCAGGGGGCGTAGTTCTGCTGCTCGCCACTTTATCCGATAAACTGCGTATCTGGTTAGTGCGTTGATGCCAAAGCTACTGATGGCACAGGGTGTTAGCATAGCTCCATGTTTTGAAGGCGTATATAGTTTATTCAGAAGTAGGTGTGCTTGCGGTTGACCAGCAGGCAGAGGGAGGACAGGTTTGCTCCCAGTTTGCCCGCCTCACTGCAGGCCGTGGGCAGGAAGGTGTAGTCCTGCAGCTTCTGTAGGGCCTGGGTGGGGAGAGCATGGTGGCGGTCAGGTGATCTCAAAAGATTGTTAAATTGATATGGGGCTTTTCTTAGTACCCAACGCTTGAGAGTGAAAACATGATAAACAAATGTGAGTCCGTATGCTAGTGAAAGGAGTTTGAAGGCCATCTTAAAAAGTTGGGATTTGAGGGAGGGTTAACCTGTTGGATGTTGCAACTGAGAAGTTAAATTGTTTGCCGATAAGAACTTCAGAAATGTTAATTCATTAACATCACATTTATAAATGCGCCAAACACCAAACAATTTTCATTATCTTTCTGTGAAGGTTTGTTTCTTGTTTTGCATGCTGGAGGATAAGCTGCAAATCGTAAGGAGCAGCTCCAAGATATATATATTGATTAAAGGTCCATATATCGGTAAACCTTTACTCCAGTATCGGTTGGGATCTAAAGGGAACCCCAAAATCACTTGTTCAACTTGGCTGTTGGTTCACTCAAATTTATATAGAAGTTAAGCGGGAAATTAACTTGGACAAGTCTGTCACTCTTGGAAAGGGATTTCCAGAATGGTAGACTCCTTTTCCCAAGTTAATTGGGATTTTTGGTTTCAGGGTGCGTTCATTTCACACTCTGTTCGTGTCTATTAAAGGGTGCGTTTGTTTCATACTGTTTGTGTATCTATTAAAGGGTACGTTCGTTTAACACTGTTCATGTGAGTCTATTGAAGGATGCATTTGTTTCACATTCTGTTTATGTGGGTCTATTGAAGGGTGCGCTCGTTTCGTGGACCCACCTCCATGCTCTCGGGGCACTCCTCGGCCGGGCGGTGCAGCAGGAAGTCCCGCTGGTTGGCACCGCGGACGTAGATGCAGTTGGCGGCGGCGTCCTCCGGCACGGCCAGAACCTCGTAGCGGTGGTCTGTCAGCTGCTCCATCATCTGAGAACACGAGAGTTACAGAGGAGAGCGGTGCTAACCTGTTAGCATCACTCAGGAGAGCAGCGCTAACCCGTTTACGTCACTCTAACAGGTGAGCAGCTCACCTGTTAGCTAAAGACCACTCAGGAGAGCCGTGCTAACCCGTTAGCTTAGGACCGCTAAGGAGAGCCGTGCTAACCCATTAGCATTCCTCATGTATTAATCAGTGCTAGCTCCTAATCGTTTGTGTTACTTAAGACCGCAAACCCGTTAGTGTTCCTTAAGATTTCTCAGAGCAGCGCTGATGTAGTGTAGGAGAACAGTACTAAAGGTTGACTGATTTAATTAACTTAATTACTGTCTTAATGTCATGGTGATCCCCACCAGATGAAACCATCCATCTAAGACAAATTTATAATTTATACCGTAAACAAAACCTCTGTATTCCCAAACACAAGCAAAGTTAAAGCACAACATCGTAGTATATATCCATAATTATTTTCTCATTCTTTGATTCAGGTCTCAGTTGTCTCACTATAGTGGCAGCCTGAGAGTCAAGCGTTTCATGCAGTCATTATTCATGCGCTCACTGCGATGGACCCGACCGCACGACTCACCCGAAGCGTCTTCTTGGCCCCGTCGCTGTTGCTAATGACGATGGTGTCGGGCCCCCCCATGGAGCAAATGTTCTTCAGCCGGGCCCCACCGCACACGGGCACCGTGGACACAGCAAAGTCCTGCATCGGAATACAACACAATGATGAATATAAACTCAGTTTTTTTATCAGCGGGCGGTTTGACTCATTAACGACTGGGCCTTAACGAGGGCCTTAACGAGGGAGGCTCTCGTTAAGGTGTTGGATCACTCCTGACCCATGAACTTCTGGCCTTCTATTTTTGCTCTGCGGCTATGAGCTAAAATAATGATTGTTTGGTAGTGAATTGTTGGTCAAAAACAAAGTCAATAGGCTATCGCTTCATATTTCTGCAATCAAATATATATAACATGCATTTGTTGTTGAAATTCACATGTACTTTCAGAATGAAATACATTTAGAATATGAGGCAACAAAGAAAAAAACCCAATGAGTTTTGTTTGAGGAAATATCAAAAAGCGCTTACAAGTAGAACGAATATATAAATATCAGAGTATTTTGGTCTCTCGTCACTCAGCATATTTTCTGACGGTTTTGCTGAAAAATAAGTTCCAGAATGCTCCAGGATTTCCTGAGACTTCTCTGAGAAGAACCGCCTACATGTAATTTCCGGGCAGAATGACACAATGCCCATGGCCCACACAAACGCACACAAACTAACACACACACACTCTTAATGGGCTTCTGGGCGCCTCAGAGGACAGCCTGTGTGGGGAGCTTAATGGACCAGCGCCACTCAAGACTCCTTATAGGAACACTCCCCAAATCCAACCCACAGGCAGGCTGCTGTGGCTGTGGCTGACCGCCCTCTCGCAGGGCCTCTGGTGCTCCCTTTCTCTGGTGCCTCCTGTCTCTGGTGCTCCCTGTCTCTGGGTCTCCTGTCTCCCCGTCTCCTGTCTCCTGTCTCCCTGTCTCCCTGTCTCTGGGTCTCCTGTCTCCCCGTCTCCTGTCTCCTGTCTCCCTGTCTCCCTGTCTCTGGGTCTCTGTCTCTGGGTCTCCGGGTCTCCTGTCTCCCTGTCTCTGGGTCTCCTGTCTCTGGGCCTATGGTTCTCCCTTTCTCTGGGTCTCGTGTCTCTGGGTCTCTGGGCCTCTGGTTCTCCCTGTCTCTGGGTCTCCTGTCTCTGGGCCTCTGGTTCTCCCTGTCTCTGGGTCTCCTGTCTCTGGGCCTCTGGTTCTCCCTGTCTCTGGGTCTCCTGTCTCTGGGTCTCTGGGCCTCTGGTTCTCCCTGTCTCTGGGTCTCCTGTCTCTGGGTATCTGGGCCTCTGGTTCTCCCTGTCTCTGGGTCTCCTGTCTCTGGGTCTCTGGGCCTCTGGTTCTCCCTGTCTCTGGGTCTCCTGTCTCTGGGTCTCTGGGCCTCTGGGTCTCCTGTCTCTGGGTCTCCCGTCTCTGGGCCTCTGGTTCTCCCTGTCTCTGGGTCTCCTGTCTCTGGGTCTCTGGGCCTCTGGTTCTCCCTGTCTCTGGGTCTCCTGTCTCTGGGCCAATGGTTCTCCCTGTCTCTGGGTCTCCTGTCTCTGGGTCTCTGGGCCTCTGGTTCTCCCTGTCTCTGGTTCTCCCTGTCTCTGGGTCTCCTGTCTCTGGTTCTCTGGGCCTCTGGTTCTCCCTGTCTCTGGGTCTCCTGTCTCTGGGCCTCTGGTTCTCTCTGGGTCTCCTGTCTCCCTGTCTCTGGGTCTCCCGTCTCTGGGTCTCCTGTCTCTGGGTCTCTGGGCCTCTGGTTCTCCCTGGGTCTCCTGTCTCCCTGTCTCTGGGTCTCCCGTCTCTGGGTCTCCTGTCTCTGGCTCTCTGGTTCTCTGGGTCTCCTGTCTCCCTGTCTCTGGGTCTCCTGTCTCCCTGTCTCTGGGTCTCCTGTCTCCCTGTCTCTGGGTTTCCTGTCTCTGGGTTAGTAATGTGCGATAAAGGGGCCAAGATCCGTCTATCTTTTGCACTGGTCTGTCGTTTTCATTCATTAATTTGCCCGGCCCACTCTTATTTTAGTGATAAATCTATTCAGCCATTCATTCACAGATAAATCAATGTGTCCATCCATACATTCATTCACTAAACGCTCTATCAATCGTTGAATGCGTGAAGGAATCAACACACACATTCATCCGTTCATTATGACCCTGAACCCTGAAGTGCGACCCCTGACCCCCCTGCTCACCCTGAAGGTGTCGGCCAGCACCTCGGCCCCTCTGTAGTTGGTGTGGTCCGAGATCCCCACGAAGAACTCCCGTCCGGTGAAGAGCACGTCGCTGCCCTCCAGGGTGGCCCCCCCGGAGTCCCCCCCCTCCTCCGCCCCCATCTCCACCACCGTCAGGCTGAGCTCCGACACCACCCGGCGCACCGCCTCCGCCTGGACACACACAAATCAAACGCACCCGGGGGTCAGCTCCTGGCGTTTAGCACTATGGTTCTGAACTCTTGCGCACTTAATGCATGTTGTACGTCCTGGAACTTAAAAATAGTACTTAGCATTGTGTAGCATCTTATGCTAGCTATCTCTGTTGTCTACGGGGAATGGGTTAACCTAGTGATTGTTAGTGCTTGGCACTTGGTGCTATGAACATCCTTATTGTACCGACAGCGATATATTGTTGTTCCTCTTTCTTTTGATAAATGTACGGATGCAAGTCGCTTTGGATCAAAGCGTCTGCTGAACGCCCTAAATGTAAATCTATCGCCCCCGGTTCTGGGGGTTCTGATCTATGGCGTGGGATCTAAGGTTCCGATCTATTGCTACGGTTCCATTGCATCACCTGGTTCTGGGGGGAAACGGGTTTGTGGCGTCTGACCCGTCTCATAAAGTTATAAACTAGTTTAAAACCATGAAGGTTTCCTTCAGAGTGTGTTCAGGTCTCTGTTATACGTGGCGGGTGCGCTCGTTTCGTACCTCGGCCCGTCTCTGCAGCCTGAAGGGGCGGGTGATGAGGGCGGTGTCGCCCTGGATCACCGCCACGTCCTCCACCCTCCAACTGTCCGGCAGCTCTGGGTCGGGGGGGATCTCGATCAGCTGCAGCCCCACCTTCTGCCGCAGGGCGCCGGTCAGCACGCCAAACTGCCGCTGCGCCTTCGCCAGGTCCACGGTCGCCGCCGCCGGCTCCGCCCCCTCCTCCGCCCGGTCCTCGCCCCCCCGGCCAAAGGAGGTGGGGACGCCACGCACTATGGCGTGCGTGAAGCGCCCGTACGTGCACACGTTGGCCATCGCCAAGGCAGCCTCCAACAGGAAGTGGAGGAGCGGGGAGTAGCAGCGGTGGTTGTTGGTCGCTCTGTCTTAAAGCGACGGAACGCCGGAGGACCAAATTAGGAGTTGGTTCTTCCTCTCCCGACAATGAAGCGGCCAACAGGAAGTGAGTTGATCTGGGATTCTGCGACGAGGGGCCACTTGGATCAGGGTCAGGACCACAGGGGTCCGGGGGCGGCCCAGACGAAGCCTTGAGGAACACACTGTCTGGAAGAGGGGAGGAGGAGGAGGGAGAGGAGACACTGGCGTGTTTTAGAAGGTTGCGATGACGCACCCCAATCAAGTGGTCATAAACCACTGAGCATTAACCCTTTTAAATGTGGCAACATCGGTCCTACTCCCTGTGACCTTGTTGCTCTACTTTGAAAACAAGTCAGGATTTGCTGTAACAAATGATTCTATGTTGTATCAGGTATAGCCTACGTGTTCCACTTTAAACTAAGTAACAGTCAAATCAAGATGAAAACAACTTAAAATGGCAACAAAGATTACAAAACCAGCGACAATTTCAAAGTTGGTGGTACAGTATGATTGTACGGTGGCCTGGAGGTATGTTGTCGTGTCGTATTTAGGTCGGGGTGAAGCGGGGCAAACGCGTTTTTACTAATTCCCCTTCATTCAAATCCACCAAGGCAAATCGTCAGCTCATCTGAACAAATCTCCGTAAAAAATGATCTCTTCTTTTTCCAACTCTCCGCCACAAGGATTTACATTCCCTGTAGTTTATTCTGTCAGTTTTGCATACGTGGTCAACATATTACTTTAAGGAATATGCAAGCGGACAACCTCGAAGCCCCTCGAAACACAGGAAAGTCCATAACGCAGGAGCCGTAATGGGTTTCAATGAGTAACCTATAGGACGCAGTGCGTGCTAAAACTAGTAGCGAGATAACGGGCGAGCTAAACTGGAGAAATAGTTTCCCCAAAACGTCACTCATGCTGGGTGAAGCAGCAGCACGCCCGGCTGCTCATTGTGCTTCATGACCAAAACAAAAGTTATTATTAACATTTTCACAATTTATTGAAAACCATCGACTCACCGTCCTCGGATCAGTCGCTTTTTAGTCGCGGTCGGAGCGAACGGTTTCTTTTTTATTCCCGGTTCCAGATGACCCGTCCCCGTTATATTCTCTCTCTCTTTCCTCCTCTGTTCCTCTCGCTCCTGTTCTCCCGACTCCCCCTCACTCTTCCATCCCCGACCTCCCCCCTCGCCTCCCCTCCCCTCACTCTACCATCCCCAACCTCCCCACCCTCACCTCCCGAATCTCCACTTAGAAAATGATCGCGGATCTACATTGCTTTCTAGTACGGTAAAACGCGACGCAAGTGCACCACGTAAACTTATTTTCTTTTGTTTAAATACATACCTATGTCTTACCCAACATGCATGCCCTGCGTTGTAGGCAGATATTGACATTCATAATTACATACCAATCTAATCAAATTGTTTTCTACAAATGGTTTTCCATATTCTCGTCCAATCAACATGTCCCTATCTCTGTGCTGAGTTTCAAATGTTTTTACTACAACACATTGTGTAAATTAGATCTTAAAGTAATTGCAAATACATATGAATGACTATTTTGGCAACATAATCAAATAGGTAGAGTGTTCAGCAACCCTCTTACTGCTGCACTAACAAGAAACTGACTAGCACTTGGCCGGACGTTATAATTGTATTTACATTTCACATGATATAGAAATAATTAAGAGACCTGTAATAAAGAAAACCAGCAGGACTTGAACCCTGATCCACCGAGCTTTAGCCAACAGCTCTCTGCTGCCCCACTGAGACTGGCAACCTGTTATAGTTGGAGGTTATACGTGACGGTATAGTAGGCCTATATAGCCTCCAGAGGGTTGCCCAACAGTGCTGACCCCTGCGCCACTGAGACAGGGACGATGACCAATGATCACAAGTTGTACATGACATTACAATTCCCATGACAACCAAAGTTTCACAAGGACATGAGGTTTCAACGGACACAAACCCCTACTCTCCTCTCTCTTTCCGAGATGCGCTAAAGAGACAGCGGGTATGATGTTCTCGGGAGTCATACTTGAGCTTACAAATCACATAAAAATAAGAAGTTCCCACGGGGACTCGCCTGCCCCGGTCGGTTCAGAGGTCACACTGGACATTACCATTCAAGATCTCAACCGGTAGGTTTGGTTGCCAAGGAGACGGCCCCTCACCAGAACTTGAACCCAGACCCAACCCCCTGGGGTGTGGGAGGCCTGCAGCGCTAAGTCGGGGGTCATACTTAACGTAAAGATTCATGCGTCATTGTTACATCTCCAAAACCTCATCACCACATCGTGGCTTCATGGAGCCGGCCTCCCTTGTATTTGAACCCCAGTCTACAAAGCAGGTAACCACTGGCTCTAACCAATGCAGCGCCGAGAGATCTGCTGGGATCTAGGCTGTGGCACTCAATACTTCTGTAACATAAATAACAAACATACCAAAAAATGTAAATAACTTTATTGGCAACGTGGGACGCGACAGGGACCAGAGCTTTCCACTGTTTGATGATCTCTCTCTCTCTCTCTCTCTCTCTCTCTCTCTCTCTCTCTCTCTCTCTCTCTCTCAGAAATAAGCATAGATTTTGTTTATATTCCTACATAAGTATTCGGGATGACGTTAACATTGAAATCAGCCTTGGTACAGGAAAATTAAGGAGTTTCAGTGAGAAGAAAACGTTTGATTCGATTTGTTTAAGTAAACAAAGGTGGCCATTCGAGTACATGTAAGTGAGTTTACGAGGTGTAGGCCTACTAAAATGAACGATGAAGTCTTTCAAGCGATGTAGATCCGCAATCGCGTTTTTTTAAGTGTCGACGGCGTGAGCGCGGTCCGTGTCACCCCATGGGAGGGCAAACTCAAAGTGCACCTTAACTTAATTACCGGCTAGGCCACCCTGCAGTGAACACACCAACATGATAGGGTTGTACTCACACGAAAGACCGGTGTTGTGAGGGATGTCTCGTCAATCGCCGTGCACTCGTGCAGAGATAAATCGTGGTCTGAAGTAGGACTAGATGTGACTGACATGATGATCCCTTGTTTCCAAAATGGGTCGAACCACAGGGAAGCCACGCCCCTCTGGATCACCCTGTCGCTCGAAACAGGTTTTGATATTATGGTCTCTACTCTCTACTATAATAACAATAATCTCGGTTGTACGGATGATAAAGATTAAGGCCATTCTTGATTTCTTCGTATTTGTCTTGAATTATAGTACTCGAGTAGGTAAACTACGCTGGCTTTTAGGAAATATGGGTCAAAAGATATTGTTGAGGAGACAGCTTCGACAAAAAGCTTTTAAAAAGCTATGTTTAGAAATGTTGGTGTTATTATTAATTATGGTAAATGTATCTTTAAAATATATATATTTACTGATATTCTTAGTCATTCAGAAAATAAAACAAGGTATCTTTAATTGGGTTTTAGTCTTTATTATTTGATTAATTTAACTCCAAACTCAGATACCCCAGAGAAAATACCAATGATTAGAAGACATATAGGGAGAGAGAGAGAGAGAAATCAAACATAACATCAACATCAAACAAACATACATACGGTTAGAAAACTCCAGTTTGTGTGTGTGTGTGTGTGTGTGTGTGTGTGTGTGTGTGTGTGTGTGTGTGTGTGTGTGTGTGTGTGTGTGTGTGTGTGTGTGTGTGTGTGTGTGTGTGTGTGTGTGTGTGTGCGCGTGTGCGTGTGACGTGTGTGGCAGGGGGTAGAGAGGTCACAGACAGGATTAAAGAAACACCATCTGCCTATCATCAGCATCCAGGCTATCTGCACAGACTGGAAAACAACATTATGCAACTAGCATTAGCACCAGCCTCCCACAACTAGCATTAGCACCAGCCTCCCACAACTAGCATTAGCCCCAGCCTCCCACAGCTGGCATTACCACCAGCCTCCCACAACTAGCATTAGCACTAGCCTCCCACAGCTAGCATAAGGATTGGCCTACCTGTGCTTAGGGTTGGGAATCTCTTGGCACCTCCGATTCGATTCAGTTCCGATTATGAGGTCAACGATTCGATTCTGAAGCGATTATCGATGCATCTCGATGCAACAATTCTTTTTATGTACATTTCCATGCATGATTTTCAAAAATATATAAATACATCTGGGTTTGCTACTCAGAGTTTGCTAATCACTTCCTACTTTTGTGATGATCATTAAAGACATCAACAGATGAATTAACGTATCTAATATTTCATAAGAGAGCAAGCTTTTTTCACAAATATGACTTTCTATGAACAATGCAATAATCAATGCAGCTTGCATTATTATAACACAATATGGAAGTATGCAAAAAATAGGTTTCAGTTTTATTTTATTTCTAATCTTTCTTTTCCATGTCATTAAAGGAAAAGCTGCTCTTGAATTAGAAGGAGTTCTTGTGTCTGGCTGTGAGTTTGCGCGCATGCGTAGGCTGAATCGCAATCGTGTCAAGACAAATCAGATTGGCCAATACACGCTGAAGATAAATTCAATAATTTTAAAAAGACAAAAATTACCCCTCTCTGGCGAATAGAATGTTGCAGCAGGCAACTTTATTTTTTTAATTCCGATTATTAATTTATCTGCATCGAGACAGAATCGTTCTAGCGAGAATCGCGATGCATCGGAGAATCGATTATTTTTCCCACCCCTACCTGTGCTAGTTCTCTTTATGGCTCCGCCCATAGATAATTGATCCTTGGAAACCTTTTTTAATTAGCCATTTATTTTTATTTATAAGCGATCCACTCTCAATGTCTTCCTTATATCTAAAATATCTTACTACTATAAAAGCAGGCCAGTCCCACCAGTTACTCAGGTTGGTCAATGCGCATGTGCCAAGCAGCCTGCAGCTCACACACACACACATACAGCACACGCGAACGCATACATACACCGCAAACACGCACCTACACACCGCACCAGGGACACGAGAAGTCAGTCCGAGGGAGGGATGCTGAGAGAGAGTCTATATAATGACGTCATAATAAATGCTGCGCAACATCCATTGTTTACAGAGACGAGATGACGGGTGACGTCACATTCAGGGCTCCGCTCTGATAAACACTCTACTGGTGTGTAAAAAGAGTTCTGCCAACTAGCCACTGTTATTCACAAACGTTAGCAAGTAAACAATGTGGAAATTAGAGTCAACTCGGCTGATGTGCTGAATTTCACACACTAACAACATGCCGACAAGCTGTTGCGGTCCGGGATTATACACAGCGTTATAACAAGGATTCAGGAGGTTATTTCTAAAGGTTTACAAAGGAAAGTGACAATAAAAGAAAGCCTTCATTTTCATCCAGAGTTACGAGTTGTATGATATGAGGAAAGTGAAGGTTTCTCCGTCAAGTTTCTTTGCTCTTTTTTTGCCAACCAGCTTACGTGCGGGATTCCAGAATCAAAACGATAACATTCAACGTGTCTATTAATATGGCAGCAACATTTTACACCAGTTTTAGAATGTTCACTACAACAGATGTTGAACACCAACATGCCTATGTAAAATCAGCATAGTACCATATTCAGCTATGGACAGTTCTGCGTTGTGCGTAGCCTACGTCAGCCTACACAGACAATGTTCTAAATAAACTGAAATGATAATATGATAAATATCATAAAAAATAATTTAACGAAAAATCGTGTTGTATGATAAAATTATACAAAAAAAAAAAAAGCATTAAATTGTTCAGAAAACGTTCTCACTTGCAGTTACAGCCAGGGGCCGCCAGCACCCTAAGCACCCCCACTTCCCGCGTCCCTGGGTAACACTGAAAAAAAATATAAGGGGTAACACTGTTGTTTTTTATTGGTCGTCATGAAAATAAACATAAGGGGTAACACTGTTGTTTTTTAATGGTCGTCATGAAAAAAAAAATAAGGGGTAACACTGGTGTTTTTTATTGGTCATCATGAAAAAAAACATAAGGGGTAACACTGTTGTTTTTTATCGGTCGTCAGGAAAAAAAACATAAGGGGTAACACTGTTGTTTTTTATTGGTCATCATGAAAAAAAACATAAGGGGTAACACTGTTGTTTTTTATCGGTCGTCATGAAAAAAAAACATATGGGGTAACACTGTTGTTTTTTAATGGTCGTCATGAAAAAAAACATAAGGGGTAACACTGTTGTTTTTTATTGGTCGTCATGAAAAAAAACATAAGGGGTAACACTGTTGTTTTTTATTGGTCGTCATGAAAAAAAAAATATGGGGGGTAACACTGTTGTTTTTTATTGGTCGTCATGAAAAAAAACATAAGGGGTAACACTGTGGTTTTTGTCAAATAAAATATAAGGGGTAACACTGTTGTTTTTTATTGGTCATGAAAAAAACATAAGAGGTAACACTGTTTTTTATTGGTCGTCATGAAAAAAAAATATGGGGGGTAACACAGTTGTTTTTTATCGGTCGTCATGAAAAAAAACATAAGGGGTAACACTGTTGTTTTTGTCAAATAAAATATGTTGTTTTTATTGGTCGTCATAAAAAAAAATATGGGGGGTAACACTGTTGTTTTTCATTGGTAGTCATGAAAAAAAACATATGGGGTAACGCTGTTGTTTTTTTATTGGTCTTCATGAAAAAAAACATAAGGGGTAACACTGTTGTTTTTTATTGGTCGTCATGAAAAAAAACATAAGGGGTAACACCGTTGTTTTTTATTGGTCGTCATGAAAAAAAACATAAGGGGGAACACTGTTGTTTTTTAATGGTCGTCATGAAAAAAAACATAAGGGGTAACACTGTTGTTGTTTTTTGGACATGAAAAAAAACATAAGGGGTAACACTGTTGTTTTTTATTGGTCGTCATGAAAAAAAAACATAAGGGGTAACACTGTTGTTTTTGTCAAATAAAATATAAGGGGTAACATTGTTGTTTTTTATTGGTCGTCATGAAAAAAAACATAAGGGGTAACACTGTTGTTTTTTAATGGTCGTCATGAAATAAACATAAGGGGTAACACTGTTGTTTTTTATTGGTCGTCATGAAAAAAAAACATAAGGGGTAACACTGTTGTTTTTGTCCAATAAAATATAAGGGGTAACACTGTCGTTTTTTATTGGTCGTCATGAAAAAAACCATAAAGGAAATAATAGAAATTAACACATACATTTTAATGTCATGTATATCCTCTTTATTGATGATTGATTATTGTGTATTTTCATCGCCTCAGTGGTGCAGTGGAGTGTACTCTGCTTAAGAGAGAGTGGGGAGAGCTGTGAGCTAACCCCCTGGAGACCGGGGTTCAAGTCCGGTTGACGTCCTCTGTTGGATGACTCTTATTTCTATTTCATGCAAATTATAAAGTAAAGTACAACCATTGTGTTGACATTATTCGGTGTCTTGATGGTGCATTGATAAGTTCGGAGGTTAAAACTATAAACAGCTCAGGTTCGGATCCCCTGTTAAAAGTAGTAGTAGTACCCCTGTTAAAAACGTTAACAGGGGTACTACTGTCGTTTTTTATTGGTCAACATGGAAAAAACATGAGGGGCAACTGTCGTTTTTTATCGGCCGTCATGAAATAAACATAAGGGGTAACACTGTCGATATTTATCAAATAAAACATAGGGGGTAACACTGTTGTTTTTTATTGGTCGTCATGAAAAAAAAATATGGGGGGTAACACAGTTGTTTTTTATTGGTCGTCATGAAAAAAAACTTAAGGGGTAACACTGTTGTTTTTGTCAAATAAAATATAAGGGGTAACACTGTTGTTTTTTATTGGTCGTCATGGAAAAAAATATGGGGGGTAATACTGTTGTTTTTTATTTGTCGTCATGAAAAAAAACATTGACATTATTCGGTGTCTTGATGGTGCATTGATAAGTTCGGAGGTTAACACTATAAACAGCTCAGGTTCGGATCCCCTGTTAAAAGTAGTAGTAGTACCCCTGTTAAAAACGTTAACAGGGGTACTACTGTCGTTTTTTATTGGTCAACATGGAAAAAACATGAGGGGCAACTGTCGTTTTTTATCGGCCGTCATGAAATAAACATAAGGGGTAACACTGTCGATATTTATCAAATAAAACATAGGGGGTAACACTGTTGTTTTTTATTGGTCGTCATGAAAAAAAAATATGGGGGGTAACACAGTTGTTTTTTATTGGTCGTCATGAAAAAAAACTTAAGGGGTAACACTGTTGTTTTTGTCAAATAAAATATAAGGGGTAACACTGTTGTTTTTTATTGGTCGTCATGGAAAAAAATATGGGGTGTAATACTGTTGTTTTTTATTTGTCGTCATGAAAAAAAACATAAGGGGTAACACCGTTGTTTATTATTGGTCATGAAAAAAACCATAAGGGGTAACACTGTTGTTTTTTATTGGTCGTCATGAAAAAATAAATAAAGCGTAACACTGTTGTTTTTGTCAAATAAAATATAAGGGGTAACACTGTTGTTTTTTATTGGTCGTCATGAAAAAAAACATAAGGGGTAACACTCTTGTTTTTTAATGGTCGTCATGAAAAAAAACACACGGGGTAACACTGTTGTTTTTTAATGGTCGTCATGAAATAAACATAAGGGGTAACACTGTCGTTTTTTATTGGTCATCATGAAAAAAAACAAAGGAAATAATATAAATAAACACATACATTTTAATGTCATGTATATCCTCTTTATTGATGATTGATTATTGTGTATTTTCATCGCCTCAGTGGTGCAGTGGAGTGTACTCTGCTTAAGAGAGAGTGGAGAGAGCTGTGAGCTAACCCCCTGGAGACCGGGGTTCAAGTCCGGTTGATGTCCTCTGTTGGATGACTCTTATTTCTATTTCATGCAAATTATAAAGTAAAGTATAACCATTGTGATGACTTTATTCGGTGTCTTGATGGTGCATTGATAAGTTCGGAGGTTAACACTCTAAACAGCTCAGGTTCGGATCCCCGCAAAAACGTTAACAGGGGTACTACTGTCGTTTTTTATTGGTCAACATGGAAAAAAACATGAGGGGTAACAGTCGTTTTTTATCGGCCGTCATGAAATAAACATAAGGGGTAACACTGTCGATATTTATCAAATAAAACATAGGGGGTAACACTGTTGTTTTTTATTGGTCGTCATGAAATAAAACATAAGGGGCAACACTGTTGTTTTTTATTGGTCGTCATGAAAAAAAACAAAAGGGGTAACACTGTTGTTTTTTATTGGTCGTCATGAAAAAAAAAATATGGGGGGTAACACAGTTGTTTTTTATTGGTCGTCATGAAAAAAAACATAAGGGGTAACACTGTTGTTTTTTATTGGTCGTCATGAAAAAAAAAAGGGGTAACACTGTTGTTTCTGTCAAATAAAATATAAGGGGTAACACTGTTGTTTTTTATTGGTCGTCATGAAAAAAAACATAAAGCGTAACACTGTTGTTTTTGTCAAATAAAATATAAGGGGTAACATTGTTGTTTTTTATTGGTCGTCATGAAAAAAAACATAAGGGGTAACACTGTTGTTTTTTAATGGTCGTCATGAAATAAACATAAGGGGTAACAATGTTTTTTTTTATTGGTCGTCATGAAAAAAAAACATAAGGGGTAACACTGTTGTTTTTGTCCAATAAAAAATAAGGGGTAACACTGTCGTTTTTTATTGGTCTTCATGAAAAAAAACATAAAGGAAATAATAGAAATAAACACATACATTTTAATGTCGTGTATATCCTCTATATTTATGATTGATTATTGTGCATTTTGATCGCCTCAGTGGTGCAGTGGAGTGTACTCTGCTTAAGAGAGAGTGGAGAGAGCTGTGAGCTAACCCCCTGGAGACCGGGGTTCAATTCCGGTTGATGTCCTCTGTTGGTAGACTATTATTTCTATTTCATGCAAATTATAAAGTGGAATATAACCATTGTGATGACTTTATTCGGTGTCTTGATGGTGCATTGATAAGTTCGGAGGTTAACACTCTAAACAGCTCAGGTTCGGATCCCCGCAAAAACGTTAACGGGGGTACTACTCTCGTTTTTAATTGGTCAACATGGAAAAAACATGAGGGGTAACTGTCGTTTTTTATCGGCCGTCATGAAATAAACATGAGGGTATTTATCAAATAAAACATAGGGGGTAACACTGTTGTTTTTTAGTGGTCGTCATGAAATAAAACATAAGGGGTAACACTGTTGTTTTTAATTGGTCGTCATGAAAAAAAACAAAAGGGGTAACACTGTTGTTTTTTAATGGTCGTCATGAAAAAAAACATAAGGGGTAACACTGTTGTTTTTTATTGGTCGTCATGAAAAAAAACATATGGGGTAGCACTGTTGTTTTTTATTGGTCATCATGAAAAAAAAAATATGGGGGGTAACACAGTTGTTTTTTATTTGTCGTCATGAAAAAAAACATAAGGGGTAACACTGTTGTTTTTTATTGGTCGTCATGAAAAAAAACATAAGGGGTAACACTGTTGTTTTTTATTGGTCATCATGAAAAAAAAAATATGGGGGGTAACACAGTTGTTTTTTATTTGTCGTCATGAAAAAAAAACATAAGGGGTAACACTGTTGTTTTTTATTGGTCGTCATGAAAAAAACCATAAAGCGTAACACTGTTGTTTTTGTCAAATAAAATATAAGGGGTAACACTGTTGTTTTTTATTGGTAGTCATGAAAAAAAACATAAGGGGTAACACTGTTGTTTTTTAATGGTCGTCATGAAAAAAACCATAAAGGGTAACACTGTTGTTTTTGTCAAATAAAATATAAGGGGTAACACTGTTGTTTTTTATTGGTCATCATGAAAAAAAACATAAGGGGTAACACTGTTGTTTTTTAATGGTCGTCATGAAAAAAAACATAAGGGGTAACACTGTTGTTTTTTATTGGTCGTCATGAAAAAAACCATAAGGGGTAACACTGTTGTTTTTGTCAAATAAAGTATAAGGGGTAACACTGTTGTTTTTTATTGGTCGTCATGAAAAAAAAATATGGGGGGTAACACAGTTGTTTTTTATTTGTCGTCATGAAAAAAAACATATGGGGTAACACTGTTGTTTTTTATTGGTCGTCATGAAAAAAAACATAAAGGGTAACACTGTTGTTTTTTATTGGTCGTCATGAAAAAAAACAAAAAGCGTAACACTGTTGTTTTTGTCAAATAAAATATAAGGGGTAACACTGTTGTTTTTTATTGGTCGTCATGAAAAAAAACCTACGGGGTAACACTTTTGTCTTTTAATGGTCGTCATGAAAAAAAACATAAGGGGTAACACTGTTGTTTTTTATTGGTCGTCATGAAATAAAACATAAGGGGTAACACTGTTGTTTTTTATTGGTCGTCATGAAAAAAAACAAAAGGGGTAACACTGTTGTTTTTTAATGGTCGTCATGAAAAAAAACATAAGGGGTAACACTGTTGTTTTTTATTGGTCGTCATGAAAAAAAACATAAGGGGTAACACTGTTGTTTTTTATTGGTCGTCATGAAAAAAAAAATATGGGGGGTAACACAGTTGTTTTTTATTTGTCGTCATGAAAAAAAACATAAGGGGTAACACTGTTGTTTTTTATTGGTCGTCATGAAAAAAAACATAAAGCGTAACACTGTTGTTTTTGTCAAATAAAATATAAGGGGTAACACTGCTGTTTTTTATTGGTAGTCATGAAAAAAAACATAAGGGGTAACACTGTTGTTTTTTAATGGTCGTCATGAAAAAAACCATAAGGGGTAACACTGTTGTTTTTGTCAAATAAAATATAAGGGGTAACACTGTTGTTTTTTATTGGTCATCATGAAAAAAAACATAAGGGGTAACACTGTTGTTTTTTAATGGTCGTCATGAAAAAAAACATAGGGGGTAACACTGTTGTTTTTTATTGGTCGTCATGAAAAAAACCATAAGGGGTAACACTGTTGTTTTTGTCAAATAAAATATAAGGGGTAACACTGTTGTTTTTTATTGGTCGTCATGAAAAAAAACATAAGGGGTAACACTGTTGTTTTTTATTGGTCGTCATGAAAAAAAAAATATGGGGGGTAACACAGTTGTTTTTGATTTGTCGTCATGAAAAAAAACATAAGGGGTAACACTGTTGTTTTTTATTGGTCGTCATGAAAAAAAACATAAAGGGTAACACTGTTGTTTTTTATTGGTCGTCATGAAAAAAAACAAAGCGTAACACTGTTGTTTTTGTCAAATAAAATATAAGGGGTAACACTGTTGTTTTTTATTGGTCGTCATGAAAAAAAACATAAGGGGTAACACTGTTGTTTTTTAATGGTCGTCATGAAAAAAAACATAAGGGGTAACACTGTTGTTTTTTATTGGTCGTCATGAAAAAAAACATAAGGGGTAACACTGTTGTTTTTGTCAAATAAAATATAAGGGGTAACACTGTTGTTTTTTATAGGTTGTCATGAAAAAAAACATAAAGGGTAACACTGTTGTTTTTTATTGGTTGTCATGAAAAAAAACATACGGGGTAACACTGTTGTTTTTGTCAAATAACATATAAGGGGTAACACTGTGGTTTTTTATTGGTCGTCATGAAAAAAAAACATAAAGGGTAAAACTTTTGTTTTTTATTGGTCGTCATGAAAAAAAACATAAGGGGTAACACTGTTGTTTTTTATCGGTCGTCATGAAAAAAAACATAAGGGCTAACACTGTCATTTTTTATTGGTCGTCATGAAAAAAAACATAAGGGGTAACACTGTTGTTTTTTATCGGTCGTCATGAAAAAAAACATAAGGGGTAACACTGTTGTTTTTTATTGGTCGTCATGAAAAAAAAAATATGGGGGGTAACACAGTTGTTTTTTATTGGTCGTCATGAAAAAAAACATAAGGGGCAACACTGTTGTTTTTTATTGGTCGTCATGAAAAAAAACATAAGGGGTAACACTGTCGATATTTATCAAAAAAAACAAAGGGGGTAACACTGTTGTTTTTCTTTGGTCATCATGAAAAAAAACATAAGGGGTAACACTGCTGTTTTTTATTGGTCGTCATGAAAAAAAACATAAGGGGTAACACTGTTGTTTTTTATTGGTCGTCATGAAAAAAAACATAAGGGATATAATAGAAATAAACACATACATTTTAATGTCACGAATATCCTCTTCATTGATGATTGATTATTGTGTAATGTCATCGCCTCACTGGTGCAGTGGAGTGCACTCTGCCTAACCCACTGGAGACAGCGGCTATATTTCTGTGGAAAACACAATATCTATAATTTTAAATAAAACAAATAAAAATTAGGGGTAACACTGTCGTTTTTATCAAATGAAACGTAAAGGGTAACACTGTCGTTTTTTATCAAATGAAACGGAAAGGGTAACGCTGTCGTTTTTTATCCGTCGTCATGAAAAACCCATAAGGGGTAACACTGTCGAAATGTGTCGAATAAAACATAGGGGGTAACACCGCACACACCGCACACACACGCACATGCGCCGGAACATACACGGAAACGAACACACACACGCGCACACACACACACACACACACACACACACACACACACACACACACACACACACACACACACTCACCCACACGCACGCGCACACAACGCACGTCAAGACAAAGGCAGCGACAAACTCGCCCAGGTAAGACCTTGGGCGATAATAACGATAATGCATACAATACTGATAAGAAACAATGTTTATAATGTATTGTGTATATCATTAAATATCACTAAATAGAACCACATTAAATAGGACTCAGTATTTTAAGTTGTGGAAGAAAACCTTATTCCATGCGTGAGTTAGGCCATATTATTTGGTCATAAACTGAGCCATTTGAAGTTTGAAATTCATGTGCATCTGTCTCATCGGAGTCTGCAGACGCGCTGTCAAAATATCAACTCCTCAGATTAAAATGCGCTCATGGCTCTTAAAGGGGATGGGAGCTGGCACTCTCATTGGTTTATTGCACGTTACGCCCAAACCACACCTACGGGTAATTAGGCTACTTCAAACCAACCCTTTTTAGATTTGCGCCAGGCGCAAGAGTAATTTTTCGCGCCGTAAACTAGCGACATCGCCATAGAACCGCCCACAAAGCTACTTGCGCTTGGCGCTTCTCACTTGCTTTTCAGACTGTTAAAATAGGGCCCTAAACCAGGTATTTCCTGGTTTGTGGCGCAAGTGGTTTCTGAAACGTCAAAATAGCACCAGGGAACGTTTGCGCCAGAACACACCTCCTCCTTTCGCCGAGCCGCCCCTTGGGGCACAAGATCATTCCCTAATTTTTCGGGGCGTGGCGCAGGAGGGAAAAGAACGCTCTGCGCCAGTTGCAAATTAGCAACGACACATGCGCCAGTGATTAAGTCAATTGCGCCGGATGCACGATAGTGCCCCTTATGTTTTAAACATAATGCCTCCGCCATCGACACGCGCGCAGGCAAGAACACACACACACGCACGCGCACACACCGCAGCGACATTCCCCAGGTAGGACGTTATGTTTTTGAAACATAACGCCTCTGCCTTCGACACATGCGCAGGTAAGAACACACACGCATGCGCACACAGCGCAGCGACAATCGCCCAGGTAGGACGTTAAGAAATGATCGAGTTGGAGTGCCCCAAAGTGTGTTCGCACATGGTTCAGCTCTACACTGCCTTTAGCAGAGGCCAGCGTGCCAGAGGCGTAAGACCACAAGGACGGCCTGACAGACAACATTGTGTATTTAGAACTAATCTAAGTGCACTGTGGCTGACCAAAAAGTGATACATATTACACTGTGACATTCTTTGCAATGCAATGTTACCAGTTCACTTCACTGTGTGGTAACTTTTTTTTTTTTAAATTTTTTGGTACACTGAGAGAAGTTGGTATATATTACATTTTACATATCTGCGATGACAATCAATGGATTCTGAATCTAAACTCTTGACCAACTAGAGGTTGAACGCGCTCAACGCGCGCGTTAACTCTAGTATCTGTAAAAATTAGAGCTGTCAAGCGATTAAAATATTTAATCGTGATTAATCGCATTAATGTCATAGTTAACTATTATTAATCGTGATTAATCGCAAATTCTTTTTCTATGCTAAATATCCCTTGATTTTTTTGTCCCATAATTCTTCTCATTTTAATTCTCTTATCAACATGATGAAGTGCATCGGCTTGCCTTGTGCAAATGATTTTCTATTGATAACAACATTGGCATGTACTGATCAAAACAGGACGATACAAAAAAAGAGCCTATAGTGCAAATAAACGACTGCTTTGAACAAATGTCATTTGAACATAGCAGTCAGGCTACTGCTTCTTTGTTTTGAGCCAAAAAAAAAATATTTTTATTTATTTTTTAATAAAAAAATTACGTTAATCGCGCGATAAAAAATTTAACGCCGTTAAATTTGGTTTGCGTTAACGCCGTTAATAACGCGTTTAACTGACAGCTCTAAAAATCCAACTATTTTGTTACCTTGTATTCAAACTCTGGGTCTTGGGTTCCAAGCAAGCTCTAACCAAACAGTAAGCATGTGGACGCAATATAGGGCTGGTGGTGACACAGTAAGAAAGTAAAAACTCAAGTAAACATTAGTCAACTCGAATGCCATAAATCTACCCAGGCACCAGAAGCTGAGGCTGTGTTGTGTGTGTTGGGAGTGTGTTTGTCACAAAAGCAGGTTGGTTCTACAGCTGGCCGTGTGAGTGACGGAGGAGTAAACAGCTTAGACAGAGCAACACTCTGTCACGAGATCCACGTCAGCAGACAACCATGCTGCCCCTAGCCCACACGCTGTTTATTATCAGCTAATGGCTTATTCACTTACTCTCTCTCTCTCTCTCTCTCTCTCTCTCTCTCTCTCTCTCTCTCTCTCTCTCGCTCGCTCGCGCTCTCTCTCTCTCTCTCTCTCTCTCTCTCTCTCTCTCTCTCTCTCTCTCTCTCTCTCTCTCTCTCTCTCTCTCTCTCTCTTCCTCTCTCTCTCTCTCTCTCTCTTCCTCTCTCTCTCTCTCTGTCTCTCTTGTGCTGACCCTCTCTGTCTGTCTCTCTGCCTTTCCCTCCCTCTATCTTAAACTCCATTACCTTTGTTTTTTTGTTGCTGTAGATGAAAAAATAACTTAACCAAATAGCTAATGGTGTATTCACTTACTCTCTCTCTCTCTCTCTCTCTCTCTCTCTCTCTCTCTCTCTCTCTCTCTCTCTCTCTCTCTCTCTCTCTCTCTATGCCTCTCTCTTTTTCTCTCTCTCTCTCTCTCTCTCTCTCTCTCTCTCTCTCTCTCTCTCTCTCTCTCTCTCTCTCTCTCTCTCTCTCTCTCTATGCCTCTCTCTTTTTTTCTCTCTCTCTCTCTCTCTCTCTCTCTCTCTCGCTCTCTCTCTCTGCCTCTCTCTCTCTCTGCCTCTCTCTGTCTTGCTCCCTTTCCCTCCTGTGCTGACTATCTCATGTTTGTCTCTCTCCCTCTTGCTCCCTCTCTCTCTCTCTCTCTCTCTCTCTCTCTCTCTCTCTCTCTCTGCCTCTCTCTCTCTCTCTGCCTCTCTCTGCCTCTCTCTCTCTCTCTCTCTCTCCCCCTCTCTCTCTGCCCCTCTCTCTCTCTCTCTCTCTCTCTCTCTCTCTCTCTCTCTCTCTCTCTCTCTCTCTCTCTCTCTCTCTCTCTCATTCTCTCTCTCTCTCTCTCTCTCTCTCTCTCTCTCTCTCTCTCTCTCTCTCTCTCTCTCTCTCTCTCTCTCTCTCTCTCTCTCTCTCTCTCCCCCTCTATCTTAAACTCTATTCCCTTACCTGTGTTTTTTTGTTCCTGTAGATGAAAAAATAACATAAAGAAAATAATAATAAAAAAATAAATAAAAATAAATAAAGATTATTCTCATTATAATTACCTCCTTCGCATAAACGACACACAGTCATTATCACTACTAGTAAGTTGCGGTTGAAAAGGTTGTACCATCGTGGTTGAATGTGCACCGTTTAGGCTATTTCAGCATTCTATTCTTGACTCAACCGGGTTTATTTTGCGGAATAAACTAACGCGTATTGTATTGTGACGAATTGTTTGGAGAAGGAGAAGGAAAACAGAAGTAGAGAGCTGATCTGATTAGGGGGAGAGGGGAGAGGTCTAAGTTCAGATGAGTTGGTCTCACTCTGAGTTGGATTCACTCTGAAGCCCAACCTCGAGGATCATGTCTCACTCTCAGATCATCCTCTGGCTCCTCTTTTGTCTCCCCTTGGCAGGTATGTAAGCTGATATGCTAAAGTAATGTATATAAGTTCCTTCACTGATAGTAACTGTGTTGGTTGTAGACGGCGTGACATTCTGAAGTTCTGCAAATCAAAAATACTTCATTTTTTCAGTTCATTTTAAAACATAGATTTAGCTAAAAAGCATTCTGGACAGTAAGAAGAGGAGAAATCTGGGGACGGATTATAAAAGGTGTTTCAAATCTCGGAGCATGGCTGGTACTCCGCCTCTCTCACAAAGTTCTTCCTAAAGTCACTGAGAGTAGGTAGAGTTTTGTGTTGCTAACTTAGGGCAGGTCAGTATTCTGCGGTTCTGTATCCAATTAGTTTAGTTGGTAAAATACTAGAAGGGAACAGTACAAAGCTTCCCAATTAAGTATTGAATTCGGTAATATAGAAAAAAAATGAAAAGTATTGGAGGTAGAAGCATCTATTTGTTGAAATGACCTCATATCCATGATACATAATATGAATACATATGATTTAGACAGGACTGCATACTGTTGTGTTTTATATATTTTTATATTAGTGCCTGTGTTTCTCTTTCATTTTGGTTATGTACTAAGCCCTGTCGCAAGATAGTCATAAGACTCTGATCAGCAGATACTTCCATAAAAAAATAGCTATTGCATCAAAACGATCACTGTTGTTAGAATATTGTTAGCAATAGTGTTAGGGCACTGGGTTCAGTTAGTGAGTAATGATATTAGGATGGCATTCAGGGTTTGGGTTTAGTTCTGGGGTTTGATTTTAGGGTTAGGCTTCCCTATTTGAGACAGGTTTCAGGGTTTTGCAGGGCTTCTCAAAGTTTGGACAGCTGAGGGCCAATCTAGGAAACCAAAATTTGAGGTCAAGTGAGGTCTAAATCACGAAACTGAGGTTCATCCTTTCAAAGTAATGAACAGTCGGATTAAAACTATCAAATGTAACAAGATTTTATTGAAAGCTAGAGAGTCGACTTTTCTCTTTATATTTATTTATTTTTGTTTAAGTTGATATAATAAAAAATCAAAACAGGAAATTGTTTTCCTGTTTTGGCAAAATTGTAGGGTTTGGTTTCTCGTTCTGGGGTTTGGTATGAGGGGAGGGTTTCCCATTTTGGTTCAGTTTTAGGGTTTGGTTTTTGGTTTTAGGGTTAGGGTTCCCATTTGGGCAGGTACAAGTTTTGTTTTTTGTTCTAGGGTTTGGTTTTAGGGTAATGATTCTATTGTAAGGTTAAGGACTAGGTTCAAGGTTTTGGTTTTAGGGTTAGGTTTGGTTTTAGGGTAAGGTTTGGTTTCAGGGTTAGGTTTGGTTTTAGGGTTAGGTTTGGTTTCAGGGTTAGGTTTGGTTTCGGGGTTAGGTTTGGTTTCAGGGTTAGGTTTGGTTTCAGGGTTAGGTTTGGTTTCAGGGTTAGGTTTGGTTTCAGGGTTAGGTTTGGTTTTAGGGTTAGGTTTGGTTTTAGGGTTAGGTTTGGTTTCAGGGTTAGGTTTGGTTTCGGGTTAGGTTTGGTTTCAGGGTTAGGTTTGGTTTTAGGGTTAGGTTTGGTTTCAGGGTTAGGTTTGGTTTTAGGGTTAGGTTTGGTTTCAGGGTTAGGTTTGGTTTCAGGGTTAGGTTTGGTTTCAGGGTTAGGTTTGGTTTCAGGGTTAGGTTTGGTTTCAGGGTTAGGTTTGGTTTTGGGTTAGGTTTGGTTTTAGGGTTAGGTTTGGTTTTAGGGTTAGGTTTGGTTTTAGGGTTAGGTTTGGTTTTAGGGTTAGGTTTTGGCTTGAACGGCCCCCAGGGGGCTTAAAAGTAAGGGTCCACAGGGTGTGTCGCTACACTAATCTCACACTCACAAATCAATAATATTTCCCTTCAAACGTCTGAGTTCTGTGATAACCCTCCCCTTATACATGTTTGGGTATTGGTCGCCTAGAAGCAGTATCAATAGCAGCTAGTAGCGTGGTTGATGAGCGGTGAGTGTCTACCTGGTGCATGGGTAAGCGTTGTACCTCCTTCTCACTGCAGGGGGTCTGCGGTGCTACGCCTGCCTCTTCCCGGCCATCTCGCCCATGGACTGCCTCCAGTTCCCCCAGGAGTGTCCCGCGGGCCAGCGCTGCCTCTCCAGCACCGCCGAGAGCACCAGAGGTTAGCCGTAAGCCGTTAGCTGCTAGCTGTGTCTTGCTGGCCCAAACGAGGGCACCTGAGGTTAGCCGTTAGCCGCGAGCTGTGTCTTTCCAGCACTACCGAGGGCACCAAAGGCTAGGGGCTAGCTGCTAACCATAAACTGTGTCTTACTGGCACCGCCCATGGAAGAGTTGTGAGAGGGCACCAGAGGTTCACCCTGAGAGAGAGAGGGAGCAAAGAGGAAAGAGGAGGGAGGGAGAGAGAGAGAGAGAGAGAGAGAGAGAGAGAGAGAGAGAGAGAGAGAGAGAGAGAGAGAGAGAGAGAGAGAGAGAGAGAGAGAGAGAGAGAGAGAGCATAAGAGTGGAGGAGATCGGAAAAAGACAATAAAAGTGGGAGGGAGAGAATGAGAGAGAGAATGGGAGTGGGGGAGGGAGAAATAGAGGGAGAGATATTGGAAGAGAGAGAGCGCAAAAGAGATAATGGCAGTGGGTTAGCGGAAGAAAGAATGAGAGTGGGAGATAAATTCCATTAAGATGAAGAGAGAGAGATGGAAACACACACACACGCACACACAGACACACACACAAACACACACACACACACACACACACACACACACACACACACACACACACACACACACACACACACACACACACACACACACACACAGAATGTCAGAGTGCAAAATACAGAGGCAGAACGAGATTGAGTTATATATAGAGAGATAGAAGACAAATAGATTAGAGCTGTTAACAAAGTTATTTTCTTTAGATTTTGGACCACTGTACACCAGAGGTAGCACACTGAAACTCAATTGGATGATGCAGAATTGTTCATCACTATGCTACTGTAGTTTCTGTAAAACGAATGTCAATCAGAGATCTGGTCTCTTTCCTGCCCTGAAAGCCACCAGAGGCCTGAGGATGCGACAGACTCGGACCACAGTACCATTCACTAATTAATCTGGCGCTGCCATCCATCCCATCAAATTACATCTATAAATAGCCCTGCGTGTTGAACGCCCCAGCTATAGCCAATGGATCACAACATGCAAACTCAGTGGTATCTTTGTTTGCTGTGACAAACATCGACATACATATTCATGTTGATAATGACTAATTACTTTAATTATGTAAAGTATAGTTCCTGGTCTGGCTGCGGAATCCAAGTTTGATAATTTACAGGAATGGGGTCAATTGAATCCACGCAAATACAATAACAGTCAGTACCCCTGTCTTTCTGGTTTGTACTTTGTTATGTAGGTGGAATCGGAATCAAAATCTACGAGAAGAGCTGCACCATCCCGACCCAGTGCGGTCAGAGCGGCCAGAAACACACCGCTGGATACAACTTCAACTACAGCAACGTGTGCTGCGACACCGACCTATGCAACAGCGCCCCGCTCGTTGCTGCCCCCGCATGGCGAACGGCGGTACTGTGTCTGCTGCCGCTCCTCTATCACCTGCTGGTTTGACTCAGAGGATTGAGGATGTAATGCTCCCTGTCAATAAGACTGAGAGAATAATATAAGTTGACCCCGCCTTCATCTGCCCATTCTTATTGGGTATTACTGTGTGGGTAGGCAAAAAATAATATCAACAGAAATTGATGTTAGAGAGTAAAAGCTTTTGCAATATTTCAAGGCAGGAACAGCTTATGAAGAGTAAGGATAGGTCATGCATACACTTGAGAAAAAAATTCTGCTCTTATTTTACTAAATTAACATAATTATCTTATAAAAAAGGTTTGAATGGATAAGAATAAATGGGCTATTTTCTGAATGAACAAGTTTATTATATCAGAATTCTGAGAGAAGTTCTCGCGGCAAAATAGATTCTGCGGTTTTGCTAAACTAACGAGATACCTCAAAACCCCAAGAGAAGCTCGGAGTACTGCAGCAAATCATCCTGACCCCCAAAAGGTATTTTAATGGAGGGGGGTCTGCATCCAAATGGCTCAAACATTATCCGAAATTAAACTGGATTGAACTCTAAAGGTGGGACATGTTTGGTTATCTGACATAGAGCTCCTATGAATGAGAGATTCTCTTGGGATTTGAGGTATCTCCTTAATTCAGAGAAACAGCAAGATTTTTTTTGCCATGGAAACTTCTCAGAATTCTGAGATGATTACGTCGTTAGATCAGAAAAAACTGAGCAGGGTTTGTTTTCCCAGGTGCGCTTCGGTAGAGAACACACATGACTTCTGTAATTTTATAAAACATGCAGCTAACCCGTTTACTGTGACCTTGTTATCAATTATTCGGACATAAGGCCTGATTCCCAAGTTAGAATTGATTTACCTCGGGTGTACTGTGGAGTGGGTAAGACTGTTTTATTAGCAGGCTAGTATTGCCCGAGCGAACTCTGCAACTAGAAGGACTGAATGAAATGTGTTGAAAACTGTCTCCAATGATAAAGGACACCAAGGCTAACTTGGGAATCAGGCCCTATGTCCAAAATTCCGAACTACCCCTTTAATATGTACCAGTTATTTTTTTACATGTGACTTATTTTGTACCTTTTGACAGAGAAACTTTGTTAATTCTGTAAACATGGTAGCATTTCGATGCAGCCGCCCTTCTAGGTCTGGTGAAGCATCATGCTATCCCGGGTAATCCCCAGAAATATATCTAATGAAACTGTGAAAAAGTACAGAAACACACTGTTGCGTTTTTTTAAATTTTTTAGCTTGACATTTGAATGTCAGTAACAACTGCAGCTGCAGGGCTAACCCCAACCCTAGCACTGACAACCAATCCCTCAAACCCCACCAATAGTAACCCCTAAACCCAACCCTAACTGAAAACGAAACCGTCAAACCCCACCAATAGAAACTCCCCATCCATGCACACCTTCAAGTATTTTCCGTTTCTTAGTTTTAGAGTTTCTAATGTTTTTTACGAATAAAGTGTCTCGGTGTCATGGCTCAGGGAGGGTACCAAACACACATATCTGAAAGCAATTTTTTGTTACGTACAGCTAAGGACATCAATGGCACCACTTTCAGTTTCCTAAATGTTTCGGTTCTTGATTTTAGAAAAATATTTCTTGCGTAAAATAGCATAAATGTGTCATTAACTCAGGACCCCAAAACAGACATTGGATTAACAATGTTTAACTTAACTAAGGGTCTCATCTAAGGAACAGCTTAAGGATAGGAAATGAGGATTAAAACCATGTATAACTATTTTAAATAAAGCCTTTTCACTTTGCAAAAACAAATCACCAGGACATCGTGTTTCATTTGCATTTAGAAATAGTTTATTATTAGTCTTTGTTTTTACAGTTAGCATAGAGGTGTGAATCGGGGCGCTTTCCGTCACACCAGCGTTGAGAGCCATGCGCCACACATGAGGACCAATCACGTCCCTCGGATTTCACCCAGGACCAATCACGGCCCTCAGATTTCAACGAGGACAAATCATCGCCCTCGAAATCCCCCGAAGACCAATCGTGGCCCTCGGATTTCACCAAGGACCAATCAGGGCCCTGGGATTTCCCTGTTCCCCGAGATGAGCTAGCGCTCCCAGCTCATGGGTGCGGTTGCGCCGTTGCCACGGAGCGCCACGTCACTGTGACCACGACAGTTTCTTAACCATTGCTCCGCCTCTTCCTGGCCTTGGTGCTGCTGCGTTCGATTCCGTCCGATATTCCGTTGATTGTACTTCACCCGCGGTCCGAAAAACAAACTCACGATCAGCTCAGCCTTGCTTTATGTTCCCTACCCGCTCCCCGTCCTTAACAAGGGGGAGGCGCTTCAGAAAGCAGCATCCCATCCGTTTGAACCCAAACGTCCATTTTGCCCGGCGGGCGGACATTTTGAACAACAAACAACAAAATCAGTTGGGATCGCGTTTTTCCCCCGCCATCTTTCCCGCCCTTTTCAGGCCCTCTCCAGGTCCTTGTACTTCTTGCGGAGGACGGACACCTGGTCCTTGAAGAGAACCGGGTCCAGGCGGAACTGGGAGTGGACCAGCGGCATGTAACCAAACCAGCTGGCAAAGGCGTTGACGCACTCCTGCCGCTGGTTAAAGTGCTCGGGGTTGACCCAGGGGCCGGCCTTAGTACCCTGGAGGGTGAGAGACAGAGGGGGGGGATAGGGGGAGAGAGAACGATAAGGGGGGAGAGCGAGAGAGAGAGAGAGAGAGAGAGAGAGAGAGAGAGAGAGAGAGAGAGAGAGAGAGAGAGAGAGAGAGAGAGAGCAATAAGGGGGGAGAGAGAGAGAGAAAGAGGGGGAGAGAGAGAGAGGGGGAGGGAAGGGGAGAGGGGGAGAGAGAGCGATAAGGGGTGAGAGAGAGAGAGAGAGAGAGAGAGAGAGAGAGAGAGAGAGGGAGGGGGGGAGAGAGAGCGATAAGGGGGGGAGAGAGAGGGGGAGAGAGAGGGAGAGGGAGAGGGAGAGAGAGAGAGGGGAGGGCGGGGGGAGAGAGAGGGAGAGGGAGAGAGAGAGGGGGAGGGCGGGGGGAGAGAGCGATAAGGGGTAGAGAGAGAGAGAGAGAGAGAGAGAGAGAGAGGGGGGAGGGAGGGAGGAGAGGGGGAGAGAGAGCGATAAGGGGTGAGAGAGAGAGAGAGCGATAAGGGGTGAGAGAGAGAGAGAGAGAGAGAGAGAGAGAGAGAGAGAGAGAGAGAGAGAGAGAGAGAGAGAGAGAGAGAGTGCAGTATTAGTGCATGATAGTGACATCAGACGGAGCACATCTCAACACTAAATAAAGGAGGGGAAGGAGAGAAAACATTTTGGCCGCAGCGAAGTTTGGCTTTATTGTCATGAAAAGATACGCCCTGGTTAAGTCATCGTGTTTAATAAACACGAATCTGATGACCATGAGGTCATTCTAAGTATGCTGTTGTATATTTAAGCAAAAGCACATGACAGGCCATGGTGTAAAGCGCTATCCAAGTTATTATTTTTCATTTATCCTTTGTCTTACCTGTGCCCTATACCACGAAGCTCGCTGAACATACCCAGGCTTTCTTGGGAAAACCTGGCTCGACAGAGCCGCAACTTGCAATCAGAGTTAAATGGTACCACGAAGCTCACTTTAGATTCAATTAGTTGAACCAGGTTTTCCGCTTTAGGTTCAGTGCGCGTGCACGTGAAAGGGGCGTTTTTTGCGTCATTTTTCTCACCTTTACGATAGATCAAGCAGTCTATATGCGTAGAAGTGAAAATATTCTGCATATTGTCTGTAAAATAACTATGCCAAATGCAGAATTGTTCGCCATTAATCCAAATAGAATGATGATGATTTAAAAATGCATAAGCAACGTCCATCCTGCCTTATTCTATCATTTAGGGAATTCACTTTAAATACACCCAATTTAAGAAATGTATCGCATGTTTTCGACCGCCGAGAGGTAGCGGCTCTAGCGTAATGGATTGGTATAAGACCCGAACGCCAGCGACCGGGGTTCAATTTCGCCGGTCTATCGTCATGCATTTTACCCCCATAGATGTGGTGCCAGCACGGCCTTGAAAATATGGGTTCAAGTTCGAAATAAGCACAAAAATATAATTCCATAAGCTTTAGTGAATAAGTATTCCATATGCATGAGAATTAGGACTTTTTAAGCTTCACATAAATTTGCATCACTTGGGAGTCGACCCCCCCACGCCGAAATTCAAGACTGACTGTGGTTGGGACCGCTACCTCCACTCTAGCACTCTTTCGAGGAGACACAATGCGCAACAGTAATCATTGTCTACATAAGGTCCAAAAGGACGATCAAATAACGAACACCCTCTGATGATAATCTGTATCTCTCATGAAGAACCCCAATTTCGTTGTTTGCACAATGACAATAAAGTCTGAAATCTGAATATCGTCAGACAATGCCAAGGGATCGGTTCTGTCCCGTAAAACCCTCTGTCTCCGGAGAGACGCCTGTACGAGAAGTGCGCCGGGGTCCACGGGAACACCCACAAATGGTGACGCCATTGTCAGAGGAGGGGCTAGGAAGCTGCGCACGCCGATTTAAGTAGCCGATCTCCGCCTAGACTAAGCCGAAAAACTGCTCCCGACCAGGTTTGGTTGCGAGCATAAGTCACCATGGTGATACAGCGACGCTAAAAGAGATCGACTTTCGTGGTACAACTAACCCAGGCTTGGAGTTCAACATACCTAACCCTCTAAGCGAGCTTCGTGGTACAGGGCCCAGGTCTGTTTTTTCTGTAGTGCGTTCCGAGTTGAGGGGCCATTTGCAATATGAAAGTCATAGACACACTACTGGTATAACGCCACATTATAATGATTTCCTTATTTGGCTTTGTCTAACTTCCTTTGTTGGCTAACAATCGTAGCTTGCAAGGCTAACGTTAACTTTGTGAATAGTTCAAAGTCATCAGACATAGCTAACAGTGGTAAGTGGTATAATGTCCTATGTACCAAGGCTATAAACCAATCAGATCGCTCGATTTGAGCTAGCGGTTTCCTGATTGGCCGTGAGCTCACCTGGGGGCTGGGCAGCTCTTTGTACTGCTTCCTCTGGGCCACCTTGATTGGCGGCAGGTGCGTTACCGAGGAGACCAGGAAGTTCATGAGGATGTCCTCGCAGTTGGAGGTGGTGTCAACCAGCGTGCGGAGGGAGGGGGGCAGGTAGTGCGTGAACAGGTAGTGGTAGTACCTGGGGGGCAGACGTTGCGTTGTGTTACATCACCAGATACAAAGGAGACTGGGTACACGAGCTCAAAGCTGGCGGAACGGTTTCACTTTCTTCCACTTCAAATTAGTTTAGACCAATCATGTTGCTGGAGGCGGAGTTTGTTAAAGCATGATTATCCTGTGTATATATAAAACAGCATACGGTACTACTACTAGCCTACTGCTGCAGTTTCTTGTTTCACCACCAGGTGTCACTAAAGTCCGTGTTGATGAGAGCGAGTCCCGGACACGACCGGCAGCGGGAAAATATGAGACTAGAGGATGTTGCAGATACATTAACGAAACCACATACCAAATAGGAAATCGTTACAGGAGCCAGCCTGAATACTAGCGGCCGGTTGGTAAATTCTTGACAGCGAAAAGTACCACAAAAATATCCATCAGGAGTCACACATGACAAAGCATTGTCATGTGTGAAAGCCGCTAACCACCAACAACGAGTATCTGGCCTTGTTCTGAATCCCAGATTGTTTTTCTCTCTGTGGTAACGCTGGCTGGCAGTTAATGGTGTTCTAATGTAAGTTAATGGGCCAGCTTCATACATAGGAAGTGATGGGTAAATAATTGACTGCGCGGTTATATTTAGAAACATTCATAATTTGCACCACACGTCTTCTCGCTCTTTGTTGCCTCTGGGGGTTTTTACTTTAGCTCGGACGTACAACGAAAGTGAACTGCAGCTGCGATGATGGCGTAATTTATTTAAATTGTAATACAATTAAATGGGTTAAATTCTAATAGTGTGAGTTGAAATTAGTCAATTTTTTTTCCTATTTCAAATGAAAACGAGCAACGTTTTCCAGCGGTTTCCAGCGGCCGTGCGCGTGTTCTCCCCAGAAGCCACCAGTGCCGACTGGAGACGGTGTAATTTATGCTAATGAGATGTATCTGGGACAGGTTAACTGGTTTATCCCCCACTGGGATTCCAAACGCAGGCCTACTGTAAAGAAACCGCCACCATGTCTCTTTTTCTATGAAAGTGTGTTGAATTTGTCTGCGCCTTAATGTTTTTATGTGCTCTTAGGCTTGATAGTTAAAGACGATATTATCATGCTGCCATTAAAAGGTTTTTCACATTCCTAACAGCCTTAGCGTAGCAATTTAAATTCTCAGATTAGCCCCCATTTTGGAAAATGTAAAAAAGTACACACCCACACAACAAACATAAAATAAGGTATATATTATGTGTAAAAGTATATTATGTTTGTTGTTTATCTGTTTACTTGTTTTCGTTGGTAGGCCCGGTAAGCTTGTTTATATGTATGTTTATTCATAGCTTACGGTACTGGTGGTAAAAGGCCATGTTAGCTTGTCTCCATACTAACTTACTCCTAGCGTACGGTACCTGTGGTAGAAGGTCAGGTTAGATGGTCTACATGAAAGTTTACTCCTAGTGAGCGCTACCTGTGATGGAAGGTCATGTTAGCTTGTCCACATGCTTGTTTACTCCTAGCGTATGCTACCTGTGGTAAAAGGTCTAGTTAGCTTGTCTACAGGCTAGTCTATTCCTAGCGTGCACTACCTGTGGTAGAAGGCGGCCCCGGTGAGCACGATGGAGTACTCATTGGTCCACTTGGAGGTGTACCCCCAGGCCTTCTTTAGGGGGTCCCAGAAGTGGCTCCGGGGGGGGTACCCCACGATCCGGTCGGGGAAGCTCCGCCACACCAGGAAAGCAAAGTTGACCTGAGGACAGACGGACATGGAGCCGGTCTTAGAGATGATCGAGACATAAGGGGGCGGCCATGTTGGTCCTCTCCTCTCCCCCCTGCTCCTCACCCCTCGATCCACCCACTCCATCCCTTCTCTCTCCTCTCCCCCCAACTCTCACACCTCACCATCTCTTCTCTCTCCCCTCCCCTCGCTCTCACTCGTCACTTTGTCCTCTCTCCCTTCTCTGCTCTCTTTTCCTTCCACTCCTCATCTCTCCTCCCTCTCCTCTCTCCCTCTCCTCTCTTCCCTCTCTCTTTTCCTCCACTCTCCTCATCTCCCCTTCCTCTCCTCCCCCTAACTCCTCTCTCCCCACTCTCCCTTCCCTCTCTCCCTCTCCTCCCTCCCTCTCTCTTAGACAAGATTTACTGCAAGCCTTCTGGAGAACAATTAAAAAGCTGTTATCGATCCCTTGGCCCTCATTTGAACTGAACCCCCGCCACTCCCCCCCCCCAACACACACACACACACACACACACACACACACACACACACACACACACACACACACACACACACACGCACACTTAAATGCATTACCTGTGGTTCGATGTGAGCGATTACACTTTCAAAAAAGTTTGAAAACACTCCTCACAAGTGAGCAGTAGATACACACATAGAGAGGACAGGAACACAAAGCAACGCACAACGCTAAACAACGCTCTCCTGTTTTACATTTCACACTCAGATGATGAATGTTTTTTAGTGTTTTGTTGATGTTTTGCATCCCTGAAGAGCCCAACGTGATTGATGACACACAAACAGAAACACACACACACACACACACACACACACACACACACACACACACACACACACACACACACACACACACACACACACACACACACAGAAACACACCTCACTGGTCATCAGGACCGTATCCTCGTCCAAACTCAGCACCGCCTCTGTCTCTATGGAAACGTGAGGTAAGAACCGGCTTGTCGTCTTTGAGAGAGAGAGAGAGGGGGGGGGGGGGGGGGAGAGGAGGAAAGGGGGAGAGGCGGGGGGGGGGGTGAGAGAGAGATGGAGAGAGAGAGAGAGAGAGAGAGAGGGGGGGAAGAGAGAAGGGGAGGGGGAGAGAGAGAGAGGGGGGGAGGAGGAGAGGGGGGAGAGAGAGAGTGAGAGAGAGAGAGAGAGAGGAGGGGAGAGAGAGAGAGAGAGAGAGAGGAGGGGAGAGGAGGAGGAGAGAGAGAGAGAGAGAGAGAGGGGGAGAGAAGTCAGTTAATAGAGGACAAAAAGGTTGACTGCAAAGTGTGAGACGCTACAGAACTGTACACGAGGCAAAAAGAGAGAAGAAGAAAACAGTGACTGAGAAAGAACTAGCGATGTCATGAGAGGGATAGACAGGCAGACAGACAGACAGACAGACAGGCAGAAAGACAGAGAGACAGCTACGAACGGATGGACAGACAGACAGAGAGAAAGACAGACAGAGAGACAGAAAGACAGACAGACAGACGGACAGACTGACAAAAGAAAGACAAACAGACAGACAGGGAGATAGAAAGACAGAGAGACGAACAGAGAGACAGATGGACCAACGGACAGACAAAAAGACAGACAGACAGTTGGACAGAGAGACAGACAGACAGACCGACCGACAGATGTTAGGTGCAGATTGGCAGCGACGGTGTGCTTGCGTATGTGCTCGCGCATTGTGCACGCGTGTGTGCGTGCGTGTGAAGGGCTGTGATTGGTTGGCGGTGGGGTACCTTCCTGTGGCCGTCCGTCACGGTGAGGGGGACGGGCATGGGGGGCCACTTGCTGCGAGGGGGCGGCGGCTTCTCGCTGTTCCACAGGATGATGATCTGGGAGGAGGGCACACAGGTGTTTCGCGTTAAGGCTCGTTAAGACTCGTTAACGAGATAACCAATCATAGCGCTCGTTAGGGGGTCCTGGGTTAAAACGGCGATGCCTCGGAAACGACGCGGTCAAAGGTTCCATTACTTGGCGTGCTGGTAGTGATTGAAGCACTTAAACACTTAGTGCTCATGGAACGATTAGGGACGGCAGAAGATGGTCGTGGCCGTCCCGTAGGGGGCGCTATAGCACCACGGAAAAAGTCAGACTTCTCAGTCAGGTGCCATTTATCCTGACGTTTTGAGGTGACGTTAAGCTTTTCATCCATGGTGACTTAAAAGTGAGGCTGAGCACCAGAAACCACGCAGTCAATGTTGGAGTCATCACGAAAACACTCTGTTTAACACGTTACATTTACATTTAGGGCATTTAGCAGATGCTTTTATCCAAAGCAACTTACAATAAGTACATTTTTCAGAAGAAAGAGAAACAACAATATATCGCTGTCGGTACAGTAAGGATGTTCTTAGAACCAAGTGCCGAGCACTAACAATCGCTGGGTTAACCCATTCCCTGTAAACAACACAGATTGCTAGGATGAGATGATACACAATGCTAAGTTCTATTTTTAACTTCAAGGACGTACAACATACAGCAAGTGTGAAGTGTGGAGGCTACGCAGAGTCGTGTTTGTTCTCAAAAAGGTGTTTTTTTTCTCGAAAACATCTTCTCACAAACCAGAATGTTTGCAGTGTCCTATTTACACAAAGCATCCCATCCGTCGGAGGAAACACTTTGTACACAATGACATGAATCCTCTCCTCCCATCGCCATGGCGATCTGTCACACCATGACCTTGACCGCCAAGGTTAAGCCCCGCCCCTTTGGGCGGGGGCCGAGGGCACGCCACGGTAATGACACAAGGATGGGGGGGTGTCTGGGGGGGGGGGGGGGGTAGGGGTTGCGTGTCGGGAAGTACCTGGGAGCAGTACTTTGACCTGGAGACCACCTGCAGCAGCTTCATGATTGGCTGAGACTGGCTGACCAATGGGGAGACAGCCTGGATGACGGCAGTGAACTCATGACCCGGGCTGACTCCTGGAGAGAGAGAAAGAGGGAGAGAGAGAGAGAGAGAGAGAGAGAGAGAGAGAGAGGGGGGGAGGGAGAGAGAGAACGAGAGCGAGAGAGGGGGGAGGGAGACAGAGAACGAGAGTGCGAGAGAGAGAGGGGGGAGGGAGAGAGAGAACGAGAGCGAGAGAGAGAGAGGGAGAGAACAAGACAGAGAGAGATTATAGCATCTGTTGTGCAAACTTTCAAACACATGGCTAGCGGTTCAGTATAACGTTCCCTACCTACAGAGCGGTTCAGTAGAGGAGCGGTTCAGTATAACGTTCTCTACCTACAGAGCGGTTCAGTAGAGGAGCGGTTCAGTATAACGTTCTCTACCTACAGAGCGGTTCAGTAGAGGAGCGGTTCAGTATAACGGTCCCTACCTAACAGAGCGGTTCAGTAGAGGAGAGGTTCAGTATAACGTTCTCTACCTAACAGAGCGGTTCAGTAGAGGAGCGGTTCAGTATAACGGTCCCTACCTACAGAGCGGTTCAGTAGAGGAGCGGTTCAGTATAACGTTCTCTACCTACAGAGCGGTTCAGTGGAGGAGCGGTTCAGTGTAACGTTCTCTACCTAACAGAGCGGTTCAGTAGAGGAGCGGTTCAGTGTAACGTTCTCTACCTACAGAGCGGTTCAGTAGAGGAGCGGTTCAGTATAACGGTCCCTACCTACAGAGCGGTTCAGTAGAGGAGCGGTTCAGTATAACGTTCTCTACCTAACAGAGCGGTTCAGTGGAGGAGCGGTTCAGTATAACGGTCTCTACCTACAGAGCGGTTCAGTGGAGGAGCGGTTCAGTATAACGGTCTCTACCTACAGAGCGGTTCAGTGGAGGAGCGGTTCAGTATAACGGTCTCTACCTACAGAGCGGTTCAGTAGAGGAGCGGTTCAGTATAACGTTCTCTACCTACAGAGCGGTTCAGTATAACGTTCTCTACCTAACAGAGCGGTTCAGTAGAGGAGCGGTTCAGTATAACGTTCCCTACCTACAGAGCGGTTCAGTGGAGGAGCGGTTCAGTATAACGTTCTCTACCTAACAGAGCGGTTCAGTAGAGGAGCGGTTCAGTATAACGTTCTCTACCTAACAGAGCGGTTCAGTAGAGGAGCGGTTCAGTATAACGTTCCCTACCTACAGAGCGGTTCAGTAGAGGAGCGGTTCAGTATAACGGTCCCTACCTAACAGAGCGGTTCAGTAGAGGAGCGGTTCAGTATAACGTTCTCTACCTAACAGAGCGGTTCAGTAGAGGAGCGGTTCAGTATAACGTTCTCTACCTACAGAGCGGTTCAGTATAACGTTCCCTACCTACAGAGCGGTTCAGTATAACGGTCTCTACCTACAGAGCGGTTCAGTAGAGGAGCGGTTCAGTATAACGTTCTCTACCTAACAGAGCGGTTCAGTAGAGGAGCGGTTCAGTATAACGTTCTCTACCTACAGAGCGGTTCAGTAGAGGAGCGGTTCAGTATAACGTTCTCTACCTAACAGAGCGGTTCAGTAGAGGAGCGGTTCAGTATAACGTTCTCTACCTACAGAGCGGTTCAGTGGAGGAGCGGTTCAGTATAACGTTCTCTACCTAACAGAGCGGTTCAGTAGAGGAGCGGTTCAGTATAACGTTCCCTACCTACAGAGCGGTTCAGTAGAGGAGCGGTTCAGTATAACGTTCTCTACCTACAGAGCGGTTCAGTGGAGGAGCGGTTCAGTGTAACGTTCTCTACCTACAGAGCGGTTCAGTAGAGGAGCGGTTCAGTATAACGGTCCCTACCTAACAGAGCGGTTCAGTAGAGGAGCGGTTCAGTATAACGTTCTCTACCTAACAGAGCGGTTCAGTAGAGGAGCGGTTCAGTATAACGTTCTCTACCTACAGAGCGGTTCAGTAGAGGAGCGGTTCAGTAAAACGTTCCCTACCTACAGAGCGGTTCAGTGGAGGAGCGGTTCAGTATAACGTTCTCTACCTACAGAGCGGTTCAGTAGAGGAGCGGTTCAGTATAACGTTCTCTACCTACAGAGCGGTTCAGTAGAGGAGCGGTTCAGTATAACGTTCTCTACCTAACAGAGCGGTTCAGTAGAGGAGCGGTTCAGTATAACGTTCTCTACCTACAGAGCGGTTCAGTATAACGTTCCCTACCTACAGAGCGGTTCAGTATAACGGTCTCTACCTACAGAGCGGTTCAGTGGAGGAGCGGTTCAGTATAACGGTCTCTACCTACAGAGCGGTTCAGTAGAGGAGCGGTTCAGTATAACGTTCTCTACCTACAGAGCGGTTCAGTATAACGTTCTCTACCTACAGAGCGGTTCAGTAGAGGAGCGGTTCAGTAAAACGTTCCCTACCTACAGAGCGGTTCAGTATAACGTTCCCTACCTAACAGAGCGGTTCAGTGGAGGTTTCCGTCCCTATGAGCGGCGGTTCTTACCCAGGCTGAGGAAGAAGAAGGGGAAGTGGGCCAGGTGGGTGGAGTACTCAGGCAGCACCAGGAGACCGCCCGGCTGGGAGTTCCACATGTACTTGTTCCTCGAGACGTGGGAGAACACTCTGTCCTTAATGATCTGTGGGGGAGAGCAGAGGGGAGGAGGGGGGAGGGGAGGGGAGAGAGGACATGAGGAAGGTGGGGGGAGAGGAGGGGAGAGGAGGGGAGGGGAGAGAGGACATGAGGGAGGAGGGGAGAGAGGAGGGGGGAGGGGGGGGGGAAGAGAAGAAGGGGGGAGGAGGGAGAGGGGAGAGAGAGGGAGGAGGAAATGAGGAAGGAGGCGAGAGGAAGGGAAGGGAGACAGGAGGGGGGAGGGAAGAGGGAGAGAGGAGGGGAGAGGGAAGAGGGAGAGAGGAGGGGTGAAGGAGGAGAAAGGGAAAGAGAGGAGAGGAGAGAGAAGAAAGGGGGTGAGGACAGAGAGAGGAGAAGCCAAAGGGACAGAGGAAGGAGCATAAAGGAAAAGAGAGGAGATGGGAGAGAGAGGAGAGGAGAGGAAGAACGAGGCGAAAGAGAGAGGAGGGATGGGAGGTGTGGAGGAGAGAGGAGAGTGGTGGGGAGGGAAGAGGGCCGAGGAGAGGAGGAAAACGAGGGGGGAGGCGAGAAGAGAAGAGGGGAGGGAGGAGGGGAAGAGAGAGGAGGGAGGTGGGGAGAAAAGAGGGCAGAGGAGAGAGGAGGGAGGTGGGGGGGGTGAGAGGAGGGAGGGGAGAGGGAAAAGGGTAGGGTGAGGATGGCAGGAGATCAGTTTAAGGAGCGAGACTAATATGTCTGGTCGGCTCTGACAACGGCGGCGGTGATGAGCAGATCATCTCTTAATCCCGCGCTCAGCCCCTACTCTCCTTCAACCTCGGGCCGCCCGACCTCGTTTGTTTCTTCCCTCTCTCGTTAAGCCGCTAATTGCTCCCTGGTGCTTAACGAGCGGGCGGCCAAACAATGCAGGTCACGACACGTCCTCCTCCTCTGCATAATGTCCTGAGCGGCGGTGGAATTAGGCCACGGTGTGTACGCGCACACCAGCAGCAGCTCTGAGGAGCGGTGTTTGCTAGCTGGGTGTTTGCTAGCTGCTAGCTAGATGCTGGGGGTTCACTGGGAACAGACCAGGCACAGAGGTCCTTCGACCGGAGCCCTGAGGAACACGGCTGAGGACAGGACGTGGTTGGGTGGATGGGGTTTGTGTGTGGGGTATAAGACAAAATGCGTCTAACCTTTATTAAGGGTTGGATGCTTTGATTTTGAAAACCAGTGTTGCGTGGTGAGTTGGTGAGGCTAACCTCAGGGTGATACACAAAGTCTACTACTACTACTCGGCTATTATAACTAATGCTTTTTTACTAGACTACTAATACTAGGTGTAACACTTTAGACTTCTCCTGGTCAGAAAATATGAGTATTACTTTTAGTAATGTAATATTAAATTAACATACAATCCCTAGGCCTACTGATAGGCGATTAGAATCAATGCTACTTTTACTAGACTACTAATACTAATAGGTTTAATATGAATTCACAATACATAATAGGCCTAATGCAAACCCAATTATTATATACTTTTTTTTTTTTTTCTTTTGTTAATTTTCTTCTAGTGTTTGGGTTTTGTCTCAGTTTCATTCCCTCTTGGCTTCTTCCTCTGTGTCTATGAGTGGATTCCGAGGAGTCCGCCCACTTAGACTCATTCTTTGCCAAGAACACAAATTAAAGAACAATTACTTCCCCTGCGATGTGAACACAAGCTGCGAGACACCTCTAAACACTACCTCCACCACCGAGGGCTAATATATGGACGCACCTTGTCCTGGCACGAGAAACCATCATCAATCACCTCTCCCTCCCAGGCAAGCACTTACAGCAGATATCCCCAACCAAACGAGGTTCTGTAAATTGAAAAACATCAACACTGCTGTTGCCACTTCCTACCACCAGGTGGCAGTGTAACCGCACCGAGCGAGGGGACCGTTTTCTAAAAAGCCGACGGGACTCCCGTGACCTCGGCCTCGAGCTGACTGACTGCACAGCTGTCTCGGGGGAGTC
>NC_044069.1:4241626-4244126 GCF_902167405.1 Gadus morhua
TTCGCCCTGGGGGGGTCTTCCTGAGTGACAGATGCACCACGTGCACACACACACACACACACACACACACACACACACACACACACACACACACACACACACACACACACACACACACTCACAGGCAACACCAGGGCAACCCGTGACGTGTGCGTGTCATGTGACGTTGTGCGCGCCGCAGCCACAGGGCAGCTGTGTGTCTGTGTCTGATTGTGCGAGAGTTTATTTGTGTGTGAATGTAGTTCATTTGAATGCTCGTGTGCGTGGGAGTCCTAGTCACCTACGAGTGTGTATCAAAGGCTGTGGGTTTGTGTGTAGGTTTGTTATTTGATATGTGCGTGTATTTGTTAGGATAATATACACGTGTGTGTGTGTGTGACTGTGAGTGTATTTGTTTGTGTGTGTGTGTCTGTATGTGTGTGTGTGTGTGTGTGCGTGTGTGTGTGTGTGCCTGCACCAGTGTGCGTTTGTTTGCATTCAAATGAGGCCAGACGAGTGTGTGTGTGTGTGTGTGTGACTGTGAGTGTATTTGTTTGTGTGTGTGTGTGTCTGTATGTGTGTGTGTATGTGTGTGCGTGTGTGTGTGTGTGCCTGCACCAGTGTGCGTTTGTTTGCATTCAAATGAGGCCAGACGATTGTGTGTGTGTGTGTATGCCTGTGTGTGTGTGAGAGTGTGTTTGATTGAGGTTGTGCATGCTTCCCTACTATACTTACAGAAACATGTGGAATGTGTGTTTTTACAGGCCCAGCGCGGTCGGCCTGTCTCGGTTCAGACGCAGCGGTCCTGGAAACACTCACGGTGTCGCGGTGGACGGGAGGTCAAAGAGACTAAAATGAACCTGGACTCTGTCATTAGGGGACTCTCTGAGACCGGGGCTAGAGAGACCAGGACCAGCAACCAGAGACTAGAGACCAGAGACTAGAGTCTAGAGACCAGAGTCTAGAGACCAGAGACCAGCAACCAGAGACTAGAGAGAAGAGACCAGAGACCAGAGACTAGAGACTAGAGAGCAGAGACTAGAGACTAGAGACTAGAGACCAGAGACCAGAGACTAGAGAGAAGAGACCAGAGACCAGAGACCAGAGACCAGAGACTAGAGAGCAGAGACTAGAGACTAGAGACTAGAGACCAGAGACTAGAGACTAGAGACTAGAGACCAGAGACTAGAGACTAGAGAGAAGAGACCAGAGACTAGAGAGAAGAGACTAGAGACCAGAGACTAGAGACTAGAGACTGGAGACCAGAGACCAGAGACTAGAGACTAGAGACCAGAGACCAGAGACTAGAGACTAGAGACTAGAGACTAGAGACCAGAGACTAGAGACTAGAGACTAGAGACTAGAGACCAGAGACCAGAGACTAGAGAGAAGAGTCCAGAGACCAGAGACCAGAGACTAGAGAGCAGAGACTAGAGACTAGAGACCAGAGACTAGAGACTAGAGACTAGAGACTAGAGACTAGAGAGAAGAGACCAGAGACTAGAGAGAAGAGACTAGAGACCAGAGACTAGAGACTAGAGACTGGAGACCAGAGACCAGAGACTAGAGACCAGAGACCAGAGACTAGAGACTAGAGACTAGAGACTAGAGACTAGAGACTAGAGACCAGAGACCAGAGACCAGAGACCAAAGAGAGACCAGAGACCAAGGAGTGTCCAGAGACCAGAGACCAAAGAGATACCAGAGATCGAAGAGAGACCAGATACTAGACATCTGATACCAAAGAGAGACCAGAGACCAAAGAGAGACCAGAGACCAAAGAGAGACCAGAGACCAAAGAGACTAGAGACCAGAGACCAGAGACTAGAGACTAGAGACTAGAGACTAGAGACCAGAGACTAGAGACTAGAGACTAGAGGCTAGAGACCAGAGACCAGAGACTAGAGAGAAGAGACCAGAGACCAGAGACCAGAGACTAGAGAGCAGAGACTAGAGACTAGAGACCAGAGACTAGAGACTAGAGACTAGAGACTAGAGACTAGAGACTAGAGAGAAGAGACCAGAGACTAGAGAGAAGAGACTAGAGACCAGAGACTAGAGACTAGAGACTGGAGACCAGAGACCAGAGACTAGAGACCAGAGACCAGAGACTAGAGACTAGAGACTAGAGACTAGAGACTAGAGACTAGAGACCAGAGACCAGAGACCAGAGACCAAAGAGAGACCAGAGACCAAGGAGTGTCCAGAGACCAGAGACCAAAGAGATACCAGAGATCGAAGAGAGACCAGATACTAGACATCTGATACCAAAGAGAGACCAGAGACCAAAGAGAGACCAGAGACCAAAGAGAAACCAGAGACCAAAGAGAGACCAGAGACCAGAGGGAGACGTGAGACCAGAGACTAGAGACCAGAGACCAAAGAGAGAGCAGAAACCAGAGGCCAGAGACCAAAGAGAGACCAGAGACCTGACGAATAGCGATGCATACACATGCCTCTCATTTTGTTTGTGTGTTGTGTGTGTGTTTACACATTCAAGAGAGCATGTGCTTGTCTGGCT
>NC_044069.1:4249126-4441626 GCF_902167405.1 Gadus morhua
AAAAACAGAATATACGGCTCCTCGAGCGACTCATCAATCAAGATCACCGGACTGTGCGCGTGGTGGTGGTGGGGGTGTGCGGGTCTCGTGAAACCATCCAAACCATGAGGAAGCGTGAACCTTAAATGCCCCCCCCCCCCCTCCGGTTAACGAGCAGGGTCGTTCGCTGATCGCCTCCGTGACTACAATGAACCGACACAGTCCACGTGCACGAGAGAAGGCAGCCTGCACGCGCCACGCTCCTCGTCCTCCTTGTTCTACCTGAGCGCCTCTACCTCGGCGTGTCTCGCTCTCCTTCCGCCGTTCTCCCTGAACGTGAACGACTTGCTGAGCAACGCTGAACTGGTAATCGTACGCACCGCTGGTGTGGTTTCCAGTCCGGGGTGAGGCTCGTGCCTGTGATATTGTCCAATTTTAATATCCACAACACCGCCGCATGAGCGGCCCACCCCCGGCGCTCGGGATTGGCTCACGCGGAGCACAGTCAATGTCGTAGCGAGGAGAGAGGTACACATGTGGCCAGAGGTTCAGTCCCGCGCGGGGGACTCGAAAACACAGTCAGTCTAGTCGCAGCTATTGCGGCTCCTCGTAAGTTAGGGAATGAATGAACGACTTTTAGCAGATATATGAATGCATTTAAGGGGAAACAAATGATAACGAAGCAAATTACTATAAATTCGCAAATCAAAACAAACTTTAATTACAGCGCCCTTTGTGCAAAATTGCAATACAAGGTGCTTAACACAATACAATGAAAATGAATAAAATAATAAACAAACAAAATTCTGAACTAAATTTTAAGGTTTCTTCATAGGTTTATCTCAAAGACTTTACTGTCATAACCGTCACATTAGATAGATTCGGCCTTTCTTAATAGCCTTCTTAGCTATACTGACTTTTTTCAAGGGCATTACCATCACAATTACGGGTCTTGACCTCATTTTAGTTTTGATTGGATCATGATTAGCCTATAATTCGTGCAAAGGGAGGCCGATATAGCGCTGCATTATCGGGGTAATATCTAAGGCTTTGGCGCCACCCTGCGGTCGAAGTGAGCATGGCGCCAGGGGTTTTGAGTAAGGTCTCGGACATGGACATCCAACGTCCAAGTGCTGTCACGTGACGACAAGATGGCGGACGCGGTGAGACTCCTTAGCTGTGTCCCTATTCCTCTACGAATAGTCAAATCTCCCATCCTTTACTTAACCTTTGTGGAAAACGTCATCGGGTCAAGGAGAGATGAAAATGTGCTTCCTTTCGAACATAGGAAAAGACAGCGCTGTTTAAAATTAATTCGACTCCACTTTTCCTAACCGACGTCATTGCGCGACGGGGAGTATTGCTGACCTCTAGCGTTTCTATGGTGGAACTACAGTTTTCCGAAGTTTGTCTACAGGGGTTCTCAAAGTTTTGACAGCTGAGGGCCAATTTAGGAAACCAAAATTTGACTGAGGGCCGCAAAAGGAAAAAAAAAAAAATGTAGGCGGGTAACGCCGTCAGCATCCCAGTGGCACCGTGGACCTCTGGGAGTGAGGTCAATTGAGGTCTAAATCACAAAACTGAGGTTCATCCTTTCAAAGTAATGTACAGTCGGATTAAAACTAAGAAATAACAGGATTGAATTGAAAGCTAGAGATAGTCGACTTTTCTCTTTATATTTATTTATTTTTGTTTAAATTAATATTGATATAATAAAAAAAAAACGTACTGGCAGTGGCAATGATGGAAAAGTATGACAAAATGGGGAACGACTTCACGTGACAAATGAAGAAAGAGGGAACAGAAATTGTTTGCTTTGCAAAAAACATCTGCATTTTTATTTTCTTGCGGTGTATATTGTGTGCTTAATAACCATCAATATATGATTTAATTTCGATTCAAATAATTTGTTTCTTGGAATTGGTATCCATTATTATCAATTTTATTCTCTGCTCTTCCCTTCAAACAAACCAATACAAAATAAAGAAATAAAGAAAAGACAAATATTATGTCTCCTCCATTTCGGACACTCTGCGCTTCCTCGGGATACCGAAGATAGGTGGTAGAGTTCCTCTTACAATCTCTCTGCCCTCCTCCGTGAAATTAGCAAACCGTATGCAATGACTGCAAAAACACACACACACACACACACACACACACACACACACACACACACACACACACACACACACACACACACACACACACACACACACACACACACACACACACACACAAATAGTTTTTGTAGGTCATGTTACGGTTGTGTTAATATTGAAATTCACAGCACATCTGCTTCAGAAGAACTATACCCTTCAGTATGGAGATTCTCCAACAAAGTGGAGCACCACCACTTCCTGAGATGTGTTACGTCATGCTGTGGAAGATAACAGTATATCAGTCAGAATTAACTTCCAAAGACTGCAATGAGAGTAGACTGTTTGTACTCGACTACATCATAATTTTGCATTAACTTTAGTCATTTCGTTTTCGTATATTTTCCTTCATATATATTTGTACGTATCTAGTATACTATTTAGTACTAGTATACTAAATTTTTTTTTTCATAAACATTTATAAGTAGCCTAGTCTAGATAGACATAGTCCTTCTGGCAAGAGAATAAACAACAACCTGTTTACCACCTCAAGTGTATTAACCTATCCTAGCCCCAGTCAGATCTGTGCGCGCGCGTGTGTGTGTGTGTGTGTGTGTGTCTGGGTGTGTGTGTGTGTGTGTGTGTGTGTGTGTGTGTGTGTGTGTGTGTGTGTGTGTGTGTGTGTGTGTGTGTGTGTGTGTGTGTGTATGTGTGTGTGTGTATATGTGTATGTCTGCCTCACTTGTATATAACTTGAATGGAACTTTAGACATTTGGGGAAAAGCAGCACAGCAGACAGGTAGCTATTTAAAGCTATAATAAACCGCATATTTCGTTTATTTAGATAAAGCATTATGAAAATGTTTGCATGCACAATAAAGCATACACATAAAATGAGAATCCTAGTTCACTCATTTGTCACATCACGCATAGACTGCAACGCCCTCCTCACCGGACTCCCCACCAAACTCATCAACAGACTGCAGATCATTCAGAACTCAGCCGCCCGGATCATCACCCGCACCAAATCATCCGACCACATCACCCCTGTCCTCATTCAACTTCACTGGCTCCCAGTACACTACCGCATCCAATACAAAACCCTACTCCTCACCTACAAAGCTCTCCACAACCTAGCCCCCAGTTACCTCTGCGACCTCCTCCAAGAATACACTCCCTCCCGCTCCCTCCGCTCAACCTCTGCTGGACTACTATGTATCCCCACATCACGACTCACTACAATGGGTGCCCGGTCATTCAGCACCCAGGCTCTGGAACTCCCTCCCCCCACACATAAAACAGTCAGACACCATTACAACCTTCAAGTCACAACTCAAAACTCACCTGTTCAAACTCGCGCACAACGTCTAACTGATCACTGTTTTGATTGTTTGTTTGTTTTGTTTTGTCTTTTTTTTATTATTATTTTTTTATTTATTTATTATATTTATTTATTTATTTCCACAATGTCTTGTTTTTTAAACGATGTATGATGACTATATGCTCTGTAAGGTGACATTGGGTGTCTTGAAAGGCGCCTCTAAATTAAATGTATTATTATTATTATTATAAATTTGGCGTGCAGCATTTTCATTTTCACTCGGGGCTAAGCCCCGGATGTTTATGAAACCTAGAATTCCCCACCCAAATGTATTCTCTTGAGTAGAGGCAATAAAAATGCGATATGCGTGGAAGAGAGACGGAAGGAGAGGAGAAAAGGATAAGAGGGGAGAAGGAGAAGAGAGAAGGAGGAGTAGTATTTAGTGAACAGAACTGTATGGAGTGTATTTTTTGTGTCTTCTCTTTTGTGTGTGTGTGTGTGTGTGTGTGTGTGTGTGTGTGTGTGTGTGTGTGTGTGTGTGTGTGTGTGTGTGTGTGTGTGTGTGTGTGTGTGTGTGTGTGTGTGTGTGTGTTTGTGTGTGTGTGTGTATGTGTGTGTGTGGGGGGGTATCTATATAGTTTGTATCTATATTAAGTTAATCTTTAGCCCAGAGGGCAGGTAATACAAGCAGTCTACCACCCTTTTCCCCCAGAGGGCGCCCAAGGGCCGCATTGGCACGGTCCCACTCAACGCCAACGGGAGACACCTGTGTACCAGGCCAATTAGACGAGGGCTATATAAGAGAAGCTGAGACGTAGTCTAGAGGCAGGAGGTATGTGACCCATGTAGGAGCCGAGAGCGGACCGAGATTCCCTACCCGGACGGACCTTTGCCCTTTGCCCCTGGACCCGGTCTAGAGAAGACCACAGGACGACACGGAAGGACCTCCTCATCTGGATACCGGGACAGTGCGTGAGATACGACCATACGTCCCCAGTGGCTCACGGAGCCCAGACTCTTTGGTTATAGTTTGCATTCACGGGTGATTCCCCTTTTTCCCGTTCTTTGGATTTAATAAACGTGCCTTGTTGGCAGTTTGAGCATCAGAGACTCTTGTTCATTGATCGGAGGCGGGGCTAATAGAACCGGGTTGCCACAGTATATATTTGGTGTGTACCTAGTGTGTGGTGTGTGTGTGTGTGTGTGTGTGTGTGTGTGTGTGTGTGTGTGTGTGGTGGTAGGCGATGACTCCAGTTTAACCAGTAAATTAGTCTCTTTGATGAAAGCTTCCTACACGCACACACTCGCGCGCGCGCACACAGTAAGGTGAATTGAATGAAGACTTTTTTCGTTTTGAAGCATGAATCTCAATCAGTCAAATCAGACTCATCCCTTTAATTAAAATGAGGGTCATTGAAGATCAGACACAGAGCTGACATAGCCTCTCACTGTTACCAAGAAGACCAGAGGGCACGGATCCTGCCACAGCTCGCCTGCCAGGTGGTTTTCTTAATTGGTTGCATCTGGTGTGTTTCACTTAAAGGGGAACCGGACAGTATGCCCTCCACTGTTTGGCCGTGTAGCGTCTCCCAAACGTATGTTGTTGTATTCACAGGAACGTGTGTGTACTGTTTTATTGAGGTCTGTTGTGACTTATTTAACATCTCTACCTGTTTCACAGGTTAAAGGCTTTTTGAAGTAAAGAGGAGCATCTAATCTGAACCTGATGTGAGTATTGTGTGGCAAAGCACAACTGACGTGACTTGTATGTTGAATATAAATCACTGTGTGTGAAGGAAATCGGGGATTGTGGTGGTTTAACTCATTTGAAATTTGGACCATGAGTAAACTGTTCCTTCCTTCAAAGGTCTATCATGGATATTTAACTGCAGTTCTGTGAGTATCCCAACTCAACCATGAAGATGAACTGCAAACTGTAAGTCATTAATTTCTCATTACTCTTGGGCACATTGTTGTATTTTGGCTTCCTGGTGAGTAAACCTGTTACCTGAAGGTTGATCTGAGTAGTAAGGATGTTTTATTGGTTCAGGGGTTACTTGAGTGTTTGTTTTTAATGATTTGTTAAAAAGGTTACAGGCTCCAAGTTATTGTTGTAAGCTGGAGTAATGGGTTGGGTTCTGATATCTTCAGTCTTCTTTCATTCTACTCTCCTGAGCTCTGCATCTTCATCACATGAGTGTTGCTTTACTGATGAGGCTGTGGTCTGAGTGAGCAGAGGTGCATACTGGGATACAGAGCGGTCTGAAGTCTACAGGTCTGTAGACACGCCCCCTCAGGGGTAACCGAGTGTTTGAGAAACTGTCATGACGTCAGTTACATGGACTGGAATGTTCTTAAAGATGGAGACAGGGATTCAGAAGGAGAAACACCAGGGGGAGATGAGGGGGCTCCTCATCACGATGACTAAAACACAACTTCAGTCTGACAAAGAACCATGGAACACATTCAACAGTCCCCTCCAGGCATCGTGACTCCTCAGGAACAGTTTAATTTCCAAGAAGGTCTTATTTGGGGCCATCCCCATATGGATCCTGCTCCTCAAGAGCCACCCCCGTCCACTGGGTGGTCTTCTGAACAGATGACCTCCTTCCTGTCCTCAGGCTGACTAAAGCTGCACCGTTTGCATCTGTGAAGGCCCCTCATTCAGGAAACCACTGACTACAAAGACATGACTTCAGAGACGTTGAATCAACCTGGGACACATTTTGGAGACGCCAAGCATAATCAATCACCAATGTGGGACGCCACTGAAGAATGTTGTACATAATTTACGTCTCTGGAGACACTGGTTGTTCTGTTCTGGGTGCCCTGGCTGGAGAGCTGGGGGGGGGGGGGGGGGGTGGAATGTTATTTGGCATGAGGTTTTTACCCTGCATGATTGTTTGGCCTTTTATGGCTCAGTTGTGTGTGTGTGTGTGTGTGTGTGTGTGTGTGTCATGAGATGGAAGATTTTTGAGCATAGCTAGGGTTCTACTGTGTGTGTGTGTGTGTGTCTCACACCTGGCATGGGGTTCTACGTGCGTCTCACACCTGGCATGGGGTTCTACGTGCCTGTCCTGGGTTCTGTGTGTCCGGCTTGCTTTGACAGTGATAATGTTCATACAGGGGTCTGTGTGATTGGCTTGGGATATTGGAATGGTCAACTAAATCATACCTGATGGACGGCCACACGTTTACTTAAGGGCCTCCGGTAGACATGAAGAGCCCTGAGCGACGCTCCGGAGCGATATCCAACACACTAGGCAGGAAGGAGGGTATCCAACTCAAGTGTAAAAGGATGCAAGCGGTGTGTTCAGATCAGTGACTTCAAACTAGGACTAAACCAATCAGGATCAATGGAGGATGGACACCTAAAGGCATTCCACACGGAGATTCTGAAGTTGGAAAGGGACCTAAATGGATATTCAAGATGAACTGTAATGAGACGGCTCTTCCTACCTGGCTGGATTGATGGAGAGCCCTGTGGTTCTTTTCTTGCTCTCAGTTGCACGTCTTCTCAGGCTGAACTGTATTTGATTCGGACCGGACTAGCTGAACGATTGGTTCCCTTAAATCAGAACCAATCCGGGAACTCCAGCTAGTGCGCCCTTCGAGCTGAAGCTGAGGAGGTAAGGAAACCTTCACTGGGGCTTCAAGGTGTAAAGAGGAGAATGTTTCAAAGTGTTCCATGGTACTCTGAAGACCGTTGTTGTGTTCCACTTGCTGAGAGAAAGAACCCACACATCTTCCTCTTGGCCTTTCTCCTCTGAGAATCCTGGCGCCATCTTGAAGGATATTCCAGATCATGTAACTGATGTCACGACAGCTTCTCAAACACTTGGTTTCTCCTGAGGGGCGGGTCTATAGAACTGAAGACTTCAGACAGCACTGTATCCCAGCATGCATCTCTGCTCACTAAGACCACACCCCCATGAGTAGGATGCAACACTCTAGTGATGGAGATGTAGAGTTTTATAAGTAATGAGGGAGCAGACTAAGGTGATTAGAACACAATGGCATGTCAAGTCTGTAAATCTTTAAACCATGAAGATGGTTGGATAGTTCAGGAATTGGGCTTATTATTATGGGCAGTCCTCTCACTGAGATGCCCACTTCTCACTGGAGCTGTCCAGGTGTTGGCTGGCTGGCATGATTTGTTGTTGGTGACGAGGCGGTCAGGGTGACGTTGCAGGGCTATGGTCGGCTCTCTGTGAGCTCAACGTTTAGATTTGCTCTGTATGGTTTGTACCCTGAATAATCTAGATAATTGTAAAATGCAGACACGGTTTTGCATTGAATGATTCCAGGATTTTAGGTTTAAAGTTGTTGTGGGACGTACATGGTAGTCTGGTTCTTCGTATGGTTTTGAGTGATATAACTTGTACACACTGGGTGCATAATAATGTAAAAGTACACTGAATAGTATTAATGACCAACAGCAACAAACAGATCTCCTCAAGGTAAGTCTGTTGGCTGTGTTTTAATGAAGACCATCGCTGGACTTCAGGATCTTCCTCCGTTCAGCTCAAGGTGAGGCGCTGGTTCTGTTAATTTTTTGGTTGGTTCCGGCTGGAATGTTCGGATTCCAGTCGGACGGTTTGTGCTTCCCGCCGTGGAAGGTTCTGAGTGCGGTTACTTGATTTAGTCCCAATGGTTGGCATAGAACGTTGTAATCTTGACAACCATAAGAAACCACCTGGTAGTTAGTTGGACGGGAGTCCCCTGAGGGAATCTGGCGGAACGTTCTGGATTTTATTTGCGTAACCTCGAGCCGTTGCCAACGGAAACTATTTTTCAGTTGATTTCCATTGGGAATTGTTCCCTTATCTTAAACAACTTTAAGTTTGATATTAAATGCATACTCACACGTACGTCGTACAATATGTTAATTTCCGATAGTTGCGCCGTACTTTTAACCACGATGACTTGACGGGACTCTCACTGCGTACAAAACAGCGTTCTACTTGCGGGCCCAATTTTGACATCAGGGAAGGCTGAAAATCATTTCAAGGTGGAAGATAATTTGACATTTCTTCAACGGAACCCAGCACCTGAATATGGCTGAGTATATTTGATTTAATATCGATACTGCTTAGTGTTCTTTGTTACTTCAGCTTTTGTACGTTATAAATATCTGCTGTCATTAATTGCCACAGTAGTTAAACCCTACCCAATGGAATGACGTTAAACAACGACTTCGGTGCAGAGTTACCAACTGGATAATATCAAAGCTAAAATAATGGCCGTGATCCCACACGTTACAGTAGAAGTTACTCTAAAACTGTAAAAGGTTAAAAAGGTAACGTGTAGTTTGTCCCAAGGTGTCTGCCTCCTCACCCAGAGCAAGACCTCCACCTCCTCACCCAGAGCCAGACCTCAAACTCCTGTCAGAAGTCCTCCAGAACAGGTCAGTGCTCTGAGTAGTCTTTTCAGGTCAGTTTCAATGCATGGCCTGAACCACTTCTTTAAACTTGTGGACTGCTCTGTCTTCATTCGCAAAAACGGGATTCTCATGTCTGGTCTCAAGTCTTTTCTAGCCTTGAGTTATAAAATAATAGTTCAATTAATTGTAACTCTGTTTCAGATGAGTCAATACGTTTATTGTTGGGCAAATGCTGATATACGATTTTATTTTTTATTATTTATTATGTTTTTATTTATTTTTTCCACAATGTCTTGTTTTTTTAAATGATTTACGATGACTATATGCTCTGTAAGGTGACCTTGGGTGTCTTGAAAGGCGCCTCTAAATTAAATGTATTATTATTATAAACCTGCTGCTGCTGTGAAAGGTGAGGCTGAGAGGCTGGGGACCGGAGGCTTGTGGTGCCAGGATGGACCGGAGACTGAGGCTGGAGACCAGGAGCCTGCAGCACCGGACCAGAGGGTAACCATCACCAAGCTCATCTGAAACACTTAAATCCACGGTAGTTTAGGTCTGGTTTTGATCATCTTATGACTTTAAATCTGTGCCAAGCTGTGATTTGAGTTAATTCACACCAGGTTTGTGTAGGAGTCATACGAGCCATTATTGATGCTGCTTGTGTGCTGCTACGACCTTAGTGGAGGAATTGCTGAACGCGACAATCTGCAGACGTTGTCTTATTCAAGTGTTTAAATTTGAAGGAGCTGATGGAGATGCCGTGCTGAAGGAGCTGATGGAGGAGCCGTGCTGAAGGCCCTGCCTGGTGGAGGAGCTGGTGGAGGCCCTGCCTGGTGAAGTACCATATATGCCAGACGACTACATCTGTTTTACCACATGTTGAAGCAAGACTTCCGCTGTTTGTTCCAGAACAGGACTCTGTCTGAGGAGAGCTGCTGGAGGAGCTGAGACGCTGGAGGACGACTAGGAATCAATCAAGGATTCCTCGTAAGTTTTTAATTACTTGCATGGTTGACTTAAAGGGCACAATACAGCTGTTACTTTGACATGCTTTAACCAACTACCGCTGTGTTTCCTTACTAGAACGTGTTTCTGGAGCAGAGGCGAGCTGGTAGGGGAGCCGTGAATCTGGAGGATGACCATCACTCTACCAACAAGGATTGTAAATTTATTAACCTAACAACAAAGTGGAAATTAAGGGGCTTAAAAATAAGACAAACTACATGTTTGTTACCAGACTTTAGGGCCAGACTCGCGCTGTTTGTTCCAGACCAGGACTCTGGCTGAGGAGAGCTGATGGAGGAGCCAAGACTCTGGAGGACGACATCACTCCACCAACTAGGATCCTCGTAAGTTTGCCTAAAATAAACAGTGGATTTGTTGCAACGCAGGATTAGTTTGTCCAGAACAAGTTGCGGCTTACTATTGTGGTTGTTTACCAGACAAACTACAGCTGCTACTTTGTTACACGCAATTAGAGCCTAACTACTCCTGTGTTTGCGACCTTACATTAGAGACAAACTACTACTTTGTTTGTTACATTGGAGTCAAACTACTGTGTTTGTTACCTAATATTAGAGCCCAACTACTCCTGTGTTTGTTACCTTACATTAGAAACAAACTACTCCTGTGTTTGTTACCTTACATTAGAAACAAACTACTACTTTGTTTGTTATCTTACATTATAGACAAACTACTACCGTGTTTGTTACCTGATATTAGAGCCCAATTACTACTGTGTTTGTTACGTTACATTAGAGACTAATTACGTTTGTAACCAGACCAGGAATCTGGAAGACTGATGGAGAAGCCGTACATCTGGAAGGCAAATCCTGAGGACCACCAGGACTCTACCATCAAGGTTTCCTCGTAAGTTTGCATTATCTGGACATAGTGGACTAGGTAGGGGGTTGGGGGTTCAACTCTCAAACCAATGGGGCCGGGTTCAAGTCCTCAGAATACAGTGACGCGTCCCTGAGCAAGGCGCCCTAAAGCCTGCCCGCTCCTTAATGACTTATCTTTGGTTCAGATAATGTTGCATCTTTTGAATATTGAACCTTATCATTGTCCTTGTTTGGTCCGGGCAGACACACCTGAGCTGAACCTCACCTGATCCTGTTTGGTCGGGGGTAGACACACCTGAGCTAAACCCGCCCTGATCCTGACATCCTGCTGGTCCCGTCTCCTCAGTTCATCTGAGCCTCGTCCTCCAGAAGACCTGCTGAGCTCAGCAGTCTGAGGCTGATGGGTCAATGACCTCCAGTGGGAGTGATCTTCTTGACCCCACATGTAACCGTGTGCTTCCACACGCCTGTCACTAACCTCACTACTTCACTACTCTCTACTGCTTCCTCTTTTCTTCCTTCTCTGTGGTTCGAACCTTTACACGGAAGGCGCGTCTTCCTGCCCTCAGAGGGTTTAGCGTTAGGGTTGAGAGTCAGGGTTTAGAGTCAGGGACAGAGCTGGTCAGGGAGGACTGCTTTTAAACAAACCTCTTCACTTGCTTTCGGAATGTGGTGACATTTTGAAAAGATTCATTTGGGAAAATGTTTTCCTCTGCTTTCCTTTACAAAATTGTATTAATCTTCTGTCAAGTGTTTTTGTTTATACATTAAAATCCCACATTGACTTCTACATGTTTGGTGCGGTTCATTTAATTGTCCTTTAACTTGGTTAATGTCAAGCTAAACTCCTGCAATACATTTAATATACATGATTGTTATTCAGCAATGTTCACATAATCCATTTTGTAAAAATATGAAACCTCCATAGTACTACTAAAATCAAGCCTATTCATGTATTTAACAATGTACATACTGCCCCGCAGGCCATACTCTGCTACTACAACACGTTCAATCCACCAACCCGTCTCGCATCAATGTACTATAGCTACGTTGGTTCAAACGGAAAATGTAGTTTGGTGTGAGACTTTTGTCCAGCAGAGGGAGCTGTCATACACCTTAATTATAAATGTCAATGTCTGTGTATTTACATTTTTACATGTTCATGGGCTGGTCTAGTTTGCCTGCAAATAACTCTGACTCCAGCAACGGGATTGGTCGAAACATATGAAGTGAGAGAAATAAAAGCCCAGTTCACCAGATCTGAGGTCAGCTGCGGTCAGATTTTGGATAATGAATGTATTGAACGACGTCTGAGCTAAATATTAACCACCTGGAACTTGGTTTCCTGGATCTCTGAGGACGGCAGGACTCGTGTTTACCTGGCCGATTAGGCCCTGAGCGCAGACCCTGAACCCAGACATCTTAATCACAGACCCTGTGTTTAATTAGTCCCGAATATAATTTTTGAGTAAAAAAAAAAAAATGAAAGTAAAAATATTAATAATTATTTATAAGTACTAGCCTAGTCTAGATAGTCCTTCTGGCAAGAGAATAAACAGTTTAAAAACATAACCTTTTTTCCACCTCAAGTGAATTAACATATCCTATCCCCAGTCAGATGTGTGTGTGTGCGTAAAGTCTGACTCACTTGTATTAATTTTACTCTGAAATAACTTGAATGGAACTTTAGACATTTGGGGATAAGCAGCACAGCAGTCAGGTAGGCCTAGCTATTTTAAGCTATAATAAACTGCGCATTTTGTTTGTTTAGGTGAAGCATAACTTTAACGTTCATTTCTGTTAAGTAAGTTAAAACCTGTTGTGGTAATGACTATCATTATATTTTTTTGTTTTTTTATGCAACAAAAACGATACCCGTTCTAGTGCTGTTTGGTGTAGGTCTGATTGCTCTTAATGAATGAACCAGGTTGAATGGATGAGTGAATTCCCCACGTGACACATAGTTCATCGATTGGTCCAAAGGGCCATTCCCAACCCGGAAGTACAAGGGCAGTGCTTGCTAGGTTGCCGACAGTTCGATAAAGGTACTGTGAGAGCTACCGGTGTTTTTAAGTTTACAGACATGCTGCTTCTGTTCTTCAAAGTGTGCCTAACTGTGGCATACGGACGCTAATGTGGGTTGGGGTTGACTAAACGACGATTGGCGATTGTTTACATTAACTTTAACGTTTTCTTCCTCTGTTATCTCCCTCTCTCTCTCTGCTCCCTCTCTCGGTTCTCCTTCTCTCCCGGTTCTCCTCCTCCTCTCCCGGTTCCCTGCAGGATGCTGGCGGTGCAGGCGGACCGGGTCGTGTCTCTGGCCGAGTGGGAGGAGCGGTGGCAGCAGAACCGAATCGGCTTCCACCGGCCCCACGTAAACAAGTAGGCTTAAAGGAGTGTAATCACGCGTGTGTTGACCCAGAGTTGTGTAACTTTGTGATTACCAGATCGTGAGATAAGTGCGTATGCTAATCTGCACTGTAGGCCTACTGTATTGCTGTGTACACAGACTCGTATTTCTGCTGTCAAATATTTCTTCATCAACACAATGCTATGGGGATTTGTTTCAAATAAATTAAGCGATAATGAATAATTGCTGAAGGGACTTCATGTTATCTGTGACTTTTTTTTTTTGGTCTATAGGCCTATATAGATGCATTCTATTTAACACATCTATGTTGTTCTTCATAGGTTGCTGGAGCGCAACATTAAGCAGGTGGTCAACGGGCGTACTGGAGTTCGATTCTTCTTCCCGCTGTGTGGGAAAGCTGTCGATATGAAGTGGTATGAGAAAACCCCTTCAGTTAACTTTAACTTCAAAAGTGTGTGTGTGTGTGTGTGTGTGTGTGTGTGTGTGTGTGTGTGTGTGTGTGTGTGTGTGTGTGTGTGTGTGTGTGTGTGTGTGTGTGTGTGCGTGTGTACTGTGTACGATCATTTTTTGGTGTCATCGCTGAGTAATAAACAGTGAAATTATTTGTCATTATGGGGAAACGTTGTTGTCGTTATGGTGTTACTCGCTCGAGACGGGACGAAATAAAGTCCTCATTAGCCTCGGATACGGTGCAGTGAAGTTCATTTAAGGATTTGTCTCTTGCTACTCCTCAAGTCCTCCTAAACGGCTTTGTTACGCCATCCAACATTTACATGTCGCTTTCTGATGAACGAGCTCTATACCAGGGGTCAGCAACCTTTTCAACATGCAGTGCCAGTTTGACATTTTCTCGTTAATGAGTGTGCCTTAAGCAACAATATATTATTAAGCTAAATTATGACACAGCAACCAAAAACATTTACAGAAGCCCTGGAATTGTATTATTTCCATATAGTCCACAATCATGCATCAACATTTTAAATGTTTTTTAGTTGTTATATTTGCAACATGGGCTTACAAATTATAATTACATGTGTTAATTCTTAAAACACCACTTTCAGAATCTCATTCAAAAACATATTTGCACTGTGAGAAAGGTAAAAAACAAGAATATATGAGAATGTTGGAACCATCCACATCAATATCTTTAAGACTTGTACAGCTTTGCAAAACCATGTTAAGGCGATGCATACAGGCCACTTGCAACAATATTTTAAATATTTTCTTCTCCATTACTCACAACATAGGTTTAAAAACTATTAATTGATCCCATTTCAGAACACTGCTTTCAGTAACTCATTTAAACATATTCGCACTGGGAGGAAATGCCCAAAACAGAATAAAGTGCAAAAAATAATCGGTAGTAATGGTTATGTTTCCACATTGTGCGTCAACATTTTTAATAATAATAAAATAAATACGATTTTTATTAATTAATTTTTTCACAGTGTGCCAATGATTATGGTGCCTAGGGTTGCCGACCCCTGCTCTATACCATAGTAGTTGTTAGCAGTTTCCAATCCTTAAACCTCATGGCAGCACCAGTACCGTGCTCTTATCTGTCGCGCTACATGTAGTGAAGAATAACTGTTAAACATCTTCTCTGTCAATATCAGCCTCCTCAAATCGCTTAACCTCAAATGTGGCCGCCATTTCCATCTCCAACTGTTTCCTTGTGTCCCGTGTGCAAGGTTGGCTGACATGGGCCATTCTGTGGTGGGGGTGGAGATAGCAGAGAAGGCCATCCTGCAGTTTTATGAAGATAATAACATGAGCTATGCTGTGGAGCCCGTCCCCTCCATACCCGGAGCAAAGGTTTACAAGGTACGCAAGCGATAAACACAACCTGGTCTCACAGGAATCCGTGAAATGACTACGGACGAATAACTCGAAATCCGTGGACGCATCACGGAAACACGCCGATTTCCGTGATGTGGCCACGGAATTCGCTCGAATGCAAGTTAATGAAGCTGATGTTCCGTGGCTCACACACGGATCCCCGTTTCAACGAGCGAGTCGACCACGGGGGCTTAACTCAAAACCCGGGGTGGTCTCACTGAAACACTTAAATTGTCCTTGTTGTGTCCACGGAAGTTGCTCCAATGCAAGTAAATGACAATGATATTCCGTGGCACACACACAGATTCCCGTTTGATCGTAGTCATTTCACGGATTCCTGTGAGACCATGTTGGATAAACAATAGAAGGTAAGTCAGCAGCATAATTGTGTGTCCAGTGTCCACACAGTCTCTGTGTCTCCCTCTCTCGCTGAGTACATATCAGGAGTAGGAAATAAACTTTGTTTAACAAGGGCTTATTTTGCCCACTTTTAATGTTGTTGTTTTTCATTCATCATTAAAGGGGACCTATTATGCTTTTTCGACTTTTATGACTTATAAACGTTGTTATAATGATTGATGGTCATGTTTAACCATACTAAAATGTCAAATAATGACGTACATGCATTTCGACGTATTCCCTGCCGACAGTCTGGGGTGGCTGTGCAGAGCGCTAAACACTCGGGACAATTGGGACTTGTTCACATTTCCGGAAAATCATCTCTGTAGAGGCACTCCTGCCGCGCCCCCATATGCCTGGTCAAACTGCCCGCGAGCGAACTTCAAGGAAGGCAACCAATCACAACGGAGTTGGGTTGGCAGGAGGGGGGCGAGGGGGCGGAGAAGGACGAAACCGAGCGTTGACAGAGAATGCTGAAAGCGCCCAGATGAGAGGAAGAGTTTCCCAAAAACGTTTTTTGGGTATGGTTAAACATGACTATCAATCATTATAACAATGTTTATAGGTCATAAAAGTCGAAAAAGCATAATAGGTCCCCTTAAAGGCAAAGGGATATACCTTATTTATACATAGTACAGAAGGTAATACTTCATATTATTGGGGCATTCATCCTGAATATAAGGGGTAGAGTATCATTTTTTAGAGAAGCCCCAATTTATTTTGGACCCTGGTTAGTGTATCTGCAGGATTTGTATCAAAGAGCTCTTGTCATTTTAATGAGCGAGGACCGATCTTATTGGATTGATCTTAACTTCATCAATCAAAAGGTCAATGTAACTGGCCACAATTAAACAAACAATGTTGTGTTTCAGAATGTTGAGAAAAGCATTTCGATCTACCATTGTGACCTGTACAAATTCAACAGGTAAGGAATCCATTTTATTTTTACAACCCTTTGTTGAATTAGACTTGCAGAAAGTATGAATCAGTTAAAATACCTTTTTTCTTTAACACAGTTGTGTTGAGGGCCAGTTCGGAGCCATTTGGGACCGTGGGTCCCTTGTGGCCATTAACCCCGAAGACAGAGAAAAGTACGTTTAAAATTAATAATTTTCATGGAAAATGTAGTAAATTAAAATTGAAAGAAAAACAATGCAATGCTTTAAATATCGAAGAAAAAAAAATCCTTAGCGATACAACGCCCAATCATTTAAACTGTTGCCAAAAAACAAATCCGAAGAAATGACAAAATGCATCGATACGTTGTTTTTTTTTTCGTAACGCTGCAGGTACGCCTCACTCCTTCTGTCTCTGATGGCCGAAGACTGCAGATATCTGTTGTCCACGCTACTCTATAACCCTGAGCAACACAAAGGTAAAGATACCTTAAAGCGGTACAGCGGGATATCTGGAACTTGCCATCAATTAGCCTGTCTTACGCAGAATGATACAGGCTGTTTAACTCCAAACTCCTCCTGGTGCGTCCAGAGGGGAGTTCGCTGGGTTAGCAATTGCCAGTGTTCAAATTCGAGCTGAAATAGGGGGTTCACTTAAAAGATACTTTAATTCTAAACGATAAGCCTCAATCTGCTAGCATGGCAGGGTTTCCATCCCAGCTGTGGAGAGAGATGCGTTGATTTTATCGATTTAATCGATTTCTATGTTTTCTGCAGGTCCTCCGTTCCTGGTCCCCAACGAGCAGATCCTCGCTCTGTTTGGTGAGTCCTCAGAGTCCACTGCTCACAAGGAAACAGCGACACAGGAGGGGAGACTGAGGCTCAATCTAGACGGAGACGATCTGGACAGAAAACGCAAAAGTGGCGTTGCGTTCTCACTTCTTATTCAGCGTTTAGACGAGTGTCTCTGGGGGGAAATGTGCGTGCATACGGTGACACAAAAGTGTGTGAATTAAGATGCAGTATGCACGGCAGGTGGCTAGGTGGTACGGTGAAGCACTGCCACACAGCAACACCAAGAGCGCATGCATGCGTTGAAATGTAAACGCGTACGTGACGAGAGCCAGTGTGCGCAGATCAGAGCAAACTTTTGCGTTGTTAACCCTTTAGGCGGAAACGCAACGGTGGAGCGTTTTTAAGATTCCCACTCTGGAGGGTGGTTTAATTTTTCTTTGTTTTTAAACCCCGAAAACGCTGTCGCTGTCTGAATGAAAGGCCCATCTGATGAAATATTTTGTCGTTTTCACCCGCAAGCGTCGTCGTGTAAACGGGGCCAAAGTGTGCTTTTGGAGATAAACATGAACATTGAAAGGGCGCAAACATACAGAGCCAGGGAGGTGACATGGGAGTCATGTTTTTGTAAAGCTTTAGTAGTTTAAGTCAGTCCCACGCACGCTTTTCCAAGGCGCATGTGGTCCTAACACACCCTCTGACCTCTGTTCTGCAAAGATAAATTCTGCTGTTTTTCTGCATTGGTAATTGTCATTGTGTGGCCATTAGTGCACTTACGCTTAAATGGCCGTTACTTTTAGTTAAGTGTACATAATTATTTTAACATCTTGTTTTAACCGTAAATACTTCTGTCCTTTTATGAAAATTATCAAGATCACTAGTATCTGGTGTTTCAAATGTTATTTGGATTTCCTTGTTGATTATTTCTGATAGTGTTTTAAGGTGGTTGTTATTTTCTTTATAAGGAAGCAGCTGTGATGTCCAGCTGTTGGATTCAGTGGATGCCCTGGACCAGAGATGGAGGGAGGCTGGCTTGGATTTCATGACTGAAAACACTCATCTTATCGCCCTTAAAATCGATTAAAAAGGATTGAATGTGTTCTTCATTGAGATGTATATTTCTCTCTTCATGATTTGCTTAATTTTATCTGCCTATATTCATTAATGTTTTGGACAAAGCGGTGGATAGATGTTTTCATCATCTTTTCATTTACAGGAAAATAATTGCATTTTGTGTGAGAACTGAATAAAATGCTTTAGTAACAAAGGCTATTCTTATTTTATTGATCTATATTTTATCAGTCTAGCAGCCTACCCAGCGGACTGTAGCAAACGTTGCTCATCTATCCAGCACACATCTAGGTGGACACACGACTTGTGATGTCAGAAGAAGCATAATTTCAGAATGGCTTGTAATGGCTAATCAAACTAACACCTGGTGGTATAATATGGAACCTTTAATTTTCCCCCATTGATCCCCCAGGTCGATTACTGTGACCGATAGAGTGCGACAGAGCCAAAGGAAAGCCACGATTCATCTCTTGGCGTACGTGAACTCCACCAAACAGGAAGAGGGTCCCGGTCACCCTGGAGAACCTCAAAAGCAAGTCGCACACGACCATTTCAACCAGGCAGAATTTAATGCAGAACTTGTATAGCATTAGGCAGAAGGGTCGATAGTGACTCAGAGAAGAGATGGGTTAGATCAGACAATTCCAGAAAAAGAAAGCAGTGGGCCTACAGGAAACAAATTATTATGTTGAATTATTGTTTTGAGAGTATGTGGCACAAAGTCTACCAAAATATTTAATCAGGCTACGATTTGATTTTCATAAATGCATACAGTATATCATATATATATATACAGGTGCTGGTCAAATTATTAGAATATCATGAAAAAGTTGATTTATTTCAGTAATTATATTCAGAACGTGAAACTTACATATTATATCAATTCATTACACACAGAGTGATATATTTGAAATGTTTATTTCTTTTAATTTGGATGATTAGTACTGACAATTACTGAAAATCCCAAATTCAGTATCTCAGAAAATTAGAATATTAGTTACGACTAGTACAATAAATGATTATTTAGAAATGTGGGCCAACTGAAAAGTATGAACATGGAAAGTTTCAGCATGTATGGCAATCAATACTTAGTTGCAGCTCCTTTTGCCTGAATTGCTGCAGCAATACGGCGTGGCATGGAGTCGACCAGTCTGTTGCACTCCTCAGGTGTTATGAGAGCCCAGGTTGCTTTAATAGTGGCCTTCAGCTCTTCAGCATTGTTGGGTCTGGCATCTCGCATCTTCCGCTTCACAATACCCCATAGGTTTTCTATGGGGTTAAGGTCAGGTGAGTTTGCAGGCCAATCAAGAAGAGGGATACCATGGTCCTTAAACCAGGTACTGGTAGATTTGGCACTGTGTGCAGGTGCCAAGTCATGTTGGAAAATGAAATCGTCACCTCCATAAAGTTGGTCCGCGGCAGGCAGCATAAAGTGTTCTAAAACTTCCTGGTAGACTGCTGCATTGACCCTGGACCTCAGGAAACACAGTGGACCAACAGCAGCAGATGACATGGCACCCCAGACCATTACTGACTGTGGAAATTTTACACTGGACTTCAGGCAACGTGGATTCTGTGCCTCTCCTGTCTTCCTCCTGTCTTCCTCCAGACTCTGGGACCTTGATTTCCAAAGGAGATACAAAATTTACTTTCATCTGAAAACATAACTTTGGACCACTCGGCAGCAGTCCAGTCCTTTTTGTCTTGAGCCCAGGCGAGACGCTTTTGACGTTGTCTCTTATTCAAGAGTGGCTTTACACGAGGAATGCGACAGCTGAAGCCCATATCTTGCATACGTCGGTGTGTGGTGCTTCTTGAAGCACTGACTCCAGCTACAGTCCACTCTTTGTGGATCTCCCCCACATTTTTGAATCGGTTTTGTTTGACAATCCTCTCCAGGGCGCGTTTATCCCTCTTGCTTGTACACTCTTTTCTACCACATCTTTTTCTTCCCTTCGCCTCTCTATTAATGTGCTTGGACACAGAGCTCTGGAAAATCCAACCTCTTTGGCAATGACCTTTTGTGTCTTGCCCTCCTTCTTTAAAGTATCAATGGTCATCTTTTGGACAGTTGTCAAGTCAGCAGTCTTCCCCATGATTGTGTGTCATACAGAATCAAAACGAGAGACCATTTAAAGGCTTTTCCAGGTGTTTTGAGTTAGTTAGCTATTTAGAGTGTGGCACCAGGTGTCTTCAATATCTGACCTTTTCACCATATTCTAATTTTCTGAGATGTTGAATTTAGGGTTTTCATTGGTTGTCAGCTATAATCATCTTCTTTTTGGCAAAAAACACTTATAATGTATCAGTCTGTTTGGAATGAATGTATACATTCTACAGGTTTGACTTTCTAAATGGAATTAATGAAATAAATCAACTTTTTCATGATATTCTAATAATATGACCAGCACCTGTATATATACAGGCGCCCTGGAGAGGATTGTCAAACAAAACCGATTCAAAAATGTGGGGGAGATCCACAAAGAGTGGACTGTAGCTGGAGTCAGTGCTTCAAGAAGCACCACACACCGACGTATGCAAGATATGGGCTTCAGCTGTCGCATTCCTCGTGTAAAGCCACTCTTGAATAAGAGACAACGTCAAAAGCGTCTCGCCTGGGCTCAAGACAAAAGGACTGGACTGCTGCTGAGTGGTCCAAAGTTATGTTTTCAGATGAACGTAAATTTTGTATCTCCTTTGGAAATCAAGGTCCCAGAGTCTGGAGGAAGACAGGAGAGGCACAGAATCCACGTTGCCTGAAGTCCAGTGTAAAATTTCCACAGTCAGTAATGGTCTGGGGTGCCATGTCATCTGCTGCTGTTGGTCCACTGTGTTTCCTGAGGTCCAGGGTCAATGCAGCAGTCTACCAGGAAGTTTTAGAACACTTTATGCTGCCTGCCGCGGACCAACTTTATGGAGGTGACGATTTCATTTTCCAACATGACTTGGCACCTGCACACAGTGCCAAATCTACCAGTACCTGGTTTAAGGACCATGGTATCCCTCTTCTTGATTGGCCTGCAAACTCACCTGACCTTAACCCCATAGAAAACCTATGGGGTATTGTGAAGCGGAAGATGCGAGATGCCAGACCCAACAATGCTGAAGAGCTGAAGGCCACTATTAAAGCAACCTGGGCTCTCATAACACCTGAGGAGTGCAACAGACTGGTCGACTCCATGCCACGCCGTATTGCTGCAGCAATTCAGGCAAAAGGAGCTGCAACTAAGTATTGATTGCCATACATGCTGAAACTTTCCATGTTCATACTTTTCAGTTGGCCCACATTTCTAAAAAATCATTTTTTGTACTAGTCGTAACTAATATTCTAATTTTCTGAGATACTGAATTTGGGATTTTCAGTAATTGTCAGTACTAATCATCCAAATTAAAAGAAATAAACATTTCAAATATATCACTCTGTGTGTAATGAATTGATATAATATGTAAGTTTCATGTTCTGAATATAATTACTGAAATAAATCAACTTTTTCATGATATTCTAATAATTTGACCAGCACCTGTATATATATATGCGTTTCTTTTTTTTTTTTGTAAATGTGTGGATTTGAAGGTAAATTCAGTGTAAAATAAAATTGGATTTTTTTTATTCTGAATGTTTACACTTTGAATTAATTAAACAGACCAAAACACTTTTCAAAACATACCACATATGTCAAATTAGAAGTTGGTCCACATATTAATTCTTCAAAAATATTTAGCTTTGAAAAAAAATAAGATGATGTATATAATATGAAGCATGGATACTATAAGCCCCTGCTGTCAAAAAGAACGACTGACTGCAGATAGGCAGAAGCAGGGCAGACTACAACGACCACTAGATATTTATCTTTGGTTTGGTTTTGCCTCGACAGACATTGGCATTTTGCTTTCTGTCCCTGTTTGGCTCGAAGTGGGTGGGAAGACATATGTTATCCACTTTGTCACAGGCCAGAATCAGGTGCTTGTTCTCCTCTGTGACCTTGTACGGGTAACCGTCATAATCGCTGAACACTGTTAAATATTTGAATGGCTGCCTGCTGATGCAAAGGTTCTGCCTCTTGTCATTCGGATTTGCTGGCTGTGTGCACTGCCGGCCCCCCTCGTCGGTGCACACCGCCTTCACCCTGCCCAGGTCGCTGGGCTTCAGGAAGGACTGAATACGCCGGTTGGGGTCCGGGTCTCCGAGGAAATCTTTCCATTTGTTCAAATTAGCGGTTTGTGGTGCTCCATGGGGGAAATGACGGCAGAGGAAGATGCAATGGGCAAAACTTTTTTCGCGGGAAGTGCACGCCGTACTTTCTGCCAGGGAGTCGTGGCACAGCAAGAGACACACCAAGGCCAGGGAGACGCAGCGCTGGTACCCGGCCATTACTCTGGTTATCTGGAAACACAAGCAGGTCAGATCTGGGCAACCCCCACTTCTGGCTCCTAGATCTACCATGGCATTAATACCCTAGCAAATAGTAGAAAATACTTTATTTTTATAACAACTAGGTAGGCCTACTTAAAGAACTGACAGTATTTCGATGGTGTATTGCATACTGTGACAGTATTACATACCGACAGTAGGGAATATAAAACACAAGATATAGTATTTTATACTACTTAATCCAATCCAGTTCTTATAACATCAAATAACTTTCACTTCTAGAATAAGATGAGAACAACTAAAGCATTCAATAAATTCTACAACTAATTGGACGATCTGAAATTTCCAAAAATCACAGATGTGAATGTTGAAGTTATTATCATTGCATAACTTGGAGCACCAGATAATAACTTGTTTACTATTATACAGGCAGATAAGTCTTTAGACATGTCTCTACAAAAAAACTATTTAAATTTGGGGATTTGAAGGTCAATTCAACATAAAGAAATGTTGTGAATGTTTACTCCTTGAACAGAGTAAACATTCACAACATTTCTCAAATCCTCTTCAACTTTGAAATGCTCCTTATGCATTCTTCCAGCGACAGACTTCATTTAAAGTGAACAACACAGACTTAGAGTGTGTGATATCATCAGCTAATCTAATGCTGCCTATTTTATTCTTCAAACATTATTTCAAACTCCAATGTTGTTTTTTCTGCGAGTGTAAACTTGGCAGGACTCTCTGTGTTTTATAACCAGTTCTGAGGAACAAAGACTTAACAGATCCAGGCTCCAGATACTGGACCACAGCTCATTTTGATTGGCTGATTAAACCTCCAGCAGTTTGTGCCTCTCTCTCTATCTCTTCTGTCTCCTCTGTCTTTCTCCATCTCCCTTACTTTTCTCTCTCAGTCTCTCTCTGTCTCTCTATTTCTCTCCTACTACTACTAGGCCTACTACTTATACTACCATTAATACTGCTGCTTTTGCTACTACTACTACTACTACTACTACTGCTACTACTACTACCACTACTACTACTACTATTGCTACTACTAATACTACAACTATTGCTACTACTACTACTTCTCCTACTACAGCTACTGCTACTACTACTACTACTACTTCTAATACTACTTCTAATACTAATAAAATTAACCTTTTCTATAACGCACATCATTATAACACAACCTCTAATGTAACGCAGAGTATAGTTGGACCCCGATTTGACAGCATGACATAATTTGAAGCATTTCTCTCCACAATTGCGTTGACCTTGATGAACATCATTGTGTTAGATATTTTATTAGGTTTACAATATAAGGGCACCATGGTCAAGTAAGTTGTAATTTTTTTAATGACATTTAATTCCATGCTTATTTAATTTAGTTTTATCGTACTTCCTATAAACATTGCATTGCATGTATGTGGTTGTTTCTGGATGTATAGTTCAACACATCTGAGCTTTCTGATATGTCTGAGAATTAATTCCACAATGCTGGCCAATCATCAACTATCAGCTTCCACTAGATTATCTGCAGGAAATGCAGATTGTATTGTTCTTCCGTAATTTTCATTAACAACTTCTGCTTCTGCATGAGTTCAGCTACAGAAACCATCCTAATAAAAAAATGTTAAACTCTTTAAGGAAATGTTGGCCATGTATTCTGCTTTTTTCTAACTTCTTAAATTCAATAGAACTTCTTTTTTTTTTTTACTAATTATGTCAATGGGTGGATTCTTCAAATTTTCTTCAACTTACTCCATCTTCAAATGCTACTTCTGCATACTTACAGCTACGGACTTCATTTTAAGTTTAAATGGGTGACAAGACTTTCAACATTTCAACTTTTTTGAAATCCTTTACAGTTTTCGAACAATCACAGTTTCCGTTGAATGCTGGTTTTACTCTTTTTCAGAGATTATAATGGGTGTTTATTGCTTAATTTAGACTTTGTGATGTCACCTACTCATCCTATCTCATCCTATCGAGGTTGTAACAGTAGCAGTATTAGCAGAATTCATAGCAGAAGTAGCCACTTAACCTTCGCTATAAAGCAGCCATTGGGGTCCATGAATGACTCTTGTTCTTGTATTGTTCTTCCGTAATTTTCTTTAACCGCTTCTGCTTCTGCATGAGTTCAGCTACATAAAACGTCCAAATATTAAAATGTTAAACTCTTTAAGGAAATGTAGGCTATGTATTCAGCTTTTTGCTAGATTCTTAAATTCAATACAATTTAAAACATTATCTTTTACTTATTATGTATAACTTAACGCTCACAGTTTCCGTTTAATGCTGGTTTTACTATCTTTCTGAGTTTTGAATGGGTGTGTATTGCTTCATTTAGAGTTTGTGATGTCACCTACTAATCCTATGCTGCCTTTCTGGGTCTGCAAACATTATTTCAAAATTGAAAGCTTAAACTTGATGGTGTGCTCCTTGAGTGTTATCTTTGCGGGGCTCTCTCTGAGTTATCCCCAGTTCTGCTCAACAATGACAGATCATTTTCAGGCTCCAGATACAGGACCACAGCTCATTTTGATTGGCTGATTAAACCTCCAGCAGTATGTGCTTCTCTCTCTTCTTTCTCTCTCTCTGTCCCTTTATCTCTCTCCGTCTCTCACTACTATTACTACTACTACCACAACTAATACGACTAATTCTACTACACTTAAGCTTTTTTTTTACAAACATCGAAATAACGCACCCTCCAATATAACGCGGTGCTTGCTTGGACACAAATTTTGCAGCCTGTTATAAGTTGAAACGTTTCCCTCAGCATTTTAGTGGATATGCTCAGAGTAACGGAAACATCAGTCTGAAACAGCGGAGCATAGCGTATTTTTTTGTAACGTTTACGTTATGCGGACACAATGGTCAAGTCAGTTGTAGCCTACTTGTAAAAACAATATTTAAATTCATGTACATGCTTATTTCAGTGTGTTCTGTTGCAGTGGCGGGTGGTGAATTTTATTTTAGGGGGGGCTGAAAGTTTGTAAACCAAACCCCTGTAGGGGGGTTTTGGGGCATCCTCCCCCCGAAGATTTTTTTGTGATTTTCACATACAAATGAAGCATTCTGGTGCATTCTGACAAAATAATAAAGACAAAATAGAACATTTCCTTAGAAAGACGAATGGAGCCGGGGGAACTAAGTTTTAGCTTAATTTATTTGCCTTGTAGAATTAAGCAAGATTAAAAGTGCAAATACATGCACTTTTAATGTGCATGTTAACATTCAGGGCTTAAAAGTTAACATTCTCTCTCTATCTGTATGTGTGTTTGTGAGAGAGTGAGAGTGAGAGAGAGAATGTGATTCTAAAAGGGGCGAGTGTGTTACGGCCAATCTATTGTGTTGGTAACTTCACTCATAAATCTATTTACAGTGAAGTATGCATTTAGACAAATACGAAAAAATATCAATATAATATGTGCAACCTTTTATGTGTGGTTGTTCAAGACACACTGGAGGCATGATGCCACCATAGGTTTGCAGAGAACTACATACAATATGTACACTGAAGGCATCATGCCACCATAGGTCTGCAGAGAACTATATACAATATACACACTGAAGGCATGATGCCGCCATAGGTCTGCAGAGAACTATATACAATATACACACTGATGGCATGATGCCGCCATAGGTCTGCAGAGAACTATATACAATATACACACTGAAGGCATGATGCCACCATAGGTTTGCAGAGAACTATATACAATATACACACTGATGGCATGATGCCGCCATAGGTCTGCAGAGAACTATATACAATATACACTTGAAAGGGGTGGGGTGGTGGTGTGGGGTTGTGAGGGCCGCTGTAACCCAGTGTCCATCCTCAGGGGAAGGGGGGGGGAAGAGAGAGAGAGAGAGAGAGAGAGAGAGAGAGAGAGAGAGAGAGAGAGAGAGAGAGAGAGAGAGAGACTACATTACTTGTACTGAAACTTAGCTCGTCTCTCTTTCAGTGCAGCAAAGCGGTCAATGACTTTCTCATTGAAATCACGCATGTTGAGGACTAGTTCCCTCTCCATGGAGAGCATGGCCAGTGCAGTCAGACGTTCCTAGCCCATTGAATTTCGCAGGAATGTCTTAATTCTTTTCAAAGTTGAGGAACATCTCTCAGCTTCAGCTGTTGTCATAGGAGTATTTATGAGAATGTTCAACAAACTCACAGTCTCAGAGAATGTCTCCTGGAGGTTGTAGCTCATGATAACCTGGTACAATGCCAGTGCACCACAGCAAGCCTTGATTCAGGATTCTCATAGATCAGAGACAGCTCCGTCTTGAGCTTTGCCTTGTTCAGCGTGGGATATGCCTTCACAGTGGCATTCAGAGCATCAGCAGGAAATGAATGGCAGTACCTTTCAAACATATTTCCATGCACTAAGGTAGCACTCACAAGGTGGCCAGTGAAAGAACCTCGCTTTGGTGTGAGCCAGGATGGTGTCGCAGACCTCTTCAGACAGCCTCTGCTTCGCGTCTTCTGTCAAAGCCGTCCTTGGTCTGTCGGTTCCTGATGGCTCTTACAGCTGGTCAGAGTCTCTGAATGCCAAACCAATAATGTGTTTGTTAGGCTGTGTACATTACTGTAGTCTAAGTGATGCACATGTTCACACTTTATCCAGTAAAAAGATGTCAGCATACCCACTTAAAATGGGCAGGAATGCATAATGTTAGTGTTAAACACTGTTTTTTTATCTATTGTGTTGGTAACTTCACTCATAAATCTATCTACAGTCAAGTATGCATTTAGACAAATACGATAAAATATCAATAGAATATGGGCAACCTTTCCCATATTCTTTAAAACACACCTTTTCACCCTTGCTTTTAACCTTTCAACTTTAAGTTTTGTTTGTTTGTTTTGTTTAGTTTTTTGTTTGTTTTTTATGATTTAGCTTATGAAGCGATTGTGAAGCGTCTTTTAGCACTGGGAAAAGCGCTATATAAATTTGATCTAATCTTCTTATTATTATTAGGACAGAGGGAAATACCTTATTTTTGATGTTGCATAATGGACCAATATTCAATGATTGCATTGTAAACATCTGGACCAACTTTGCAAAAGCAGAATGAAGTGAAGAAGGTAACACTTCCTTTTATGGGGGCATTCATTCTGAATTTAAGGGGTAGAATATCACTTTTAGAGAAGCCCCAACTTATTTTGGACCCCGGTTAGTTTTCTGCAAAATTTTTATCATAGAGCTCTTGTCATTTTAATGATTGAGGACCGGTCTTATTGGATTGATCTTAACTTCATAAATCAAAAGGTCAATGTAACTGGCCACAATTAAACAAACAATGTTGTGTTTCAGAATGTTGAGAAAAGCATTTCGATCTACCATTGTGACCTGTACAAATTCAACAGGTAAGGAATCCATTTTATTTTTACACCCCTTTGTTGAATTAGACTTGCAGAAAGTATGAATCAGTTAAAATACCTGTTTTCTTTAACACAGTTGGGTTGAGGGCCAGATCGGAGCCATTTGGGACCGTGGGTCCCTTGTGGCCATTAACACCGAAGACAGAGAAAAGTAAGTTAAAATTAGTAATTTTAATTGAAAATGTAGTAAATTAAAATTGAAAGAAAAACAAGGCAATGCTTTAAATACAGAAGGGAAAAAAATAAGTCATTACCGATACAACGCCCAATCATTTAAACTGCTCTAACCCTGTTTTTTTGCGAGACGCCAAAAAAAAAACGAATACGAAGAAATGACAAAATGCATCGGTACGTTTTTTTTTGCGTAACGCTGCAGGTACGCCTCACTCCTTCTGTCTCTGATGGCCGAAGACTGCAGATATCTGTTGTCCACGCTACTCTATAACCCTGAGCAACACAAAGGTAAAGATAGCTTAAAGCGGTACAGCGGGATATCTGGAACTTGCCATTAATTAGCCTGTCTTACGCAGAATCAGACGAGCTGTTTAACTCCAAACTCCTCATGGCTGGGTTAGCAATTTTGCGAGTGTTCAAATTAGAGCTGAAATAGGGGGTTCTCTTAAAAGATACTTTAACTCCAAACACTAACCCTCAATCTGCTAGCATGGCAGGGTTTCCATCCCAGCTGTGGAGAGAGATGCGTTGATTTAAAATGTTTTTTGTTTTTTTTATCGATCTCTATGTTTTCTGCAGGTCCTCCGTTCCTGGTCCCCAACGAGCAGATCCTCGCTCTGTTCGGTGAGTCCTCAGAGTCCACTGCTCGCAAGGAAACAGCGACACAGGAGGGGAGACTGAGGCTCAATCTAGACGGAGACGATCTGGACTGAAAACGCAAAAGTGGCGTTGCGTTCTCACTTCTTATTCCGCGTTTAGACGAGCGTCTCTGGGGGGGAAATCTGCGTGCATACGGTGACGCAAAAGTGTGTGAATTTAGATGAAGTATGCACTCCAGGTGGCTAGGTGGTACGGTGAAGCACTGCCGCACAGCACCACCAAGAGCGCACGCATGCGTTGAAATGTAAACGCGTACGCGACGAGAGCCAGTGTGCGCAGATCAGAGAACTTTTGCGTTGTTAACCCTTTAGGCGGAAACGCAACGGTGGTTTAATTTTTCTTTGTTTTTAAACACCGAAAACGCTGTCGCTGTCTGAATGAAAGGCCCACCTGATGAAATATTTTGTCGTTTTCACCCGCAAGCGTCGTCGTGTAAACAGGGCCAAAGTGTGCCTTTGGAGATAAACATGAACATTGAAAGGGCGCAAATATACAGAGCCAGGGAGATGACATGGGAGTAATTATTTTGTAAAAATGTAGTAGTTTAAGTCAGTCCCACGCACGCTTTCCCAAGGCGCGTGTGGTCCTAACCCGCCCTCTGCCCTCTGCTCTGCAAAGATCAATTCTGCTGTTTCTTCTGCATTGGTAATTGTCATTTTGTGGCCATTAGTGCACTTACGTTTAAATGGCCGTTACCTTTAGTTAAGTGGACATAATTATTTTAACCGTAAATACTTCTGTCCTTTTATGAAAATTATCAAGATCACTAGTATGTATGTGGTGTTTCAAATGTTATCTTGATTTTGCTTGTTGATTATTTCTGATAGTGTTTGAAGGTGGTTGTTATTGTTTTTATAAGGAAGCAGCTGTGATGTCCAGCTGTTGGATTCAGTGGATGCCCTGGACCAGAGATGGAGGGAGGCTGGCTTGGATTTCATGACTGAAAACACTCATCTTATCGCCCCTAAAATCGATAAAAAAGGATTCAATGTTTTCTTCATTGAGAGGTATATTTCTCCCTCTTAATGATTTGCTTAATTTTATTGGCCTATTAACGTTTTGGACTAAGCGGTGGATAGACATTTTTTATCATCTTTTCCTTTACAGGAAAATAATTGCATTTTGTGTGAGAACTGAATAAAAAGCTTTAGTAACAAAGGCTATTCTTATTTTATTGATCTATATTTTACCAGCCTACCCAGCAGATTGTAGCAAACGTTGCTCATCTATCCAGCACACATCTAGGTTGGCACGCCGACGTGCCAACCTATGTCAGAAGAAGTAGATTTTCAGAACGGGTTTTAATGGCTAATCACACTCACACCTGGTGGTGTAATATGAAACCTTCCCCATCGATTGCCCAGGTATATTACTGTGACCGATAGAGGGCGACAGAGCCCAAGGAAAGCCACGATTCATCTCTCGCTTACTTGAACTCCACGGTCGCTCTGGAGAACCTCAAAAGCAAGTCACACACGACCAGTTGAACCAGGTAGAATTTATTGCAGTACTTCATATAGCATTAGGAAGAAGGGTCAATAGTGACTCAGAACAGAGACGGGTTCGATCACAGAAAGCCAGAAAAATAAAGTAGTAGGCTTAAGGGGAACAAATACGCATGTTGGCTTATAGGTCGAGAGTATGTGGCACAAAGTCTACCAAATTGTTTAATTAGAGAATTTTTCATATATATCTATCTATCTCTATGTTCAAATGTATATATATTTAAATTGGTGGATTTGAAGGTAATTCAATACATAGAAACGTTGTGAATGTTTACACTTTGAAAGAAATTAACAGACCGGAACACTTTTCATATCATGCCACATTTGTCAAATTAGTAGTAGGCTTACACGCTCAATTCTTCCAAAAATATTAAGCTTTGAAAATAAATGTGATTAATATAAAGCATGGATACTAAAAGCCCCTGCTGTCAAAAAGGAACGACCGCAGATAGGTAGAAGCAGGGCCGACTACAGCCACCACCAAAGACTCTAGAGATTATATTATGGTGGGCCGCCTTCGCAGCCTTTATCCTCGTCATTAGGCTTTGCGTCACAATTGTTGCGCTCGAAGTGGACGGGCTTACAACCGTTTTGCACTTTGGCACAGCCCAGAATCAGGTTCCTTTCCTCGGCTATGACGCGAGGTACCCATCTATTATCTACCTTGTGTACTGTGAGAAATTTGAATGGCCTCTTGCTGATGCACAGGTCCGTCCTTCCGTTTGACCCAAATCTATTCGATTTGCCTGTGAACTGCCGGCCCCCACTGTTTTTGCACACGTCCATCACATGATTTAGATCGTTGGGCATCAGGTAGGACTGGAAGTTTCTGATCATGTGATCATATGTTCCAAGGTATTCATTCCAAGCGCTTTCGTCAGCTGTGTTTGGTGCTCCATCCGGGAGGAAATGATCCATGAGGAATACTGCGTGGGGCCCAAATGGACCTGATGAACTATAGGCCTCGCACGCCGTACTTTTGTATGGTTCGGTTGCCAGAGAGTCTTGGCACAGCAAGAGACACAGCAAGGCCAGGGAGATGCAGTGATGGTACCCGGCCATTACTCTGGTTATCTGGAAACACAAGCAGGGTCAACTGTCTAGTACTTAAAGAACTGACTGTATTTTGATGATATATCGCATACTGTGACAGTATTACACACCGACAGTATTCAATATATAACTATATTTCATAATACTCAATCTAAAAACAATACAATGCTTGCAACATCAAACTAAAGCAGAGAACAACTAAAGCATACAATAAATTCCAAAAAGAATTGGACGATCTACAAGTTTCCAAAAATCCCAGATGTGTATGTCATACTAAGTTATTATCACTGCATAACTTGGAGCACCAGATAATAACTCATTGTACAGGAAGACATGTCATTAATTCTAAAAACATGTCTATAAAAACAAAACTATTTTTAAATGTGGGGATTCAAGTCAATTCAACATAAAGAAATGTTGTGAATGTTTACTCCTTGAAAGAAAGTAATAGGTTGTGTGTCAATTTACAAACCACCTATTTTTAACAATGGTCAGAATTCTCAATCCATCTTCAACTTTGAAATGCTCATTGCATTCTTTCAGCTACAGACTTCATTTAAACCTTATACGGGTTACAAGACTACGGGTTAAAAAAACATTCTACCCTTTTTTCCAGTTTTTGAACCATACGTTATATACTGCTTTCATCCCTTTTCTGAGTTTATAATGGGTGTGTATTGCTTCACTTAGAGTGTGAGATGTAATCAACTAATCTGATGCTGCCTTTTTTATTCTTCAAACATTATTTCAAACTCCAAACCTATAACATCCTCAACTTTTACTTCTCATAAACAATTGATGCATCATAATGTAGACAAATGTGTCCTCTTTCTAATCTGTAACTATTTAAGCTGTCGTACTTACATGTTGTTGTTTTTTCTGCGAGTGAAACCTTGGCAGGACTCTCTGTGTTTTATACCAAGTTTTGCGGAACAATGACGAGATCCAGGCTCCAGATACTGGACCACAACTCATTTTGATTGGCTGATTAAACCTCCAACAATTTGTGCCTCTCTCTCTCTGTCTCTCTCTGTCTCTCTCTGTCTCTGTCTCTCTCTCTCTCTCTCTCTGTCTCTCTGTCTCTGTCTCTGTCTCTCTGTCTCTGTCTGTCTCTGTCTCTGTCTGTCTCTGTCTGTCTCTCTCTCTCTCTCTTTCTCTCTCTCTCTCTCTCTCTCTCTCTCTCTCTCTCTCTCTCTCTCTCTCTCTCTCTCTCTCTCTCTCTCTCTCTCTCTCTCTCTCTCTCTCTCTCGTGCATGCTGAGAGCGAGTTGTGTGAGTGAGTCGGGAGCGTGTGCGTTTCAATCTTGATTTATTTTTGTTTGTAATGAATTATAATTTAATGAGAGTGCACTGGTGATAGGTATTTTATTAACACTTGTTTTCTGGGGGTTTAGGGGTTTTGTGTGTGGGGTTGTGCCTGCCGGCGTAATCGCCGGTCGGCGTCTTGCGTTGACGCCATGGTGAATGGCGAGTTCGCTCAGCTCACGAGGAAGCATGGAATCAAAGTTGGTGCCGGTTTCCCGTGTAGCGTGGAGGACATCGGGCTGGCTGTGGGGGAAGTAGTCGGGCATGGCAGCGTGAAATCGGCCGCTCGAATGAACAGTGCCGTGGTCCTCTTCCTGGACCAGGTGGAGAAGGTGAACCGCGTCGTCGAGACGGGCCTCACGGTGAATGGAATGTTTGTGCAAGTGCTGCCGCTGATACTGCCGGCAACAAGAATAACTTTGTCAAATGTCCCTCCTATTATCACCGACGAGTTTCTCAGTAGAGAGCTATCCAGACATGGAAAAATCGTATCACCGATGAAAAAGATCCTGTCTGGGTTTAAGTCTCCTTTGATGAAACACGTGTCTCACCGGAGACACATATATATGATACTTAACAATCGGGAGGCGGAGCTCAACCTCCGTTTTCATGTTAAAGTAGATGATTATGATTACGTGATTTTTGCTTCCTCGTCGGTGATGAAATGCTTTGGTTGTGGTGTGGAGGGACACACCGTGAGGGCCTGTCCGGGGCGCGGGGAGCCGGCTCCGCCTGGCCCGGGGGGGGCAGCGGAGACCCCCGCCGCTCCGCCGGTTGCAGCGGGGCGGGGGGTGCTCTCCGCGGAGCTCGGTTCCGCGGTGGTGGCTACCCCAACGGAGGGGCGTGCCGTTGCGGGGCCGAGTGCGGTTCTCGAGGGGCCGATCGCCTCCCCCTGCACGACGGTGTGCAGGGCTGCCGTGTGCGGCACTGAGGACGGTGCAGGAGTGCACAATGGTGAGGTGGAGGTGGGTGAGAGTGAGGTGAGTGTGGAGAAACTAATTAAAAAATACAAAAAAATGGAAGAAAAGGGGATGGGTGAGGAAAATATAGAGGCAAGAGGTGGGGGGGAGAAGAACGTGAAAGAGGTGAGCGAGTTCAGCAAGGCACAGGGTAGGCCAGCTGAGGTTGAAGTGGGCGAGAGTGAGGTCAGTGGGGTAAAATTAAGTGAAAAACAAAAAAAGGTTGGAGAAAATGAGATGAGTGAGGGAATTACAGAGACCCTCACTCATGAGGTGACCGAGATTAGCGAATCACAGGGTAAATCATCTGAATCAGAGGAAACACTAGGTGAGGCAGGGGAAGCCAGTGAGATGCAGGGGCGAGAAGAGGGCAGCTCATGGGCGGAACGGGTAGAAGAAGAGGAGATGGTGGTGGAGAAGGAAGCAGCAGAAGGAAGGCCAAAGCCTGCAGCAAAACGCAGAGGGAAGGCTAAGAGCAAAAGCAGTGAGGCAAAGGCAGTCAGGTTGGGGAAAGACAAGCAGGCTGGGAAAAAGCAAACCGAGAAGACAGACAGTGACAGTGGAGAGGAAAGTCTCTCGGATGACAGTGACATCTTGCCCATGGAGAAGCTAAGCTGCAGTCGGCAAAAGAAAATATATTCTTCGGAAAAAATTAAGTCCTTCCTTCAGGACACCAAGAATGTGAAAGGAGTTAAAATCGATGAATATTTTCCAGACATTCCAGCTTTTTATTTTTCTGCCAGACTTTATGCGAACAACCGACTGGAGTATGGCATTTCAGACCAGGAAATGTATAGACTGAGGAAACTGGTGCTGAAAGCGAGAAGGCAGATGAACACCAATGAACGTAGAAACTCCAATGTGTGTTTTAACTAAATTAATGGTCTTATTACTTTTATTTTTTTATTATTCCGTTTTAAATATCTCTCTAATGACTGACGTTTTTAGTATGGGAAGTCTTAATGTTAATGGAGCAAGGGAGGCAAAAAAAAGGGCACTCATTTACGAGACTTTTAAAACAAAACAATTGGATGTCCTTTTTCTACAAGAGACCCATAGTTGTTGTGAGAACGAGGGGGTGTGGAGAAGGGAATGGGAAGGAGAGGTAGTCCTGAGCCACAACACCAGTCTCAGTGGCGGAGTGGGCTTCCTCTTCTCGAGGAGTTTCGCTCCAGTGTCCATGGAGGTAGAGCATGTTATTATGGGGAGGTTGCTTTTAATTAAAGCACGGTTTGAGCAATTTAATGTGGTTTTTATCAATGTCTATGCTCCAACCAACGGTACAGAGAGGAAGCTGTTTTTAGAAAAAATAGCCGATGAATTAAATAGGTGCAACTCGGAGGATTATTTATTCTTGGGTGGGGATTTTAATTGTACAGAAAATGCGGCGTTGGATCGCAATCATGCAGAGCCACATCCAGCCTCTCAACATGTACTGAGGCAGCTGTTTTTTTCTCATGGCCTGGTGGACGTGTGGAGAAGGATGCATGCAGACTGCCGACAGTACACATGGTCCCACCTCAGAGAGGGTAGGATCTCCTTAGCTAGGCTTGATCGTGTTTATGTTTTTAAACATCATTTTAACATTTTTAAAATGTGTAAAATGATTCCCACTGGTTTTAGTGATCATTCCTTGCTTATATGTCATGTTTTAATTAGAGATTTTAAGCCAAAAAGTGCATATTGGCATTTTAACTCTGTTTTAACATTGGACAGAAAGTTTAAGGATGTTTTAGGTTTTTTTTGGGGTGTTTTTAGGCAGACAAAGGGGGATTTTAGTAGTCTTAGGCAGTGGTGGGACCATGGAAAGACTCAAATTCAGCTTCTGTGTCAGCAGCACACCCTCAATGTCTCACAGGACATCACTAGGTCTATGAAGGACTTGGAGACTGTTATAGTGGAGCTAGAGAAGATGAGTGAGTCATCTGGAGAACGGGGATATATTGAAATCCTCAAAGAAAAAAAGCTAGCTTTAGCTAACCTGCTGGACACCAAAGTACAGGGTGCGTTAGTCAGGTCCCGAGTTCAGAACATCTCTGAGATGGACGCTCCCTCTAGCTTCTTCTTCGGCCTGGAGAGGAGGAACGGACAGAGGCGTGTAATCCACACACTGCTCTCAGACACAGGTCAGGAGCTGACAGAGCCAGGGCAGATCAGAGCAAGGGCTGTTGAGTTCTATTCCTCACTCTACTCTTTGGAGTATGAGGAGAAGGACACATTGGAGGGGTTCTGCACTGGGCTACCTCAGGTCTCTACTGAGACCAACTCACAGTTGGAGAGGCCTCTGTGCGTTGAAGAGCTGCTTGCCGCCCTGCAGAGCATGCAGGGGCGGAGAGCTCCGGGCATCGACGGTCTGACGGTGGAATTCTACAAGGCATACTGGGAAATTTTATCCGCAGACTTGTTGGATGTTTTTAACGAGAGCCTGGCCTGCGGCTCTATGCCAATGTCCTGCCGTAGAGCAGTTATCACACTACTCCCGAAAAAAGGGAATTTGCAGGACATTAAGAACTGGCGACCTGTGTCGTTGCTTTGTGTGGATTACAAGCTTCTGTCCAAGGCCTTCGCCAACAGGCTGAGGGAAGCTATGGAGCAGTCCATCCATCGGGACCAGACGTACTGTGTGCCCGGCAGGTCCATGGTAGACAATGTCTGCCTGATTCGGGATGTCTTGGAGGTCTCTAAGTCTATTGGCATTGATACTGGTTTGATTTCCCTAGACCAGGAAAAGGCATTTGACCGCGTTGAACACAACTTCCTCTGGAAAATTATGGAGAAATTTGGGTTCAGCGCTGGTTTCATAGCCAGGATCAAAGTTTTGTACAGTGAGGTTGAGAGTGTGCTGAAATTTAACGGCGGTCTGTGTGCTCCTTTTAGAGTGTGTAGAGGTGTTAGGCAGGGCTGTGCTCTGTCCGGGATGCTCTATGCACTCTCCCTGGAACCCCTCCTCAGCAAAATCCGCTCCAGCCTACAAGGTCTGGTTTTACCTGGTTTTAATGAGAACATTGTTTTATCTGCGTATGCTGATGATGTCATTGTTTTTACTAGGAACCAAAGGGATGTGGATATTTTAACGAGTATTATCAGTGATTTTACAGCAGCTTCGGAAGCAAGGGTTAATTGGGCAAAGAGCGAGGCCCTCGCTGTCGGTGAATGGCGTGGCGGTCTCCTAGTTCTTCCCCAAAATTTGACCTGGAGGAAGGATGGTCTGAAGTACCTTGGTGTCTTTCTCGGGGAGGGAACCATTGCCCAGAAGAACTGGGAGGACGTCACGGGAAAAATTGAAGCTAAACTGAAAAAATGGAAATGGCTACTGCCCCAAATGTCTTATAGGGGTAGAGTCCTGGTAAATAATCTAGTAGCCTCCCAACTGTGGCACCGTCTTGCGTGTGTTGACCCTCCCTCAGGCTTACTAGCCCAAATCCAGAGGAAGATGGTGGATTTTTTTTGGGATGGGTTGCACTGGGTGCCACAGGGAGTGCTGTTTTTATCTAGAGAGGAGGGGGGACAGGGCCTCATCCACCTGGCCAGTAGAACAGCTACATTTAGAATTCAGTTTTTGCAAAAGTTTCTGTCTGGGCCGAGAGACTTGGTGTGGAGGAATGTGGCCAGCTGCATTCTCAGACGTGTAAGTAACCTGGGGCTGGATACTGCTCTGTTTTTAACTGATTCTAAATTTTTAAAATTAAGTGGGTTACCTCCGTTTTATCAGGGTGTTTTTAAGTCATGGGCCCTTTTTAATCATAAACCGTGTCAAGAAGCTAACTCTCTGTACTGGTTGTTGAAGGAGCCACTGGTCCACGGGGCCAGGCTGGACATCACCAATAGTACCACCCCTGGCCTGACGGGGGCACTGTGTAGCTCAGGGACCGTTTGCCTGCAGCAGCTGTTGGACGTAGTGGGGCCAGCGCTGGACAATGCTGGGGCCCTGGGCACTCTGCTGGGCCTTCGTTCACACAGAGTGGCTGGGAGACTCCTGGAGCTCTGGAGGCAGAGGCTGACCATTGAGGAGAAAAGACTTCTGGTGGACTACAACGTAGGGGGAACCACACCAGACCCCACTGACCCCTTCCCTGATGTCCACCTGAGCCCCGTGGTAGGGGAGCTGACAGGCCCCCTGCTCACCCCCTGTTGCCCAGATAAGCTCTCCATGAACAAGGCTGACAAAAAAACGATCTATGCAAACTGCGTAAAAAGCATCAACCGAGCCGGACTGAGCAATCGCCCCCCCACTGTGTGGACCAACAGATTAGGGGGACACATTGGGCCCGGCCCACAGTGGAAATTGTTTTATAAACCTCCCTTAAAGAAGCGAACTGCCGACCTCCAGTGGAGAATTTTACATGGCGCCATCGCCTCCAATTCTTTCATTTCTGTTCTTAATCCAGTTGTTTCTAGCACATGTCCTTTTTGTAATCTCCGTGAGACTGTTTTTCATGTTTTTACTGAGTGTAGGAGGCTCGCACAGTTTTACACTCTTTTAGCATTGGTTTTTAATTTGTTTGGTGTCAGCTTCTCTGAGAATGTCTTTATCATGGGGGCTGTGTACAAAAAAGAAGGAAAAGACAAGTGGCAGTTATTAAATTATCTCTCGGGGGAAGCAAAAATGGCAATCTATATTAGTAGGAAAAACCGTGTGGAAAACAGAGAAGGACAAGATTCACGCACGGTCTGGCTCTGTAACATCAGGGCCAGGCTGTGGCTGGAGTACACGTTTTATAGGAATATTGGGGATTTGGACACTTTTAAAAATCGCTGGTGCTATAAAAACATTGTCTGCTCTATTGTGGAAGATGACTTGCTGTTTGCGCACATTTTTCAAAGATAGTTTGTTTTCGAGGTTAAGAGACGCACAAATTGCACTTTATTAATGTTCATGTAATATAATTAATATGTAAATAAAGTTGTTTTTTAAAATCTAAATCTCTTCTTTGTCTCTGTCTCTGTCTCTGTCTCTGTCTCTGTCTCTCTCTCTCTCTCTCTCTCTCTCTCTGTCTCTGTCTCTGTCTCTGTCTCTGTCTCTGTCTCTGTCTGTCTCTGTCTCTCTCTGTGTCTCTGTCTCTCTCTCTCTCTCTCTCTCTCTCTCTCTCTCTCTCTCTCTCTCTCTCTCTCTCTCTCTCTCTCCCTCTCTCTCTCTCTCTCTCTCTCTCTCTCTCTCTCTCTCTCTCTTTGTCTTTCTGTCTCTCTGTCCTGGCAGACACTAACAGCAAAGCGGAAGACTGGGACCACACCAGGGATGTGGGTCTTTGAAGAGCCGCTCTTTGGGAATGACATCATTACCTCCCAGGTCCTGTCGTCTGCCAGCCTGAGGGTCAGACTGATAGAGGCTGGACGAGTCAAACTGGGTCATCTGCTGAAGACGTCTGTCCCTCATCTTGCAGACATGCTCTGCATCAGGTCCACCAGAGTGCTGCTCAGGCTGGTGGAGGAGGTCTGTGCTTCCCTGCCAGTAGGCCTTAGAGCGTTCGCTGAGAACCGTACTCTATCTGACCAATGGGATGGTGAATGTGAGTACGTCTTTCCCTCCCTGGTTGTGTCTCCAGTTGTGGGACAGTGGCAGTCAGAGGAAGACGACCTGTTGAGTTTGAAGAACCCAGAGTCTACAGACTTGGAGACTCTGGGGAAGAAAGATCTTTATGTCCTCAGCGTTAAGGTCCTAAACTTACGCTCCCTGGCAGGGGTGAAGGTGTCCAGGTGGACTGAGGTCTTTGGCGTGGGTTCCTCCCCAAGGGGTTGTTGGCGGTCCCTGTACAAACCTCCTGTCAATAAACGGACAGGAGACCTCCAATGGAGGATTGTACACGGGGCCATAGCTACGAACAGGTATCTGGTGCACATTGATCCGAACACAGGGGAAGGCTGTCCTTTCTGCTCCCAGTCAGAGACAGTCTTCCATCTTTTTGTCCAGTGTCCCAGGTTAGAGGCTCTGTTCAGGCACCTAGAGAGGTGGTTTCAGGTTTTAGGTGAGGGTTTTTCTCTGTCTTTTTATTTTTGGACCACGTTACTCCCCGAAAAAGAAGTCTATCCACCAACTAATGAACTTTGTGTCAGGGACAGCTAAGTTGGCTATTTGGAAGACGAGGAAAAATAGGATCAGAGGTCAGGGGTCAGAGGATGTGGTGGCCATGACGACTGGGCTGCTGGCAGCCCGGCTCAGAGTGGAGTTCGGTTTTTATGAACTGACTGGAAGGACGCAGGAGTTTGTGGGGATGTGGGGGGTCAAAGATGCTCTGTGTTCAGTTAGAGAGAACTCTTTGATACTGAACTTTTAAAGAATGTGTTTTGTTTGTTTGTTTTGTTTTTGCTGGCTTGTTTTTTTTTGGCTTTTGAGTTGGTTTTGCGGTTTTGAGTCTTGAGAACGAAAAGGTTGAACTGTAAAAGGAAAATTGAGGAATAAAGTTGGTTTTGAAATTCAATTATCTCTCTCTCTCTCTGTCTCTGTCTCTGTCTCTGTCTCTCTCTCTCTCTCTCTCTCTCTCTCTCTCTCTCTCTCTCTCTCTGATTGAGCGGAAGGTGCGTGATTTTCGGAGCGGAGCGTGTGCGAGAGCGATATTGAGAAGTTTTTGCGAACTTTTTTCATAGTTTTTTTCAGTAAATGTTGTATATATGGTTGGGTGAAGGTTTTGCGAGTTGTTTGGTGGTTTTTGGTGCTACTTTGGGGTGTTTTTTCGCGATCGACCAGCGGCCGCTGGTCGGTACGCCGAGAGTATGGCGGCGTTTGAGGGGCTCAGCCGCAAGCATGGTTTCAAGATCTCCACCACCTTCCCGTGTTCAGTGGAGGACTGCAGTCATGGAGTGGCAGACGTTGTCGGGCACAGCAGCATCAAGTCCGCGGCCCGGATGAACGGAGGGGTCGTTATTTTTGTGGACAGCGTGGCCAAGGCATACCAAGTGGTGGAATCTGGGATCGTTGTGAATGATTTGTTTGTGTCCGTGTCTCCGCTTACAACGCCGGCAGCGAGGATTACTATTTCTAACATCCCTCCGTTCATCGGCGACGAGGTTCTGGTTCGGGAACTATCGAGGCACGGGAAAAAATAGTGTCTCCAATCAGGAAGCTGCCGTCAGGCTGCAAGTCTCCCCTGCTGCGGAATGTAGTGTCGCATAGACGGCAAGTGCACATGATTCTGAACAAGAAGGACAGTGAACTGAGTTTAGTTTTTCAATTAAGGGTGGATGATTTTGACTATGCTGTGTTTGTAAATTCTGGAACTCTGAAGTGTTTTGCCTGCGGGAAAGAAGGGCATTTAGTCAGAGCTTGCCCGGAAATAGCCCCCAAAAATCGGCCTGAGCCTAGTGAGGCGCCAGCAGGCCCCTCCAAAGATGTGGACGCTGTAAAACAGCAGGCTGCAAGCATTGAGATCACAGAAGAAAATGTTGTAACTACAAAGCAGTGTGGGGAAAATCCAGAAAAGGCTTTTCTATTATGTGTTGACAATGAAAAAAAGAATGAGTGTGTTGTTCAGGAGAAGGGGGACAATGTTACAGAACCAGCAGAGAGTGTAGAGGCTGGGCCCAGCTCTGCTGCAGTAGAGCAGAGGGACAGTGAGGGTGGGTTGATGGAGGAGGAAGAGAGTAGGTACAAGGCTCCCCTTCTTAAAAGGAAACAGACCAGTGAAACCTGTGGCTGTAAAGCCAAGAAAACAGCAGAAGGGGAGGAGAAGGAGGTGCAGACAGAGTCTAGTGGTGAAGAGACAGAGTCCAGTGAGGAGGAGGAGGTGGACTGTGTAACAGACAGCCAGCCCCTCACTGACTCACCACTGGCTTCTGCTTCACAGCTGGATGGGATGTACTCAGTACATAGTATACAGGTGTTCTTGAAAAGAACAAAAAATATGAAGAATGTCCAATATGATAAACATTTTGCAGACAAAAAAATGCTGTTGCTATCTGTAAAATCTCAGATGAACATCAGAGGGGAGGGAGGTTTCACTGAGAAGGAGTATTACAGATTTAAAAAAATTGGGCAGAGACTAGCAAAAGAGCTAAGCAATGTTGAAGATGCAGAGGGTATATAAAGCATTGTGCCTGCTGTCTCTCATAACGTCAGCTTGAACGAGTCACTTTACACTGTCAATGTGTTGTTTTTTTAACTGCGTTTTAATGAGTGTTTATTTAGTTATTTATTATTTATTGCTGTCTAACCTAAAGTCTTTGTTGTCTGTGTTAAAAGGCTAAATTGTTTGAAGAATGAAACGTTGAATAAAGTTTTTTTCAAAAGTCTCTCTCTCTCTCTCTGTCTCTCTCTCTCTCTCTCTCTCTCTCTCTCTCTCTCTCTCTCTCTCTCTCTCTCTCTCTCTCTGCCGTACTTCCTATAAACATTGCACTGCATGAATGTGTTTTTTTCTGGATGTGTAGTTCAACACATTTGAGCTTTCAGATATTTCTGAGAATTAATTTCGCAATTCTACAATTCTTTCAACCGTCAGCATTCACTAGATTATCTGCAGGAAATTCAGATTGTATTGTTCTTCCGTAATTTTCTTTAACCACTTCTGCTTCTGCATGAGTTCATATACAGAAACAATCCAAAGATAAAAATGTGCAACTCTTCAAGGAAATGCTTTCGAAAAAGAAAATTTCACGTACAGGCTTATTTCATTTTGTTCTGCCGTTCTTCCTTTAATAACATTGCACTGCAAGAATGTGGTTGTTACGGCATACACAGTTCTAAAAATAATGAATATGCACTTCTTTTCAGGCAAAACCATGTAAAATACTTAGTCTCCCTAAGACGCATCAGTGGAATAACACATTTTATTAGTCATTCAGGGACCCCAATGGCCGCTTTATTGCGCAGGTTAAGTGTACTACTAATACTACTACTACAAAATAATTAGTCCTGCTAAGACGCAATCCGTTGAATAACCCATTTTATTAGTCATTCGTGGACCCTAATTGCCGCTTGATAGCGAAGGTTAATTGGCTACTGCTGCTATGACTTCTACTAATACTGCTACTGTTACAACATCTCTCACTACTTCAACCACTAATACTACTACTGCTGCTGCTAGTACCCTTTCAGGCAATTCATTCCATCTTCCAGCTTTACACTGCATTACATGCAGTTCAGGTTGCAATTTTGTCAGTTTTACATTTCGTCTTCCAGGTTTCTCACCAGTGTAGTTCAATACATTTGAGCTTTCAGATGTTTCGGGAGAAAGCAGAAGCGTTGAAGCGTTCAATAAATGTGACGCACTGCATGCATGGTTTCATGCAGTTTTGCGCAAGTTTAAAATGTTTCCTCATAATTTGTCAGCTGTGATCAAATGCCTTTAATTAATTCCACCTTTATGTCATAAATATAACATGCGTTGATGAATGTTTGTATGGTGCATCTTATCTAGGCTTATCTTTGTCCAATCAAATTGGCTTTGCCCATTCGTTTTTTTCTGTGCCCGCCCATTTGAACATTTCCTCGGACCATAACAAGTTCAGATACAGAAACAATCCAAGTTTTAAAATGTGCCTTTGTGTCTTTAAGGAGATTTTGGCAAGGCTTTTAGCTTTTTTCTACCTTTCCTACTTTTTAATACTTTGAAAAGATAAACATTCATGTACACACTAATTTCAAATCGTTCTTTCTTACTTCCTTTAATAACATTGCACTACATGAATGTGGTTGTTTCTGCACTAATACTAATGTGTGCACAATACAGCTACAAACGCACAAGTCCCATGATCCTTAGAGAGCACAGGCCTGCATGTGCAAGTATTTAATACATGACAAGTGCCAGTGGAGATTAGAAATCGCACCTCCCACCATGCATTCACCCACCGGCTTTCTGTATTTTCACACCAAAAACTGTAAAAGATGCAAAATCTTAGAATTACTCAAAACGCAATGCTGTCAAAAATATTTATCGCTCTTATCGCTAATCACTTGAACCATTTGGAAGTTCTATCTTGCTCCTCAATACATTCCGATTGGTTGTCGGGTCATTTACAGCTTAATCGCTGATAGCTATTTGCATAAAGTTGAGCTGTTTTCAACTCTCATTTACAGATTCACTGCTTTACAACTATCGCTCAAGCGTTTTTTGCTTCTGTCGCTTTATCGCCCATGTCTAATAGAATGTGAATGGGCATTTATCGCTTGTATCGCTTTATAGCTCTTGGTGTGAACACCAAGTTAAGGACTGGCTTTTAAGTAATCAAAAATGTGAACACCTTTGGTGGTATGCTGAGTGCTTGTTTGCTGTTGCTATGTATTGTTGTAGCTCTCCTGTCTAACCCATGGTGGTTTGTATGAATGGTTGTATGGATATATGTTTTAATGGAGTCCATTGGCATCATGTTATACTGTTATGTCTCACGGAAAAAAACATTAGGCAGATCAATAGTGACTGAGAGAAGAGACGGGTTGGTTCAGACCAGGGGCGTTTCTAGGTTTCTGAAACATCCGGGGCTTAGCCCAAGAGGGAATAGGACAGTGCGCATGCGGCAAATTTTGTTGTATACTTTATTGCGCTTGCATTTTTTTTCATAATGCTTTACCTAAATAAACAAAATAGGCAGGTAATTATAGCTTTGAATAGCTACCTGACTGCTGCTTATCCCCAGACATCTAAAGTTCCATTCAAGTTATTTCAGAGTAAAATGAATACAAGTGAGACAGACCATACATTACCTATATCGGGTGTGTCAAACTCATTTTCACAAAGGGCCACTCTATGATGAAATGATGAAATGAACATAATAAGGGCCGACATGGAGTTTGCTGACATGCCTTCTTTTTAATCCAAAAAGTAAAAACAACATATCTATGGATATATTGTATACAACCTGCGTACAGGGTCATATAGGCTAGGTTTCATTTCAACATTTTGGGGGACAATTTATAGGTGGGGGGTATGGGAGTGCTCCCCCAGAAATGTTTGAGCGTCAAACACTTAATTTCCTGCATTCTGGTGGATTTTTTTTCATCTATCTGTGCCTTTTCTGCATCATTTCATAGTGGAATTTTTTTTTTTTCTGTGAAGGAAAAGACAACATTCAGGTTCCTAAAGAAACAACTATTATGGAATATAATGCAGTAAGGCTCTAAGGAATCCTGGATTTTTCAAAACTTTCTGCAAATTGAAAACATATCACATGTTTTGGGTATTTCTTTTTTAGGAATCATGACTCAGCACCAGTGTTAACTATTTATGACACTTAACATTGGTAATGAAATGACAGCCAGCATTGGAATTGAAAAGGGCAGCAGCTAGCTAGTTAGCTAAATTGTAACTTAATGCAAAAGTTGGAAACAAATCATGTTAGCATTCATCCTTAGACACTTGACACAATCAGTCATCAATATTGGCATGCTATTTAGCCTCATAGATTGGCCTATTTACAGACCACAAAAAACGGATATATTTTCTTCAATGCAAGTTCATAAATTCATGACTTAAAATGGAGCAGTAGAACAGAAATTCCTAGCAGTAAGCTACGCAAGAGACCTAACAAATGGGGGCATGTGAACGTGTGGATATAGCACAGGCTCTGCATGCAGCAAAAAAAAAAAAAGAATTATATATTTTTTCTTTTTTTAACAAAAAAGATTCGGGGCTAATCAAATTAGATCCGGGGCTTTAGCCCTGAATAAAACAGCCTAGTGACGCCACTGGTTCAGACAAATAAAAAGAAAGAAGTAGGCCAGGAAACAAATGCTCATGTTGGCTATACGTGGAGAGAATGTGGCACAAAGTCTAGCAAATTATTTTATTAGGCTACGAGTGGATTTTCATAAATACATACATATCATACTTATATATAATTCTTTTCATTTATTTGTAAATGTGTGGATTTGAAGGTCAATTCAGTATAAATTATTTTATATTTTATGATTCTGAATGTCTACACTTGAATTAATTAAACGGACCAGAATGCTTTCCATTTCATTCCACATTTGTCAAATTGGTGAAAGGCCTACACGCTCAATTCTTCCAAAATATTAAGCATTGAAAAAAATAATAATAATATGAAGCATGGATACTAAAAGCCCCTGCTATCAAAAAGGAACGACTGACTGCACATAGGCAGAAGCAGGGCCGACTACAGCGACCACTAAACACATGTCTATTTTGCAGGGCCGCCTTGACAGCCTCTGGCAGCCTCTTTGTGGTCACCATAATTGTGGTTTGTCGGGTTGGGCTCGAAGTGGACAGGACGACACAATTTATTATTCCCTACCAAGTCACAGGCCAGAATCAGATTCTTTTCCTCTTCCTTGACGCTCAAGCGCACAGTGAAGAATTTGAATTTGTCCTTGCTGATGCACAGGTTTGCTCTTGGCGCGTTGTTGTTTCTGTACTGCCAGCCCCCCTGGTTGCTGCACACCTTAATCACCTTGTCCTTTTCGCTTAGCTTCAGGAAGGACTGGGTGGGCCGAATCATATCCCGAGCTTTGAGATATTTGTACCACTCATCCAGATCAGTGGTATTTGGTGCATTTTCATCGCTGACATGACGTTTGAGGAATGTTTCATGGGCCTTTTCTGAGTTGAGGGAAGTGCACGCCGTACTTTTGTACGCCACCTCTGTAGGTTTCCACTGCGTTTTTTGCTTCTTGCTTGAGACTGCCAGCGAGTCGTGGCACAGCAAGAGACACACCAAGGCCAGGGAGACGCAGCGCTGGTACCCGGCCATTACTCTGGTTATCTGGAAACACAAGCAGGGTCAGATGTGTGCAACCCCCACTTCTGGCTCCTAGATCTATTATGGCATTAATACGTTAGCAAATAGTGGAAACTACTTTATTTTTTATCACAACTAAGTAGGCCTACTTAAAGAACAGACGGTATTTTGATGATGTATTGATAAGATAAGTCCTTTATTCATCCCTTTTTTTAGGGGGAAATTCTTTCTCTGCTTTTGACCCATCCGGGTAGCCGGTGAACACATACACACACAGAGGTCCACACACAGAGGTCCACACACATGGGGGCACACCGGCACTACCGGAGCAGTGGGCTGCCGCGGTGCAGCGCCCGGGGAGCAGGTGGGGGTTTCAGGTGCCTTGCTCAAGGGCACCTCATCCGTGGAGGCTCGGGATTCGAACTGGCCACCAGTCCAACTCCTTCACCAGTATGCCACGGATGCCCCATTGCATACTGTGACAGTATTACATACCGACAGTATGCAATATAAAACACAAGATATAGTATTTTATACTTCTTAATCCAATCCAGTTCTTATAACATCAAATAACTTTCACTTCTAGAATAAGCCGAGAACAACTAAAGCATTCAATAAATTCTACAACGAATTGGACGATCCACAAATTTCCAAAAATCCCAGATGTGTATGTTATACTAAGTTATTATCATTGCATTAGTTGGAGCACCAGATAAGAACTTGTTTACTATAATACAGGCAGTAATGTTTTAAAGACATGTCGAAACAAACTATGCTATTTTTAAATGTGTGGATTTTAAGGTCAATTCAACAGAAAGAAATGTTGTGAATGTTTACTCCTTGAAAGAAAGTGAGATCGAAATTTACAAACAACCTATATATTTTTCTTTAACAATGGGCAGAATCTTCAAATCCTCTTCAACTTTGAAATGCTCATAGATTCATTCAGCTACAGACTTAATTTAACGTTTAAACAGGTTGCAAGACTCATACTTTATTCTTCAGTTTTTGAACAATCACATTTAGACTTTTATGCTGCTTTCACTCCTTTTCTGTTTTTATAATGGGTGTGTTTTGCTTATGTGATGCTAATCAACTAATCTAATACAAACTTTTTTATTCTTCATTATTCTTAACATTATTTCAAACTCCAACCCTGGAACTTCCACAACTTTGACTTCTCATAAACAATTGATGCATCATAATGTAGACAAATGTGTCCTCTTTCTAATCTGTAACTATTTAAACTGTCATACTTACATGTTGTGTTTTTTTCTGCGAGTGTAACCTTGGCAGGACTCTCTCTCTCTCTCTCTCTCTCTCTCTCTCTCTCTCTCTCTCTCTCTCTCTCTCTCTCTCTCTCTCTCTCTCATACTACTTCTAATACTACTACAATTAACCTTTTCTATAACGCACATCATTATAACACAACCTCTAATGTTACGCGGAGTATAGTTGGACCCCGATTTGACAGCATGATATAATTTGAAACATTTCTCTCCACAATTGCGTTGACCTTGATGAACATCAGTATGTTAGATCATTTATGTTAGGTTTACAATATGAGGGCACAATGGTGAAGTCAGTTGTAATTTTTTTTAATGACATTTAAGTCAACGTCAATGCTTATTTAATTTAGTTTTCTCGTACTTCCTATAAACATTGCACTGCATGTATGTGGTGGTTTCTGGATGTATAGTTCAACACATCGGAGCTTTCAGATATGTCTGAGAATTAATTTCACAATGCTGGGCAATCATCAACCATCAGCATCCACTAGATTATCTGCAGGAAATGCAGATTGTATTGTTCCTCCATAATTTTCTTTAACAACTTCTGCTTCTGCATGAGTTCAGCTACAGAAACCATCCTAATAATAAAATGTTAAACTCTTCAAGGAAATGTTGGCCATGTATTCTGCTTTTTTCTAACTTCTTAAATTCAATACAATTTAAAACATTATTTATTTTCTAATTATGTCAATGGGTGGATTTTTCAAATTTTCTTCAACTTACTCCACCTTCAAATGCTACTTATGCATACTTACAGCTACTGACTTCATTTTAAGTTTAAATGGGTGACAAGACTTTCAACATTTCAACTTTTTTGAAATCCTTTACAGTTTTCGAACAATCACAGTTTCCGTTGAATGCTGGTTTTACTATTTTTCAGAGATTATAATGGGTGTTTATTGCTTAATTTAGACTTTGTGATGTCACCTACTCATCCTATCTCATCCTATCGAGGTTGTAACAGTAGCAGTATTAGTAGAATTCATAGCAGAAGTAGCAGTAGTAGCCACTTAACCTTCGCTATAAAGCAGCCATTGGGGTCGATGAATGACTCTTGTTCTTTTTTGTTCTTCCGTAATTTTCTTTAACCACTTCTGCTTTTGCATGAGTTTAGCTACATAAAACATCCAAATATTAAAATGTTAAACTCTTTAAGGAAATGTAGGCTATGTATTCAGCTTTTTGCTAGATTCTTAAATTCAATACAACTTAAAACATTATCTTTTACTTATTATGTATAACTTAACGCTCACAGTTTCCGTTTAATGCTGGTTTTAATATCTTTCTGAGTTTTTAATGGGTGTGTATTGCTTCATTTAGAGTTTGTGATGTCACCTATTAATCCTATGCTGCCTTTCTGCGTCTGCAAACATTATTTCAAAATTGAAAGCTTAAACTTGATGGTGTGCTCCTTGAGTGTTAATTTTGCGGGGCTCTCTCTGAGTTATCCCCAGTTCTGCTCAACAATGACAGATCATTTTCAGGCTCCAGATACAGGACCACAGCTCACTTTGAGTGGCTGATTAAACCTCCAGCAGTTTGTGCTTCTCTCTCTTCTTTCTCTCTCTCTGTCCCTTTCTCTCTATATCTCTCTCTGTCTCTCACTACCATTACTTCTACTACCACAACTAATATGACTAATTCCACTACACTTAAGCTTTGTTTTACAAACATCGATATAACGCACCCTCCAATACAACGCGGTGCTTGCTTGGACACAAATTTTGCAGCCCGGTATAAGGTGAAACGTTTCCCTCAGCATTTTAGTGGATTTGCTCAGAGTAACGGAAACATCAGTCTGAAACAGCGGAGCATAGCGTATCTTTTTGCAACGTTTACGTTATGAGGACACAACGGTCAAGTCAGTTGTAGCCTACTTGTAAAAACAATATTAAAATTCATGTACATGCTCATTTCAGTTTGTTCTGTTGCAGTGGCGGCTGGTGAATTTAATTTTAGGGGGGGCTGAAAGTTTGTAAACCAAACCCCTGTAGGGGGGTCTGGGGGCATCCTCCCCCCGAAGATTTTTTTGTGATTTTCACAAACAAATTAAGCATTCTGGTGCATTCTGACAAAATAATAAAGACGAAATAGAACATTTCCTTAGAAAGACGAATGGAGCCGGGGAACTAAGTTTTAGCTTAATTTATTTGCCTTGTAGAATTAAGCAAGATTAAAAGTGCAAATACATGCACTTTTAATGTGCATGTTAACATTTAGGGCTTAAAAGTTAACATTCTCTCTCTATCTGTATGTGAGAGAATGAGAGTGAGAGAGAGAATGTGATTCTAAAAGGGGCGAGTGTGTTACGGCCAGTCTATTGTGTTGGTAACTCCACTCATAAATCTATTTACAGTCAAGTATGCATTTAGACAAATACGAAAAAATATCAATATAATATGTGCAACCTTTTATGTGTGGTTGTTCAAGACACACTGGAAACATGATGCCACCATAGGTTTGCAGAGAACTACATACAATATGAAGGCATGATGCCACCATAGGTCTGCAGAGAACTATATACAATATACACACTGAAGGCATGATGCCGCCATAGGTCTGCAGAGAACTATATACAATATACACTTGAAAGGGGTGGGGTGGTGGTGTGAGGGCCGCTGTAACCCAGTGTCCATCCTCAGGGGAAGGGGGGGGTGGGACAGAGAGAGAGAGAGAGAGAGAGAGAGAGAGAGAGAGAGCGAGAGAGAGAGAGGGAGAGAGAGACAGAGAGAGAGAGAGAGAGAGAGAGAGAGAGAGAGAGAGAGAGAGACTACATTACTTGTACTGAAACTTTGCTCGTCTCTCTTTCAGTGCAGCAAAGCGGTCAATGACTTTCTCATTGAAATCACGCATGTTGAGGACTAGTTCCCTCTCCATGGAGAGCATGGCCAGTGCATTCAGACGTTCCTGGCCCATTGAATTTCGCAGGAATGTCTTAATTCTTTTCAAAGTTGAGAAACATCTCTCAGCTTCAGCTGTTGTCATAGGAGTATTTATGAGAATGTTCAACAAACTCACAGTCTCAGAGAATGTCTCCTGGAGGTTTTAGCTCATGATAACCTGGTACAGTGCCAGTGCACCACAGCAAGCCTTGATTCAGGATTCTCATAGATCAGAGACAGCTCCGTCTTGAGCTTTGCCTTGTTCAGCGTGGGATATGCCTTCACAGTGGCATTCAGAGCATCAGCAGGAAATTAATGGCAGTACCTTTCAAACATATTTCCTTGTTCTAAGGTAGCACTCACAAGGTGGCCAGTGAAAGAGAACCTCGCTTTGGTGTGAGACAGGATAGCGTCGCAGACCTCCTCAGACAGCCTCTGCTTCGCGTCTTCTGTCAAAGCCGTCCTTGGTCTGTCGGTTCCTGATGGCTCTTACAGCTGGTCACAGTCTCTGAATGCCAAACCAATAATGTGTTTGTTAGGCTGTGTACAGTACTGTAGTCTAAGTGATGCACATGTTCACACTTTATCCAGTAAAAAGATGTCAGCATACCCACTTAAAATGGGCAGGAATGCATAATGTTAGTGTTAAACACTGTTTTTTTATCTATTGTGTTGGTAATTTCACACATAAATCTATCTACAGTCAAGTATGCATTTAGACAAATACGATAAAATATCAATAGAATATGGGCAACCTTTCCCATATTCTTTAAAACACACCTTTTCACCCTTGCTTTTAACCTTTCAACTTAACACTTCCTTTTATGGGGGCATTCATTCTGAATTTAAGGGGTAGAATATCATTTTTAGAGGAGCCCCAACTTATTTTGGACCCCGGTTAGTTTTCTGCAAGATTTGTATCATAGAGCTCTTGTCATTTTAATGAGTGAGGACCGGTCTTATTGGATTGATCTTAACTTCATAAATCAAAAGGTCAATGTAACTGGCCACAATTAAACAAACAATGTTGTGTTTCAGAATGTTGGGAAAAGCATTTCGATCTACCATTGTGACCTGTACAAATTCAACAGGTAAGGAATCCATTTTATTTTTACACCCCTTTGTTGAATTAGACTTGCAGAAAGTATGAATCAGTTAAAATACCTGTTTTCTTTAACACAGTTGTGTTGAGGGCCAGTTCGGAGCCATTTGGGACCGTGGGTCCCTTGTGGCCATTAACCCCGAAGACAGAGAAAAGTAAGTTAAAATTAGTAATTTTAATTGAAAATGTAGTAAATTAAAATGTAAAGAAAAACAACGCAATGCTTTAAATACAGAAGGGAAAAAAATAAGTCATTACCGATACAACGCCCAATCATTTAAACTGCTCTAACCCTGTTTTTTTGCGAGACGCCAAAAAAAACGAATACGAAGAAATGACAAAATGCATCGGTACGTTTTTTTTTGCGTAACGCTGCAGGGACGCCTCACTCCTTCTGTCTCTGATGGCCGAAGACTGCAGATATTTGTTGTCCACGCTACTCTATAACCCTGAGCAACACAAAGGTAAAGATACCTTAAAGCGGTACAGTGGGATATCTGGAACTTGCCATTAATTAGCCTGTCTTACGCAGAACCAGACGTGCTGTTTAAATCCAAACTCCTCATGGTGCTTCCAGAGGGGAGTTCGCTGGGTTAGCAATTGCCAGTGTTCAAATTCGAGCTGAAATAGGGGGTTCACTTAAAAGATACTTTAACTCCAAACACTAACCCTCAATCTGCTAGCATGGCAGGGTTTCCATCCCAGCTGTGGAGAGAGATGCATTGATTTAAAATATATATATATATATATATATTTTTTTTTTATCGATTTCTATGTTTTCCGCAGGTCCTCCGTTCCTGGTCCCCAACGAGCAGATCCTCGCTCTGTTCGGTGAGTCCTCAGAGTCCGCTGCTCACAAGGAAACAGCGACACAGGAGGGGAGACTGAGGCTCAATCTAGACGGAGACGATCTGGACAGAAAACGCAGAAGTGGCGTTGCGTTCTCACTTCTTATTCCGCGTTTAGACGAGCGTCTCTGGGGGGGAATCTGCGTGCATACGGTGACGCAAAAGTGCGTGAATTTAGATGTAGTATGCACTCCAGGTGGCTAGGTGGTACGGTGAAGCACTGCCGCACAGCACCACCATGAGCGCACGCATGCGTTGAAATGTAAACGCGTACACGACGAGAGCCAGTGTGCGCAGATCAGAGCAAACCTTTGTGTTGTTAACACTTTAGGCGGAAACGCAACGGTGGAGCGTTTTTTAGATTCCCACTCTGGAGGGTGGTTAATTTTTTTTTGGACATCACAAACTCTATATGAAGCAATAAACACCCATTATAAACCCAGAAGAAGTGTAAAACTAGCTTTAAACGGAAATCGATTGTTCGAAAACTAAAGAATTTAAAAAAAGTTGAAGTGTTGAAAGTCCCCCATAACCCATTTAAACTCAAAATGAAGTCGGTAGCTGAAAGTATGCAAAAGAGGTAGTATTTGAAAGTGGAGTAATTTGAAGAGAATTTGAAGATTCCGCCCATTAACATTAGTAAAAATGTATGTTTTAAGTTGTATTCAATTTAAGAAGTTAGAAAAAACCTGAATACATGGCCGACATTTCCTTAAAGAGTTTAACATTTTAATATTTGGGTGGTTTCTGTAGCTGAGCTCATGCAGAAGCAGAAGTGGTAAAAGCAAATGACGGAAGAACAATACAAAACGCTGTCGCTGTCTGAACGAAAGGCCCATCTGATGAAATATTTTGTCGTTTTCACCCGCAAGCATCGTCGTGTAAACGGGGCCAAAGTGTGCTTTTGGAGATAAACATGAACATTGAAAGGGCGCAAATATCCAGAGCCAGGGAGGTGACATGGGAGTCATTTTTTTGTAAAGCTTTAGTAGTTTAAGTCAGTCCCACGCACGCTTTCCCAAGGCGCTTGTGGTCTTAACACGCCCTCTGCTCTGCAAAAATAAATTCTGCTGTTTTTCTGCATTGGTAATTGTCATTGTGTGGCCATTAGTGCACTTAAGCTTCAATGGCCGTTACTTTTAGTTAAGTGGACATAATTATTTTAACATCTTTTTTTAACCGTAAATACTTCTGTCCTTTTATGAAAATGATCAAGATCACTAGTATGTATGCGGTGTTTCAAATGTTATTTTGATTTTGCTTGTTGATTATTTCTGATAGTGCAGGCATTAACAATGAATTTAAAAGGAATTAGACTTTAATATTGACCGATTTTGTTAAGAGCAATGCTCTTTTCCAGAAGTAACCGCTTAAAGCTACAGCTATGGATTATAAAATGAAGGTGGTTGTTATTTTCGTTATAAGGCAGCAGCTGTGATGTCCAGCTGCTGGATTCAGTGGATGCCCTGGACCAGAGATGGAGGGAGGCTGGCTTGGATTTCATGACTGAAAACACTCATCTTATCGCCCCTAAAATCGAATAAAAAGGATTGAATGTGTTCTTCATTGAGATGTATATTTCTCTCTCTTCATGATTTGCTTAATTTTATCTGCCTATATTCATTAACGTTTTGGACAAAGCGGTGGATAGATTTTTTTATCATCTTTTCCTTTACAGGACAATAATTTCATTTTGTGAGAACTGAATAAAAAGCTATAGCAATAAAGGCTATTCTTATTTTATTGATCTATATTTGATCAGTCTACCATCCTACCCAGCGGACCGTAGCAAACGTTGCTCATCTATCCACCACACATCTAGGTTGACACGCCGACTTGTGATGTCAGAAGAAGCAGATTTTCAGAACGGCTTGTAATGCCTGGTGTTATATGGGACCTTTAATATCCCCCATCGATTGCCCAGGTCTGTGACCTACCGATAGAGGGCGACGGAGCCCAAGGAAAGCCACGATTCATCTCTTGGCGTACGTGAACTCCACCAAACCCAGACAGAGGGGCCGGTCACCTCAAAAGCAAGTCACACATGACCAGGTTAACCAGGTAGAATTTATTGCAGAACTTCTTATAGCATTAGGCAGAAGGGTCAATAGCGAAGTTCTCAGTGAAGAGATGGTTAGAGAAAAGAAAGCAGTAGGCCAGGAAACAAATGCTCATGTTGGCTATAAATCGAGAGATGTGCCACAAAGTCTAACCAATTATTTAATCAGGCTACGAGAAGTTTTTCATAAATACATACAGTATATAGTACAGAGATGTTTTTTTTCATTTATTTTTGTAAATGTGCGGATTTGAAGGTAAATTCAGTATAAAATATATATATATATTTTTATTCTGAATTATTTAAACAGACCGGAACGCTTTTCATATCATACCACATTTGTCAAATTAGTAGTAGGCCTACACATTAATTCTTCAAAAATAATTAACATTGAAAAAGCCCATGATGTCAAAAAGGAACGACTGACTGCAGATAGTCAGAAGCAGGGCAGATTACAGCGACCACTAGACATATATCTTTGGTTTTGGTCCACCTCGACAGCCTATTGTATTGATATTGGGTATGAAGTTTTCCTTGTTGGCCTCGAAGTGGGTCGGCAGACATTCTCCATCCACTAGATCACAGGCCACAATCAGGTGCTTGAACTCGGCTCTGATTCTCCAGGGGTTGGATATCACAGTGACAAAATTGAATTTCTCCCTGCTGATGCACAGGTTCGTGCTCTTGCCCTTCAACCCTTCTGGCTGGAACTGCTGCCCCCCCTTGTTGCTGCACACGTCCTTCACCTTATCCAGTTCATTGAAGTTCAGGAAGGACTTGATGGAATTCTCAGATAATAGGTGCCAGTTCTGATAATTGTGTTTGAGGAAGTGACCCCACTTGAAATTTAAAAAGGACCAGGTTGATCTTGACTTTTCAGCGCACGCCGTACTTATGAACGGTGTTGCTGCCAGGGAGTTGTGGCAAAGCAAGAGACACGCCAAGGCCAGGGAGATGCAGCGCTGGTACACGACCATTACCCTGGTTATCTGGAAACACAAGCAGGGTCAGATGTGTGCAACCCCCACTTCTGGCTCCTAGATCTACTCTGGCATTAATACGTTACAAAATAGTAGAAACTAAATTATTTTTATACCAACTAGGTAGGCCTACTTAAAGAACTGACAGTATTTTGATGATGTATTGCATACTGTGTCAGTATTACATACCGACATCATGCAATATAAAACACAATATATAGTATTTTATACTATTGAATCAAATCCAATTCTTATAACATCAAATAAATGTAACTTCTAAAATAAGGCGAGAACAAATTAAGCATACAATAAATTCTACAACGATTGGACAATCTACACATTTATTTAAAATTTTTTTTACTTTTTAATTTTTTAAAACATTTTACTTTTATGCTGCTTGCACCCCTTTTCTTAGTTTATATTCGGTGTGTATTGCTTCACTTAGAGTGTGTGATGTAATCAACTAATCTGATGCTGCCTTTATTCTTCAAACATTATTTCCAACTCCAACCCTGTAACTTCCACAACCTTTACTTCTCATAAACAATTGATGCATCGTAACTTAGACAAATGTGTCCTCTTTCTAATCTGTAACTATGTCGTACTTACATGTTCTTGTTTTTTCTGCGAGTGTAACCTTGGCAGGACTCTCTGTGTTTTATAACCAGTTCTGCTGAACAATGACTAATCAGATCCAGGCTCCAAATACTGGACCACAGCTCATGTTGACTGGCTGATTAAACATCCAGAAGTTTGGGTCGGTCTCACTCTCTCTCTCTCTCTCTCTCTCTCTCTCCCTCTCCCTCTCCCTCTCCCTTACTTTCTCCCTTAAGTCTCTCTCCCCCTCTCTGTCTCTCATGCTACTATTACTACTTCTACTACTGCTAACTGCTGCTGCTACTACTACTACTGCTACTACTACTACTGCTACTGCTACTGCTGCTACTACTACTATTACTTCTAATACTACCACGATTAACCTTTGCTATAACGCACATCATTATAAAACAACCTCTAATGTAACGCAGTGTATAGTTGGACCCCGATTTGACAGCATGATATAATTTGAAATATTTCTCTCCACAATTGTGTTGATTTTGATGAACATCAGTGTTTCAGGTATATTTTGTAAGGTTTACAATATAAGGGCACCATGGTCGAGTCAGTGGTCATTTTTTTAATTAAATTTAAGTCCATGCTTATTTAATTTAGTTTTGTCGTACTTCTTATAAACATTGCATTGCATGTATGTGGTTGTGTCTGGATGTTTAGTTCAACACATTTGAGCTTTCAGATATGTCTGAGAATTAATTTCACAATGCTGGCCAATCATCAACCATCAGCTTCCTCTGTCTAGATTATCTGCAGGAAATGCAGATTGTATTGTTCTTCCGTAATTTTCTTTAACAACTTCTGCTTCTGCATGAGTTCAGCTACAGAAACCATCCTAATAATAAAATGTTAAACTCTTTAAGGAAATGTCGGCCATGTATTCTGCTTTTTTATAACTTCTTAAATTCAATACAACTTAAAACATTTTTTTGCTAATTATGTCAATGGGTGGATTCTTCAAATTTTCTTCAACTTACTCCACCTTCAAATGCTACTTTTGCATACTTACAGCTACTGACTTCATTTTTTGTTTAAATGGGTGACAAGACTTTCAACATTTCAACTTTTTTGAAATCCTTTGCAATCACAGTTTCTGTTGAATGCTGGTTTTATTCTTTTTCAGAGATTATAATGGGTGTTTATTGCTTAATTTAGAGACTTTGTGATGTCACCTACTCATCCTATCTCATCCTATCGAGGTTGTAACAGTTGCAGTGAATTAGTAGAATTCATAGCAGAAGTAGCAGTAGTTGCCACTTAACCTTCGCTATAAAGCAGCCATTGGGGTCGATGAATGACTCTTGTTCTTTTTTGTTCTTCCGTAATTTTCTTTAACCACTTCTGCTTCTGCATGAGTTCAGCTACAGAAACCATCCAAATATTAAAATGTTAAACTCTTTAAGGAAATGTAGGCTATGTATTCAGCTTTTTGATAAATTCCTAAATTCAATACAACTTAAAACAGTATCTTATCTAATTATGTCAATGGGCGGAATCTTCGCAGTTCTTAACACTCACAGTTTCCGTTTAATGCTGGTTTTACTATTTTACTGAGTTTATAATGGGTGTGTATTGCTATATTTAGAGTTTGTGATGTCACCTACTAATCCTATGCTGCCTTTCTGCATCTTCAAACATTATTACATTAAGTGTGCTCCTTGAGTGTTATCTTTGCGGGGCTCTCTCTGAGTTATCCCCAGTTCTGCTCAACAATGACAGATCATTTTCAGGCTCCAGATACAGGACCACAGCTCATTTTGATTGGCTGATTTAACCTCCAGCAGTATGTGCTTCTCTCTCTTCTTTCTCTCTCTCTCTCTGTCTCTCACTACTATTACTACTACTACCACAACTAATACGACTAATTCTACTACACTTAAGCTTTTTTTTACAAACATCGAAATAACGCACCCTCCAATACAACGCGGTGCTTGCTTGGACACAAATTTTGCAGCCCGATATAAGTTGAAACGTTTCCCTCAGCATTTTAGTGGATATGCTCAGAGTAACGGAAACATCAGTCTGAAACAGCGGAGCATAGCGTACAAAAATATTTCTTTATCCAGCACGTCATGCACTACTAGGGCAGGGCTGGCTCCCATGATGCGGAAGCAAATCTCTCCTTGATGTTGCCCTGCGACATTGAGCAGTTTTCATAGGAAAGAATGGGCGCCATTTTTTTAATCCACTGTCCTTTCTTAAATAGATCCATGCCCCATCCTCGGACCGAAACAAGTTCAGCTACAGAAACAAACCAAGTTTTGTAAAATGTGCTACTCTTTAAGGAGATTTTGGAAAGGCTTTTAGCTTTTATCTGCCTTTTCTACTTTTTAAATTATAACACTTTCAAAAAATAAACATTCATGTACACACTTATTTCAAATCATTCTTTCGTACTTCCTTTAATAACATTGCTGTCATGGTCTGTCTGTTTCGTTGTCTTGTTTTGGTGTGTTTCCTGTTTTACTTTGGTATCGCTGTCTTGTTTCTCCCCAAGTCCGGTCAGGTTTCCCTCCTGTGTGATTACTGCTCCCTCCCCTAATGTTTTTCAGCTGTTACTCGTTGCGTGCCCTGTGTGTTTGGTATCTAAGCCCTTGTCTTTCCTTTGTTCCTTGTCGGATCATTGTAGTTCGTGGTGAGTTGTGTCCTGTGTGTTACCTGTGTTCCCGGTTTTCCCTGTGTTACCCGCGTCACCTGTGTTCTCGGTGTTCCTTGCCTTTTGCGTTAATAAATTATCCTTTACCCGAACTGTCTGCTATTGGGTCCTACCTGCATGCCTGCCACCCGCTAACCTTGACAGAATGATCCGACCATCATTGGACCCAGCGGACCCTCTTTTTGTTTGGGGCTGTGCTGGGGCGTACGTGCAGCGCAGTCGCTTCAAGGCCCGGGTTGGAGGGTGCCTTACAGACTATCAGAGTGGGGGTGGTGAGTTTGGAGTGCCATCCAGTTCAACATTTCTCTCCAGCCCTTGAGCTGACTCCGGTCCCCGAGCCCTGTCCGGTTCCTGAACCCTACTCTTTACAGAGGGTGCCCCTCTTCTAGATCTTCCAGACCTTCCAGAAGGGGCCCGCCCTCTACCTTCCCTTCCAGAGGGGTCCCGCCTTCCAAACCTTCCAGAAGGGGCCCGCCCTCTACCTTCCCCTCCCGAGGGGTTCCACCCTCCAAACCTTCCAGACCTTCCAGAAGGGGCCCGCCCTCTACCTTCCCTTCCAGAGGGGTCCCGCCTTCCAAACCTTCCAGAAGGGGCCCGCCCTCTACCTTCCCTTCCAGAGGGGTCCCGCCTTCCAAACCTTCCAGAAGGGGCCCGCCCTCTACCTTCCCCTCCTGAGGGGTTCCACCCTCCAAACCTTCCAGACCTTCCAGAAGGGGCCCGCCCTCTACCTCGCCTTCCTCCAGAGGGGACCCGCCCCCTCTACCTCGCCTTCGTCTTCGCCGATGCCGGCCACCTGTGGGTCTTCGCCGTTGCAGGCCTCCAGAATTCTTTTTGTTTTTTTCCTCCCCCCTCCACCCACCCTATTTGGATTTGATTTTCTTTTTTTTGCACGTCGTGGGTCGCCTGGTAGTCGACCCTTAAGGGGGGTGTACTGTCATGGTCTGTCTGTTTCCTTGTCTTGTTTTGGTGTGTTTCCTGCTTTACTTTGGTATCGCTGTCTTGTTTCTCCCCATGTCCGGTCAGGTTTCCCTCCTGTGTGATATAACTGCTCCCTACCCTAATGTGTTTCAGCTGTTACTCGTTGCGTGCCCTGTGTGTTTGGTATTTAAGCCCTTGTCTTTCCTTTGTTCCTTGTCGGATCATTGTAGTTCGTGGTGAGTTGTGTCCTGTGTGTTACCTGTGTTCCCTGTGTTACCCGCGTCACCTGTGTTCTCGGTGTTCCTTGCCTTTTGTGTTAATAAATTATCCTTTACCCGAACTGTCTGCTATTGGGTCCTACCTGCCTGCCTGCCACCCGCTAACCTTGACAATTGCACTAAATTAATGTGGTTGTTTCTGCATACACTGAAATTAATACAAAATAAACATGATTTATTTTCAGCCAAAAAAATGAAGGCCTACTACAACTTCTGCTACAACCTCTTACTACTTCTAGTACTACTACTGGTACTGTACCACTACTAGTAATGTGCGCACAATCCAGCTACCAACACACACATCCCATGATCCATAGAGAACACAGACCTGCATGTGCAAGTCTTTAATACATGACAACTTCTCAATGTACGAATACTTATCTTTGACTTTATTTCCCCCATAGAATGCCCACGTTTGGTGCTGTGACCGATAGAGGGCGACAGAGCCCAAGGAAAGCCACGAGTCATCTCTCGGCGTACGTGAACTCCACCAAACCCAGGCAGAGAGGCCCGGTCACCCTGGATAACCTCAAAAGCAAGTCACACACGACCAGATGTATTGCAGAACTTCATATGGCATTAGGCAGATCAATAACGTCTCAGAGAAGAGATGGGTTGGTTCAGACCAGTGGCGTCACTATGCTGTTTTATTCGGGGCTAAAGCCTCAGATGTTATTTAATTAGCCCTGAATATGATCATTGTGAAAGAAATTAATACAATTATAAACATTTATTAGTAGCCTAGTCTAGATAGTCTTTTTGGCAAGAGAATAAACAACTACCTGTTTACCACCTCAAGTGAATTAACCTATCCTATCCCCAGTCAGATCTGTGCGTGTGTGCGTGTGTGTGTTTGTGTGTATATGTGTAAGGTCTGCCTCACTTGTATTCATTTTACTCTGAAATAACTTGAATGGAACTTTAGATGTTTGGGGATAAGCAGCACAGCATTCAGGTAGCTATTTATAAATAATAATAATAAACCGCGTATTTCATCTATTTAGATAAAGCATTATGAAAAAGTTTGCATGCACAATAAAGCATACAAATAAATTTGGCGCGGAGCATTTTAATTTTCCCTCTGGGTTAAGCCCTGGAGGTTTATAAAACCTAGAAATCCCCACCCAAATCTTTTTTCTTGAGTAGAGGCAATAAAAATGTGATATGCGTGGAAGAGAGACGGAGAAGGGAGGAAGGAGAGGAGAAAAGGATTAGAGGGGAGAAGGAGAAGAGAGGAGGAGGAGTAGTATTTAGTGACCAGAACTGTATGGAGTGTATCTATTGTCTGTGTGTGTGTGTGTGTGGGGGGGGGGGGGGGGTTCTATATTGTTTGTATCTATATTAAGTTAATCTTTGGTGTGTGTCTATTTTGTGTGATTATCTTTATGGTGTGTATCTATATGGTGTATACCTATGGTGTGTGCGTGTACATGGTTTGTATCTATCGTGTGTGTGTGTGTGCATATGGCTTGCATCTATATGTTGTGTGTATCAATATTGTGTGTGAATCTATATATAGATTCAAACACAATATTGATACACACATATATGTGTGTATCTGTGGTGTGTGCGTGCATATGGTATGAATATATATGGTGTATTGGTGTGTGTCTGTATGGTGTGTGTGTGTGTGTGTGTGTGTGTGTCTGTGTGTGTGTGTGTGTGTGTGTGTGTGTTAACGTGTGTGTGGTGGTAGGCGATGACTCCAGTTTAACCAGTGAATGAGTCTCTCTGGTCTCTTTGATGAAAGCTTCCTTCTCACCCCTCAAAGGGCCGTTCAGGATGCTGCCAAGTTACGGTTGCAATGGAGACGGTATCTCGCAGAGCGCTCAGAGAGCAGATGTTCTCGTGTGGTAACATCGCCCTCTACTGTCCACATCCGCTCAGTACACACACAGGGACGCAAGATCAGACGTGACTTCCTTTTCACCAACTTGACATCAAACAGTAGTAACACGCACGCACGCACGCACGCACGCACGCAGTAAGGTGAATTGAATTAAGACTTTTTTCGTTTTGAAGTATGAATCTAAATCAGTCAAATTAGACTCATCCCTTTAATTAAAATGAGGGAGGTCATTGAAGATCAAACACAGAGCTGAAATAGCCTCTCACTGTTACCCTGCGTTGTTTTACTGAACGGAACGGATCGCAAAGGTACGGTAGGGAGGGGGCGGTATAGCCCAGGGCCCCGTTTCCCGATAACGATGGATCTTCGCTCGTACGATCATTCTCCCGATGGATCTTGCGATCCATCGATCATTTCTTTGGAGCGTTTCCCGAAACTCCTCTTAACGTGAACGCGCATTCGCTGCACTCACGACGTCGTAGGATTGTAACTGTCTACTGACACGGTGCTGAAATGGGCTCCGTAGGAGGGGGAGACGCAGGAATGTCGCAGGAAAATTGTGTTAAAAAGGGTTAAAATATATCCCCATCAAGGACAACAGCAGAGTAGCCTACGGAAAAAATAGACTGCAATTATATGAATGCTAAAGACATTAAAACACAATTGATTATGCTTAAACCGACATATATCAGTCCTAATCCTGAATGCACTGTGCGTTTCACGGCATTTTCCCCCCTGAAATAATTCCATATGACAAAAAATTAAAAATAGCTTGTGTGACAACTACATTTATCTTAATGGGCTGATTTCTGAAACATGCTTTGCGCAGCAAAGAGAGCCAACTTAATCTGATTCCGCATAAGGGTTTCCTTGATTGATAATTTGATTGGCTATAAAAGCCCCTCCGGAAATAGGGTAAGGTATGTATTGATGAGGAATACAACGAAGCCCACCGTCTGGCCCGGTGCATCGTTGAGCGCACGATCGGGAGGTGGAAGTTGCGCTTTAGATGCCTTCACAAGTCAGGCGGAGGGCTCCAGTTTTCGCCGGCCAAGTCATGCGCCGTGATATGTGTGACGGCTATGTTGCACAACATTGCAGCTAAGGCTGGGGTGGCATTGCTTGAACCGGAGGACGCTGAGGACGATGACGACGAGGAAGATCGGTGTGAGGACGGCCTCCCTCATAACTACGCGGCTGGTTTTCATGCGCGTCGAAGAGTGATTGAGACTTTTTTTTAACCCCCTCCACCCTCCCACATGTCACTAAACATTCCCGTCAACGTGACCAATCCCCACCATATCCCAGCCTTTTGCCTGCTCCTTTGCTTGTTTTTTATAATTTATTTTATTTCTTTATTTTTTCTTTATTTTATTTTTTTTAATTTAATTTATTTTTTACATTATTTTATGCTACGTTTTATGAGTAGCCTATGTCAGTCTGCACAAATCCCCCCACTTTCTCTCACACATTTTGAGTGCCCTGCCTGCGCAAACATTTTCTGGACTGTCCCGTTTTATTTTGGCCATTTTAACATCTTTATTAATAAATTAATTAATAATCTTTATTAATTACCAAACTAAGAACATAAAGGCGCAATGCGTTTTAATAAAACGCATCCAATAGACGGAATGCCCGATGGTGTCGCCACTGAGGCTATAGCTGACGATGCTCTTAGCGTCCTACGAGTACCTACGAGCACCCCTGGAGTACTCGTTAGCTACGAGCGTTTTCAAGACGTTCGTTCCCCACGATGCTTTCGGGAAACGCGGTGAAAACTCTACGATGCCCTTTCGACGCACTTCACGATCCACTTAGGCTAACGACGCTTTCGGGAAACGGGGCCCAGCTCAGCTCCGAGGTCGCGTTTCCACTGCCGACAGTACCCTTTGTGGTAGGCCGGATGTCGATCGCCGCGGCAGCTACGTAAACATCGTAAACAACGTCTTCCTCCCCAAGAATGCAGACCAACGTCTCCACCTCCTTGTTCGCCCAAGCAAGCTTTTTACGTGACATGTTAATTGTAAAGAATAATACCTCGAGGCTAGTGTTTGTTTGTTTTTATCCCCGCGTCACCCGGAAGTGACGATTCTGTCGACCAATCAACGGAGGGGGGGTGTAGCTAGAATTTCACGGGACCCTTTCAGGCGTCTGGTCTCGTTTTGGGTACCGCAACGGAGGAGTCCCGAGAATGGGGCCGGAACGGGTACGGCAAAGTCCGGGTCACGCCCACTTTTGGCGGTGGAAACGCGACCCGACCCGCACCTTTGCGATCCGATCCGTTCCGCACCCTGCAGTGGAAACGCGGCATAATTAGCTCCCCTGCCGCAGCTGGCCTGCCAAGTGGTTTTCTTAATCAATGAATTGGTTGCATCTGGTGCGTTTCACTCACAAACCAGAACGTGTGTGTACTGTTTTATTGAGGTCTGTTGTGACTTATTTAACATCTCTTCCTGTTTCACAGGTTAAAGACTTTTTGAAGTAAAGAGGAGCATCTCATCTGAACCTGATGTGAGTAGAATTGTGTGGCAAAGCATAACTGACGTGACTTGTATGTTGAATATAATTCACTGATAATGTGTGAAGGAAATCGGGGTTTGACAGTATTACATATCAACAGCATGCAATATGAAAACACTATCGTTTTTAAACTACTCAATCCAATACAATCCGTATAACATCCAATAGACATTCACATCTAGAATAAGCTGAGAACAACTAAAGCATTCATTTCTACCACTACTACTTTTGCATACATTCAGCTACAGAAAACATTTAAATATGAACATGTTTAAGGACAATTTTTTAAGGACAATTTGGCAATGTATTAAACTTTTTTCTACCTTTTAAACTTATACTATAATAGTAAGCTTATTTTTTTTTAACTTGTATATAACGTAAGTCGATGGGCAAAATGACTTTAAGCCACAGACTTAATTTAAACATTAAACGGTTTGCACGACTATTCAACTTGATAACATTTTTTCCAATCTTTACAGTCAATGTCATAAACTCATCCTATGCTGCCTCTCACAAACGCAAAAAATTCGCCCGATACGCGTCTATACGTTCACTTTGTATGGGATCCTGTCGCCCAATCGCATCGCAATTTGCTTATGATGTTGTAACGAGTGAAGTCTACATTGGTCCTTCGCAAGTGTTTACTGGTGGTCAGGATTTGGCAGATGCAATTCTCCTCTGGGCGCTTGTTTTTTCTCCTTTTTTTAATGCAGCATAACATATGCTACCAGCAGCCCTTGCTCGTCTTCAAAAGGCTGATGCTCAGTACCTCGTTTCATTTCGTACCCCCTTTACAGTCTGGCATTGTTTGTCTGGTAAACTTTGTTGATGTCAAGATAAGTGTTAAATTGCCTACACTGTTCTTTGTCCTGTGTGTATTAGTATTACATATCCCGAGCCAATACCTTGGTGTTTCCAACGCCGTTTTGCAAAACAAGCCAAAACACAAACTGTGGTTTTCAACTTTTATTGTTCGAATAGGAATTTCAACACCTGACAATACACTGTAGAGCATATTGTAATGCAGCGTTGAATGGATGAATAGCTTACATAAGGGTACCCAGCACTTTTCAGACCACACTCAAGCTTATGGTTATTGTCCCCACCACTTTTAAAAACAAACTGACGCCCTTGGGCGCTACATATATATATATTTGATTCTGAATGTTTACAATTTTAATTAATTAAGCAGACCGGAGCGCTTTCCATATCATACCAAATTTGTCCAATTAGTAGTAGGCCTACACGTTCAATTCTTCCAAAATATTTAGTTTTGAGAAAAAAAAAAAGATAATTCATTTGAAACATGGATACTAAAAGCCCCTTCTGTCAAAAAGGAATGACTGTCCGCAGATAGGCAGACACAGGGCAGACTACCGCAACCGCTAGAGAACATTTATTCAGAGTCACTGTCACTAAAAGGTTTTCAAATTTCTAACCTCTTCTGCTGTTAACTTTTTTCTTGTGCTTGGCTCTGCTGGGGCGCCTGCGCAGCCTTTAGCATTGTTATCAGGCTCCGCACCCTCATCGTTGCTCTCGAAGTGGTAGGGTTTGCAAAGGTTTTGAAACGAGCGACGACAGCTCAGAATCAAGTGCTTTTCCTCCACATTGACTCTGTTGGATTTCTCACTAAGTTTGACCGCTTTGTGAAAACGGAATTTCTCCCTGCTGATGCACAGGTTTCCTTCATTGTCTGGCCCAAGTCTATCTGTGAACTGCCGGCCCCCAGTGTTTCCGCACACATTAGTCACCCTGTCAATGTCAACTGGATTCAGGATGGATTGGGTTCTCTCTGCGAGTTTGTGTGTCTCAAGGAATGTCTTCATTTTTTCCTCGTAATCTTTGCTTGGTACACGCCAGGAAGCATGGGGGAAATGTTTATCTTTGAATGATTCGTAGGGCCAATCATCACCATTAACGGTAGCGCACGCCGTACTTCTGATCGGTTCGGCTGCCATGGAGTTGAAGCGCAGCAAGAGACACAGCAAGGCCAGGGAGATGAAGGGCTGGTAGCCGGCCATTATTCTGGTTATCTGGAGACATAAGCAGGGTCAGTCAGTTGTGTGCAACCCCCACTTCTAGCTCCTAGATCTTATTAATACGTAAGCAAATAGTGGAAACTACTTTATTTTTATAACAACTAAGTAGGCCTACTTATAGAACTGAATTTACAAAATACAAAACTGTATATTGATGATGTATTGCATACTGGGAGAGTATTACATGCTGACAGTATGCAATATAAAACACTATATATAGGTTTTTTGTAATGCATAGTCACTGTGACAGTATTACATATCGACAGCATGCAATATAAAACACTATCGTTTTTAAAATACTCAATCCAATACAATCCGTATAACATCCAATAGACGTTCACTTCTAGAATAAGCTGAGAACAACTAAAGCATTAATTTCTACCACTTCTACTTTTGCATACATTCAGCTACAGAAAACATTTAAATTTGAACATGTTCAAGGACAATTTTTTAAGGACAATTTGGCAATGTATTAAACTTTTTTCTACCTTTTAAACTTATACTATAATATTAAGCTTTCTTTTATTTTGACTTGTATATAACGTAAGTCGATGGGCAAAATTAATTTAAGCCACAGACTTAATTTAAACGATTTGCACGACTATTCAACTTGATACAACTTTTTCCAATCTTTACAGTTTTGAAAAAATGCTGCTTTCTCTCCTTGCCTGAGTAAATGATGGGTGTGTGTTGCTTCCCTCTTGGAGTGTTCGATGTCATAAACTCATCCTATGCTGCCTCTCTGCTTCCTAAAAAAATATTTCAAACTTCAAACCTGGAACTTCCAGAACGTTCACATTTCATGCACAATTTATTCATCAAAGCGTAGACCAATCTGTCCTCTTTCTAATCCAAAACTATTTAAGCCGTAGTACTCACGCTATATGGAGTTTCCTTCGAGTGTTTCCTTGGCAGGGCTCTGTCTTCTGCTCAACAACGGCATTTCAGGCTCCTGATATAGTAGCACAACTCATTTGGATAAGCTGATTAAAACTCCCGCAGTTTGTGCCTCGCTCTCTATCTCTGTCTCTCCATCTTTATCTCTCTCTTTGTCTCTCACTTCTACTACTACCACCATCACTACTTCATTACTACTACCACCAGCACCATTACTTTACTACTTTACACCACCACTACTTTAGTACTGCTACTACCAGCCGACTATCACTGCTGCTGCTACAACTACGACTACTACTATACTACGACCACTACACCTACTACTACTAGAAGTACACAGTGTTAATTTCGTTAACGAAAAATATGATGAAAAAAGTTTGTCAACAATCTTTTATCCATGACTAATGGTGCGGCCACACCAGACGCGTATCTCGCGTAATTTTTACGCGAGATACGCGCGTAAAATGTTGCTTGACCATTTTGTGTCAAAAATGGTCGCATACGCGCCCACGTCACTCGCCTAGATGAGTCCATGTCCATGCAAGTGAACGGAGCGTTCCCTCTTCGTCATAACTATCAAACCAAACATCCTTCACATTCACCAAGCGAACATTATGAAATTAAAATGCACATTTCTCGCTAAAAATGTTTCCATAAAAGCACCCAGAATAAAGAAAGTTGTCGGCCGTGGCTGCGCTGGAGTCCGAGGTAGGAAACCCAAACGCCGCCGTGTTTGGGTGATAGAGTTTAGATCGGGTTAGATTAAATAATCTCGGATATAAATAACAATAATCGGGTTAAATAACTTCACATGGTGTGTCTGGTGTGTTTCCAGCATTCGTAGTGTTGATCAGCAGATATATAGTCCGCCAAGACGTTGAGGTTGCTTAGTAACCAGAGACTCTGTCCATGCAAGTGAACGGAGCGTTCCCTCTTCGTCATAACTATCAAACTAAACATCCTTCACATTCACCGAGCGAACATTATGAAAGTAAAATGCACATTTCTCGCTAGAAATGTTTCCATAAAAGCATTTAATGGCGTAACTATGTTACTATTTCCACACAGAATAAAGCAAGATGTCGGCCGTATGCTTCTGTCCAAGCTCACTACTCTCTGCCAGTGACGTCGGGTCAAGCTCAACGCTGATTGGGCAACGCGGCTAATCGTCATGCGTATGAGCGTAAAAAGTTCAATTTTTTGAACTCTTGAAATGTACGCGCTTTACGTGCGTAAATATACGCGCCTCATACGCGCGTTACGCGCGTAAAATGTTGCTTTTACGCGTGTACGCGTCTCATACGCGCGTAAACCAATGGTTCCCTATGGAAAAAATGGCGATTTTATACGCGAGGTACGCGAGATACGCGTCTGGTGTGGCCGCACCTTAAGACGAGACTTTGACAAGCTAAAAATAGATCTTTGATAATAAAAATTGTGACGAAATGTAAGTTTCGTTTTCATTGTTGAGACGAGACGGGACTAAAATGTTGGTGGTGTGTTATTTGGACATTCAAAATGCATGATATTTTCCCCCAATTGTGTGTCTAGTCAGTCTGTCTAAATGCATCCCTGTCATTGTTCGAATTGGTTGAGGGATGTGCGCAGCTTGAACCCCAGCCAAGTGCTGCTGATGTCCCAATTTCAGAATGACGGCGAATTAATGACGACAACCACATGGTGGCAAGTTCAGCACAAAAAGGCTTTGGTTGAAAACAAATATTAGATGAATGGACGCACTTTAGTTATAACTCAGCAGAAAGGAAAACTCAATAGACCATACTAACGGGAGATGGAGAGATGCCCTGTGGCTTCCAGTTAGGCGGGAAGATTTATCTATATATATATTTTTAATATATGTACTGTGCTGCCTCCATGGACCTTCCTGTGTCTTCAATAAAAAGTTGATTGATTATGCAACGGAAACCTTGTTCACTCCTCCAGTAAATAGGACGGACCTTAGCTACGACTTGGCAACGGGGGTATGGTCCACTCAGCTATGAGCCAGAGAGTTAACATTATGAATTGTACATATTTATAATTCGAAATTCGTCCCGGCCTGTATACCAGATAGCCTACTCTAGGGTGTAGTATGGTTTCTCAACGGGGGCGGTATCGCCCCCTGGGGGGCTACGCACAACCTAGGGGGGCGCTGGGAACTTGATTATGTTTTACATTTTTTGGGGGGATTTTAAACTTTCATGGTTTTCAAATTTCTTGTGTGAAAAAATATGCTACCTGAAATAAATAGCCTATTTTCATTTATTGGTTTCTAACCCCTCTACCGTCTCAGCTACTTTTTACTATATGCACAGTGTAACAGTGGTCATACTATGGGGTCAGAACAGTCTCATTAATAATGAATGCTCTGAGAAGGATTCACAAATGTATTTTGTGATTTATATATAAATTACTCTCTTCTCAGAAATACATTTCAATGCACACATAAATGGATATCGGTATGTATAAATGTAAAATAAATCCATAAACAAAAATAAGTTTCACAAACACATTTCTGATCCATACACTAATGTACCTTGTCTTAAATAAATGTAATATAAATCCATAAATATATTAATTTAAAAAATATTTGCAATTTTCATCACTATGTATTTGGATGTTGTTACATTTATATACAAACTGTTAAACTTGTATTTACAAGACGTTTTTCATTTGTGAACTTATTTGCATATGTGCGTGAACTGGTCTGTATTTATGTGTGGATTTTTGAGACTCTCCTGACGTCGCTAGATTCACAAATGCATTTTTTTCAACAAGGAACTCTCTGTAGCCAATCAGATGCCTCCCTCGTTTTCAGCCAATCACAGGGCTGCAGTTCTATGGGGGTAGATTTGTGTCTTTATTATGCAATCAAAAAGAATAGGTTTGAGAGCAAAACTTTCCACACTGCAATCAAAAAATTGATTTGAGAGCAAAACTATCGACACTGCAATCAAAAAATGTTTTATTGCAAGATAAATTAATGTGATAAAAAAAATATTAATGAGAATCCAAAAGTTTTGTTTGCAAACCCAAAAGTTTTGTTTGCAAATCCAAAAGTTTTGTTTGCGAATCCAAAAGTTTTGTTTGCGAATCAAAAAGCTTTGTTTGCGAATCCGAAAGTTTTGCTTGCGAATCCAAAAGCTTTGCTTGCTGTTGAGCTGAATCTCGTGGGCGGGACCTATGCCGAAAGATGTAAGACACGTTTCTATTGGCCAGTCTCGATCGGAGTGACAGCTTGGCAACATCCGAAAAGCCGCGGCCCCCCGACCGCCTCCAGAAGCAGATTGTCGGCCTGACGGACAGGGTGTTCGTTTGTGCCTCTCAATCCGCGGCGGCGGTCAACAACATCGCCCTGCTCTCCTCTGCCATGGTCTCCTTGTCGGCTGACAGGGAGGCCTACGGGATATTCAGGGCGCGCAAGCGCGCGCACGGGACAAGCTCATAAGGCGAAGCCTAGACGGCGTAGCCTACATGAAATAGAACTCCCTCTCTCGTTACTAACTGTGGATGTTGCCAAGCTGTCACTCCGATCGAGACTGGCCAATAGAGACGTGTCTTACATCTTTCGGCGTAGGTCCCGCCCCCCCAGATTCAGCTCAACAGCAAGCAAAGCTTTTGGATTCGCAAGCAAAACTTTAGGATTCGCAAGCAAAGCTTTTTGATTCGCAAACAAAACTTTTGGATTCGCAAACAAAACTTTTGGATTTGCAAACAAAACTTTTGGGTTTGCAAACAAAACTTTTGGATTCCCATTAATATTTTTTTTATCACATTAATTTATCTTGCAATAAAACATTTTTTGATTGCAGTGTCGATAGTTTTGCTCTCAAATCAATTTTTTGATTGCAGTGTGGAAAGTTTTGCTCTCAAACCTATTTTTTGATTGCAGTGTGGAAAGTTTTGCTCTCAAACCTATTATTTTTGATTGCATAATAAAGACACAAATCTACCTCCATACAGTTCCGACCTCTGAGTCCAGCCTCCGAGCCTCCCGGTTCTCTGTCAAATGTCTACTCTATCGGAAAGAACATCCCAGGTGAAAAAGTAGTATACTTTAGTGTATTACAAGTATAAATCAATTATACAAAAGTTAGTATAAGTATACTTTTACTTTTTGTGCTTAATTTAAAGTATACTTAACATATACTTTTAAAAAGTGTACTTCGCAATAAATGTCATTAAATTCAACTTTAACGTACTTAAAAATAAGTATACTAATTCTGCAATACTTAAAGCGGTATTGCTTTGTACTTTTAAAAAGTATACTTTATTTTAAGTTTATTTAAATTGTACATAAGTGTACTTAGAAAAAGTATACTAAAGTGCAAATACTTATAGTGGTAATTTAGTGTATTTATAAAAAGTGTACTTTATTGTAAGTGTATTGTAATTTGTACCTTAGTGTACTTCTGAAAAGTACACTAATTTTCAAGTATTTTGGAATTCACTATTAAAATACTTTTTTAAAGTGTAATTTAATTTCACTTCATTAGAAGTGTATTGAAGTATACTTCCGTAAAGTTCACTTTAATTTAAGTTAATTTTAAGCTGTATTTCAGTATACTTGGCAAAAGTATACTAAGTTTCAAATACTTAAAGTGGTATTTTAGTGTACTTCTGAAAAGTACACTTTGTTTCAAGTCCTTTGTAATACACTATTAAAATGCTTTTTTAGAGTGTAATTTAATTTCACTTCATTAGAAGTGTATTTAAGTGTACTTCCATGAAGTGCACTTTAATGCAAATACTTTTTAAGCTGTATTTCAGTGTACTTAGAAAAAGTATACTAAGTTGCACATACTTAAAGTGGTACTTTAGTGTACTTCTGAAAAGTACACTTCATTTCAAGTCCTTTGTAATACACTATTAAAATGCTTTATCAAAGTATACTTAAATTTCCCTTTATTAGTAGTGTATTTAAGTATACTTCCTTACAGTTCACTTTAATGCAAGTTAATTTTAAGCTGTATTTCAGTGCACTTAGAAAAAGTATACTAAATTGCAAAAACTTATAGTTGTCATTCAGTGTGATTCTGAAAAGTACACTTAGTAATACACTATTAACATGCTTCATTTTTAGTATACTTTAATTTCACTTCATTAGAAGTTTATTTAAGTATATTCATACATCATCACAACCAAAGTGTTGAATTAATCAAAAAAATACAGATAAATAATACTGAAATGGCTACTTTTACTAGCTCCAACGACTAACTATTAAAGAAAATCCAAGGCTATAACCAAAATTTGAAAATAGCAAGTTTATAACGGCCATCCAATCAGTGTGCGGCTGCAAATCGACGTCCAATGAGAATGTAGTATTTAGGTCGCCAATTGGTGGTTTACTCAAATACACTTGGCGCGGACGGTTAGTGTTCCATTTGAAATTGAGCAGTGAGCACCTAATATCTCCGGGTCAAACAATGACAGTGTTTGGTTTGTTTTATTTCCAAGACGGCTCCGTTAGAGCAGATAATACATCCGTCATACGTGATGCATACAGAAATAAAAAAATAACGGTTAACTGCAGGGAAGACCTCGAGTCGGAGCAGGGCTGGATAGAGGTAATTTGGCCTACACAACGGCGACAACAAGAGGCGAAGCCTATTGCAGCCAAATTGCTTTTCTTTGGAGGTAAGTCAGTTCCAAAACGGTAGTGAAATGATTCCGAAATACTCTGTAACGTCAGCTAACTTTGGCTATAGTCTGTTGGAATGTTACGGTAATGATGATAGCCTAATAGAAAGAGTTGCTTTTATCGAAGTATAATGCTTGAATTTAGTAATCGAAGTAAAGTTACTGGATCAACTGGCGTAGTGGGGGCCTGTGGCGTAGCGGGGGCTACGTTTGCGCCTGAGAGCGTCTTTGCGTCGTATTTGTATTGTAAAATGTAGGAATGTTACGGTAATGATGATAGCCTAATAGAAAGAGTTGTTTTATAGCGGGGGCCTGTGGCGTAGCTGGACCACGTTGCGTAGCGGGGGCACGTGGCGTACCGGGGGCTGCGTTTTTTTTTACGTTTGGCACGCTCCGATTGGGCACGCGCTCCGAACGGGCACGCTCCCAATGGGCACAAGCACTAGTCTGTGTCAATGTAATTTATTGTTTATCTTAAGTCTTAAATCACATGCGTCCTTCCTGTTTTCACAGACACGGTGAGGGAGAAATTCCCCAACACCATGGTTAGTGAGATCCGGGCCCTGCTGCGGAGGAAATGCAATAATGAGGGCTACACCAAGGTTGCTCCTCAGTAGCTTTATTATATATGTTATATATGTCAGATGTTTTAAAGTTAGGTGTTATTGAATGCATGTTTGTATTAATATTTAAATTAAAGTTTTGGTTTGTACAATTTAAGTGTTTTTTGTCATGGAACAAAATAGCACCCATGGAGTGTACTAAAATGGTACCAGAAAGAAGTGCATGTGAAGTATAATATGTATTGTAAGTATATTTCTGTAGTATTTATAAAGTACTTAGTAGTATAACAGTATTGTACTTAAAATACCCTTAATATACGCTTCCACTTTACATTATAGTATAATAACTATACTTTAAGTACATGCCTTTGATGCTTAAATTGTGACACAAATTGACTATAAATACATAATAAATGCATTTTTAGTTACATAATTGCACACTTTAAAAGTACTAAATATAGTCAGAAAGTGTACTTGAATTTAATTAGAAATATGACAGAGGAATGATAATAGTGTGTTAAAAATACACTTCTATTATGTAGTATAAGCAGTGATAAAATACACTCAATATACACTTCTGCTCCTCTTTAGAGTATAATAACATTGTACTTAAAGTGCATGCCTTTGATGCTGCAATTGTGATAGAAATGTACTATAAATACATTTTAATTAACATAATGGCAGACTTAAAAAGTACTAAATATAGTCAGAAAGTGTATTTGAATTTAATTTGAAATATGACAGAAGTATGATAATAGTGTGTTCAAAATATACTTATATACTACTATCAATTGAACCATACTGCCTTTTTAAGTATATTTCAAACACACTGGTAATATAATGCTATTGTACTGCAAGAGTGTTTCAAATGCTAGAAATCATACTTTTCACTAGTGTACTTCAGTACACTTAAAGGTTGTCAAAAGTTGTGCAATTTTAGCATACTATTTACACTTGGAGTATACTGGAGTATATCTATAGTAGTACTTAAGGTATACCTTAGTACACTTTGGTATACTTGAATGCGACGAAATTAGTACAGAATACAGTTACATACTAAAAGTGGACTTAGTACATCCTTTCAAAAGTGTCGTTGAAGTATAATATTTTTTCACCTGGGATGGTTCTTTGAATGATCGTACATAACAATCTCTAGGTGGTGAAGAAGTAAATGCTGCGTCACGTTTAGCTACACACTTTTTCCATCTAATTTCGACTGGGTTTTGGGATTATCGGTGCCGTTAAAGTAGTAAACGGCACCGACGTAAAAACCCAGTCACAGCAGTCATGTGGTTGACTGAAAACGAGGGAGGCATCTGATTGGCTAGTGACTTCCTTGTTGAAAAAAATGCATTTGTGAATCTAGCGACGTCAGGAGAGTCTCAAAAATCCACACATAGGCCTAAATACAGACCAGTTCCCACACAAATGCAAGTAAGTTCACAAATGAAAAACGTCTTGTAAATACAAGTTTAACAGTTTGTATATAAATGTTACAACATCCAAATACATTGTGATGAAAATTGCAAATATTTTTTTAATTAATATATTTATGGATTTATATTACATTTATTTAAAACAAGGTACATTTGTGTTTGGATCAGAAATGTGTTTGTGAAACTTATTTTTGTTTATGGATTTATTTTACATTTATACATACCGATATCCATTTATGTGTGCATTGAAATGTATTTGTGGGAAGAGAGTAGGCTAATTTATATATAAATCACAAAATACATTTGTGAATCCTTCTCTGTGCATTCATTATTAATGAGACTGTTCTGACCCCATATCATACAGGCAGCGTGGTTCGGTCCTGCACACGCCCGGACTCCCGTTACATCAGCTATCGTCATGACCCCTATAGTAATGCTGATAAACATAACCCAAGTTCGCGGGTTAACAGTTCAATAACCAACACATCACAATCAAACATGGCCGATAGCAGGAAAAAAATAACAAATTTTGTTTTAGCCCGTTTTCCTCCTTCCTCTTGCTGTTGTTTAGTTCCAGCTGCTCTGAGCGTAGTCTCCTCGAAAAGACTGTTGCATTTCAAATACAAAATATATCCTAATTAGGCCTCTGGGCTCGATCGGTTTTCGCGGTGCCCGCGTTGCCCGGGCCGCTGTCACGGTGCCCGCGGTTCCCGGGCCATTCATTCATTGATGTGGCACGGCGGGAGATGCGGGAGTGCCGTGGTCGCGCTCACGGTTCCCGGGCCATTCATTCATTCGTTCAAGGGGCACGGCGGGAGTCGCGGGCGTGCCCGGGCCGCGGTCACGTGAATGAATGTTCAATCCTCTCTGTCTCTCTGTCTCTCTATCTCTTGTGACTCTCTGTCTCTCCTGTGTCTCTCTGGAAGTTTAATTGGGTTTATTACAGTGCATGTCATTAATATTTATTGATATATTTTTTCACCAAAACCGACTCAGAGGGCATTCATTGCTATTATGCCGCTTTTCCACCGCACATGTAGCTCGACTCGACACGACTCGACACGACACGACTCGACACGGTAGCATTACGGGTCCTTTTCCACCGCAAATAGTACCTCCTGGACGTGGGCGGGGTCGGCTGCGCGAAAGGGCCGTGACGTATTTTTTGTACGCGACGCAAACAACACCTACGCAACCCACACATGGACAGAACCCACATAACAACAATGGAGGACATCGATGCGATGGTATTCGTGTTCGTATTATTAGCTGGCATGTTGAAGAAGTTGAAGAAGTGGAATATGTTGGCTGCGGCGCTGCTATGGCTGTTACCAGCATGGTTGCCATGTCGCTCTCGTGACTTCGTCACACTCTGGCCAATCAGTGGCCGGCCGTCTGCCGACGTCACCTTTTAGCATCGGCTCAGCTCGCTTGGAACCTAGAGCGAGGCGGTACTAGAAAAAGCAGCCACTTCAGGTACCAGATACCATGTTTTCGCGGTGGAAACGCAAAAAATGAGTCGAGTCGTGTCGAGCTGGTACCATGTAGTGGAAAAGCGGCATTAATGACCACCGCAAAATCAATGAAAAACGATGCAATGGCACCTTTAAGCAGTTTAACACAAAAGTGATTGGGGTTGTTAGTTTATTAATTTTTCTTATTAGGGGGGTGCCAGAGGATCAGAGTAAGATCAGGGGGGCGTTTGCTCAAAAACGGTTGAGAACCACTGGTCTACAGCAAATAACCTCATTGTCTGATTACAGTGTAATTCATTTTTCACAATTTACAAGCTCTTGTTTTGAAGACGAATCACCTCGCCATTCGTTTAAATGGGAATCACGACAGTCTATACTTTCAAAATAAAGTGTATATATTTATAATTTGAAATTCTTCCCAGCCATTATACCCAAGGTACTATAGGGTCTATGGCATATAACCGTGTTTTCTGATTAAAGTTTAATGCATTTTTCACAATTTACCACCTCTAGTTTTGAAGGCTGAACAGACAATTTGACTAGGACACTAGTTCTACGACTATACAACTGCGTGCTACTATACTACTTATATACTACTACACTACTACTAGTACTACTACTATGACTGCGTCTACTAGTGCTACTACTAAAACTAGTACTATGTATATTTCAGCTCTTAAGGCCAAAGTACACTACGCCGACTGCGTAATCCCACTCCCTAACTTCGGAGACCCCTCGAGCATTCGCAGTTCTCCGTGGGGATGTCGGATACGCAATGCAATCCGCCCCCAGATCGATCTTATATATTGACTAGTAACTGGAGAATGTTGGTGTATTTTAGTGTCTCTCTGTGTTCACATTTCTAGTCTAGGAACAGGCCAGTGCCTCTCATACTGATACAAGGTGTGTATTTCCAACATTCCGCCACTTGTTATGTCTCATCAAGGATGAACCAACCTGGTTCTCTCGGACATAGCCAGGGCCATATACCTTATCAAGGCTGAGAGTGCTTCTGTTCACGTGTTATTCACGTTTCTTTAATATAACACTCGCCCCAACCCTTTGGTTCGACGAGAAGAGGGTTCGACAGCCAAGGAACACGTCTCAAAACTGCTCCTCAACCGTGTCCACTATAGATTATTCAACCTAAGTCTGTATCTCGCTGTATTACATCCTGGAATAAACCATCTATTCAACCCTCTGATCCAATCTGTCAAGTTGCTTTGATTTCGACTTCAAGAATTACTACTACGACGGAAAATTACACAACGCAGAGTCTATACGAACAGTTTAAAACAGTTTTAAGCTGAAATCTAACATAACCATGTAAATGGTGTTGAAAATAAACTTACTTATAAAGTAAATAAGGTGCAAAGTCAAACCGGAAAAGTTATTCCGGAAATTATGTTAGAGGACCAATCACAGCCCTTGCCATCTCCGTCTCGGTTGCCTCGACGGATAGTTAAAAAATATTGGATGCACACTTGAGCTACGGAGAGGGTCTCCAAGGACTCTCCAAGGACTCTCCGTGTCTACGTACAGCACTTTACTTGGTATTATATAAGTCTGCCTTTAGTGTCTTCAGGTAATGCAGTTCAGGTACCAATTCTGTCGGTTTTATATTTCATCTTCAACATTCATCTTCAATACATTTAAGATTTCAGATGTTTCGATGTCCTTCAGCTGTAAGCATTCACTACAATTCTGCAGCAATCTTTTATTCTTCTACTACTATCACCTTCTCCGCTAGTGCTACTGCTAAAACATTTTTTTACCTTGTGCTTTATTGTATCTCGCTGTACTCTGTTTAGCTTATTTTTAGCTCACTGTGTGAAACTCTTTTATCTTCTTTTTACATTGTGCTTTATTGTATCTCACTGTACTCTATTTAACTTCTTTTCAGCTCACTGTTTTGACCTCTTTTATACTTGTTACCTTCTTCTTCATTGTATCTCGCTGTACTCTGTTTAACTTTTTATTACCTCATTGTTTTAACCTCTTATCTCCTTTTAACTTTGCTCTTCATTGTATCTCGCCGTGCTCTGTTTAACTTATTTTTACCACGTTGTTTTAATCTCTTTTTTTCCATGAAAAGCCTTCATGGGACGGGTGATGCAAATCAGCCTATGCCATAATCACTATGAAACTTGCATTGGATGGCAGTTTGCCATATGTACACTGTATCTGTCACTATCAAATAAGCCATAAAGCAACGTATCCTACACTTGTACTACGATATCACTGGGCTTTCTGTGTGTGATGCCCAGTTCTGCTCAACAATGACTCTTTCAGGATCCAGAAACTGCAGCACCGCTCATTTGGATAAGATCATTTAAACTCTGGCAGTTAGTCTCTCTCTCTCTCTCTCTCTCTCTCTCTCTCTCTCTCTCTCTCTCTCTCTCTCTCTCTCTCTCTCTCTCTCTCTCTCTCTCTCTCTCTCTCTCTCTCTCTCTCTCTCTCTCTCTCTCTCTCTCTCTCTCTCTCTCTCTCTCTCTCTCTCTCTCTATTATAATAATTCATTTTATTTGTTGAGCACTCTTCATTCTAGCAGAATCTCAGAGTGCTAGTATACAATTTTTAAAAAGTAGGAAATGCCTTTATGAATAAAAAGGTTTTTAGGCCAGTCTTAAAACAGGCTAGTGTTTGTGTTGCCCTTAAGTGGTCCGGGAGGCTGTTCCACAGTCGAGGGGCTGCAGCGGCGAAGGCCCGGTCGCCCATGGTGCGTAGCCTGGTGTTTGGGATCTGCAGGGACAGAATGTTATTGGATCTGAGGGGGCGGGTTGATTTTTGGGGAGTGATGAGTTCTTGCAGGTAAGGGGGGGCATGACCGTTTATGCATTGGTAGGTGAGTAGGAGGACTTTGTAGTTGACGCGGGATGAGACAGGGAGCCAGTGCAGTGAGTGTAAAATGGGGGTTATATGGTTGTATTTCCTGACTCTCATCAGGATCCTTGCAGCGCTGTTCTGGATGTACTGCAGCTTTTGGATGTTCCTGCCAGTGATCCCAGTGAACAGTGAATTGCAGTAGTCCAGTCTTGAGGAGATGAAGGCGTGGACGAGCTTCTCAGCATCTGGCAGGGTTAAAGTGGGGCGGAGCTTGGCGATGTTTTTGAGATGGTAGAAGGAGATTTTGCACAGATGTTTTATATGATCGTTGAAGGTGAGGTGAGGGTCAAACCTAACTCCTAGATTTGTTACTGTGGTGGAGAGGGGTATGACCTGACTGTCGAAAGTGAGATGAGTTATGGAGGATGACTGAACTTGGTGTGGAGTGCCAACAAGAAGGGCCTCGGTTTTGCTGCTGTTTAGCTGGAGAAAGTTGTTTCTCATCCATGCCTTTATCTCCCCAAGACAGGCAGTGAGACATGACATGGCAGCAGAGGGGTTTGGGGCAGTTTTGATGTACAGCTGTGTGTCATCGGCATAGCAGTGAAAGGACATCCCATGTCTGCTGACAACACAGCCGAGGGGGAGCATGTAGATAATGAAGAGGATGGGGCCGAGGACAGACCCTTGTGGAACACCACAGGAGACAGGGAGCTGTCTGGAATCTCTCTCTCTCTCTCTCTCTCTCTCTCTCTCTCTCTCTCTCTCTCTCTCTCTCTCTCTCTCTCTCTCTCTCTCTCTCTCTCTCTCTCTCTCTCTGTGTGTCTGTCACTACAACTGCTTATGCAATAGCTTGTCATACTGCTACTGCAAGCCTACTAATATTAATAAGACTACTACTACTTACAAGTTTCACTACTACTATTTGATCGTTGTATTTTGAAGATATTACATTTAGGTTAGCATCTAGCCAAACTGTAATACTTCCTAAGATTTTTTAGGCAATGCAGTTCATTTAAACTTGCAGATTTATTCAGATTTCGGCATTTTCAGATTTTTCAGCTGTCAAAACTTTTTTCTAGCTATTAGTGTGAACGCTGATGCAGCAACATTTATAATGCCTACATTTATAATACCTACATGTATATTTATATATATATATGGTTTACCGGCATGCATCACATTCAGGGGCGTTGCTAGGTTTCTGAAACATCCGGGGCTTAGCCCAAGAGGGAATAGGACAGGCAAATTCTGTTGTATACTTTATTGCGCATGCACATTTATTTTCATAATGCTTTACCTAAATAAAAAAAATAGGCAGGTAATTACATTGAATAGCTACCTGACTGCTGCTTATCCCCAGACATCTAAAGTTCCATTCAAGTTATTTAAGAGTAAAATGAATACAAGTGAGACAGACCTTACATTACCTATATCAGGGGTGTCAAACTCATTTTCACAAAGGGCCACTAATCACACTAAGGGCCGACATGGAGTTTACTGACATGCCTTCTTTTTAATCCAAAAAGTAAAAATAACATATTTATGAATATATTGTATACAACCTGCGTAGAGGGTCATAAAGGCTAGCAGGGCTGTCACTTTTTATTCGAAGTTCGAATATTCGTTCGAAGGTGGGGTGAAAAGTTTGAATTCGAAGTGTAATTCTCCATTCGAACTGCGTGCGCTGCCGTCTCATAAGAACTTCAGACCATTTTAAGTAGTCTGCTTTCGATCCAGCAGAGGGCGCGCTAAAATTGTATATCAGTTTGACCTGTTGCCGACCCTCTTGGCCTGGCTATCTGTATCGAATAGGGATGTCCGATATTGGCTTTTTTGCCGATATCCGATATGCGATATTGTCCAACTCTAAATTTTCGATCCCGATATCAGCCGATACCGATGTCGATATTTGGGTTATTTTTCCTCAAACCTAATTTAGGTAACATTACATATCTCCTGTTGTGGAATTAACACAACATGCTTAATGTTATTGTGATGCCCCACTGGATGCATTCTTGAATGCAACAAGGCTTTCCAAATGTTAACATTGTCTGTGCAAAATAAGAAAAATACTTCAACTTAATTTAAGGGAAAAGTGCCATGTTTATTTTTATTTTTTTAATGGTCTCAGACAACACTTTGGATTACACTCTCCCTGAGATAATCTTGACAATGCCCACAACAAATAGGGCAAACTTGACTTCACAAATGATAAAGCATTGTACCTGAACAACTATATGCAACATAGCAGTATGTTTCTTTAACTAAAACTCAATAACCTTATGTGACGGACGGGATTATTGCCGCCGCCTTGTAGGGGTAACGCAGTTCTTAACCTGGAGAGGACTGGGTGGGCCAGGATCTAGGTCCCCCACACCCAATGCCTTTGGCTTCAATGTTCAGGTGAGTGAACAGGTTGTGCGTAGTTTAGCTGTCTAGATCCACAGTAAAGTGTGTGCAGTGTTTGCGACCTGACACCACCCCCCTACTTTACTAAGATTTGGCTAAACAGGTGAAGCGCCCCTACCCCCAAGTAAGTAATACAATACAAAATAAAATAAATAAAATAGAGAATGTTTGTCCTTTACCTCTGGTGTTTACTCAACATGAAACACTGACATCTCAGAGAAATGGTTCAAAAGACACCTACCAATGTTCAACACAGCATTCATCCGCTCCAATCAACAATAACATTTAAACAGGGAAAACACCAATCACATTTAACGTTCGATCACAAATCACATTACACACATATTATAACACTCGGACAGAAAGACACGCTTTTTCGTCCTTCCTGAACAGGGGTATGTGCATCGAATGCACAGCGGTGCAATGTCCCTTCCAGTGCAGTGCGTGTGTGTGTGTGTGTGTGGGGCGTATGCGTGTGTGTGCGTGTGTGTGTGTACCGGCGCAGCGTTAGTTCGTTCATTCACAGTTCTGTTCGGGCTGCGCACGGTGTGTCATCTGTTTCAGTGTAAATGGTTATGTGGGGTGCATAGGTTACCAATACCACAGCAGAGATCGCACTTCGGGATGTGTGATGGCTGGCAGGGCAAACCTCTCCCGAAACGTCCACGGACCTTGGCAGCTCTAGGCAACCGCGTAGGACAGCGCCCTTCCTCGCAACAATCACCTGGAGGGCCTCTCTCCCCGTCGTTTTCACTGGCGTCCAGACTCAGCGAACAACGAACGCCCAAAACCGCCGCACCACTCTCAGCGACCGACCCGACGCAAAACCGCACCAAACCCAACCTAGTAATAAACTGAACTTACAAAAACAAAACGAACAAAACCAGCGTGTTTGCACAATTTCGGGGTCTTTCACACTCCTGCGCCCCTCTTTCCGCGCCTTTTTTTCTCTCCCCTCCCCTGTGCCCGTCATTCGTCTTAAAGGCGCAGTCTATTTGTACCCGTTACACTTAATTGAATAAATGCACAAATATGAGTCAATTACAATGTGCACTGTACTGCACAATTTTGAAAACATTTATTTGAGCTATAAAAAAATAAAAAAATAAAATAAAATCGGTTTTAAGGCAAAGAAAATCCGATACCGATATTGACAGATATTAAATTTTTATGCTAATATCGGGCCGATAATATCGGTGGGCCGATAATATCGGACACCTCTAGTATCGAATGTTGAATCAACATTCGATACAGATAGGCCAAGAGGGCTTTGAAACAAAACGTAACTGAAGAGAACGCGAACCGAGATACAGCTATTAAAAAATTGCTATTAAAAATGGAGAATTGCGAGGAGTACAATGCTGAGCGGACCATACCGACACCATCACATTTAAAAAGCAGCGTATGGAAGCATTTTGGCTTTTACACCGTGGGTGGAAAAGTCACAAACAAAGACAAGGCAGTTTGTCGTCTTTGTAAAAGAGAGCTGTCGTACTCATCGACAACATCAAATTTGCGCACATATCTGCTAGCTTACCACCGAAATGTAGCAGCAGAGGAACAACTGCCGAGCGGAGCAGCACAGAGTGTACAGCCGCGCGAGTTATTGTTAATGTGTAAAAGACAGCCGCACTTGTGTGTCGGAGATTCCTCTTGTTGTGTTTACAAATGTGTTATCAAAGATGTGTTTTTATCCTGTGCTGTTATGAATTCAGTAGGTATACGTGATTTCCACAAGAAATAAAAAGAGCAACATAAAAAATCAAGACTGTTGTCGTGTTCTATGGGGGGGGGGGGGGGGGGGTCGAATGTATTCGAATGTATTCAAATTAATTATGGACATTCGAAATTCGTTCGAATTTCATTTTTGGAAAAAATGACAGCCCTATAGGCTAGGTTTCATTTCAACATTTTAGGGGACAAATTATAGGTGGGGGGTATGGGGGTGCTCCCCTAGAAACTTTTAAGCGTCAAACACTTAATTTCCTGCATTCTGGTGGATTTTTATTCATCTATCTGTGCCTGCAGATAGTCTGCATCATTTTATAGTGGAAATATTTTTTTTTCTGTGAAGGAAAAGACAACATTCAGGTTCCTAAAGAAACAACTATTATGGAGTATAATGCAGTAAGGCTCTCAGGCATCCTGGATTTTTCAAAACTTTCTGCAAATTGAAAACACATCACATGTTTTGGGTATTTCTTTTTTAGGAATCATGACTCAGCACCAGTGTTAACTATTTATGACACTTAACATTGGTGATGAAATGACAGCCACCATTGGAATTGAAAAGGGTGGGCAGCTAGCTAGTTAGCTAAATTGTAACTTAAGGTCAAAGTTGGAAACAAATCATGTTAGCATTCATCCTTCGACATGTGACACAATCAGTCATCAATATTGGCATGCTATTTAGCCTCATAGATTGGCCTATTTACAGCCCACAGATAACTGACATATTTTCTTCAATGCAAGTTCATCAATTCATGGCTTAAAATCTTGAGCAGTAGAACAGAAATTCCTAGCAGTTAGCTACGCAAGAGTCCTAACAAATGGGAGCATGTGCGACGTGCGGATATGGCACAGGCTCTGCATGCAGCAAAAAAAAAAAAAAAAAAAAATAAAAATTATAATATTTTTTTTCTTTCTTTTTTTAACAAAAAAGATTCGGGGCTAATCAAATTAGATCCGGGGCTTTAGCCCCGAATAAAACAGCCTAGCGACGCCACTGATCACATTCATGTCTTAAACTTCTGGACACTGTTTTTCACTTTGCTTTAAGTTTCATCATAGGAGATGCCTATGACACACACCATTGTGTGTTATATTTGAAGTGGCAAACCCTTTGTTCGCCCTATTTATTCCTGAGGCAGAGATAGTCCGACACACATTTCTTGGGAAGCACGCACAGAGAGTGTTTAACTTGGTGTTGATTAATTTATTAAGCATAACTCCGGTTGACTTTCCAGGAAATAACTAAACATAAAAACTCCAAACAATGGCACTGTTTGCGGCCAAAACAGGGTTCTTCGTATTGTACAAAAAGGGCTTTTCAAATAATGCGTCCAATATTGTGTCCAATAATGCGAAATAATGCAAGTAATGCAAAGTAATGTGTCCAATAATACAAAACAATGCGTTCAGGAAACTGTTATGGATGTTGAGTGAGTTACGTTACGTTCTAGTGTTATGTTACGCTATGCTGAAGCCCATAAGGCAGTGCGCGTTTGATGTGAACTCATTCATTAAAAGCTTGAACTGAAACATGGCGTCAGAAATGGGATAGTTGACAAAGTTAGCTAGAATAATATGGTTGAAGCCCATAAGGCAGTGCGCGTTTGATGTGAACTCATTCATTAAAAGCTTGAACTGAAACATGGCGTAAGAGGTGGGATAGTTGACAAAGTTAGCTAGAATAATATGGCGAACTCGAACAATATGATTCCGGCACCAGAGGGCATGCAGATGTCCGGGGATCTTGCGAAGAACTGGGAAGTTTTCCGTGCGGAATTCGAGGACTTTGTGCTAGCTACGGGCCTTAATGAAAAGTCAGAAGTGCAGGCAGCCGCGCTAAGACGGCTAATGGGTAGCGAGTGCCGTCATATCTATATGCACAATGTGATTTTGGATGACAACCAAAAGAAAGACCCAACCGCCATCCTAGATGCTCTCGGAGAACATTTTAAGCCGGAAAAAAATGTGATTTATGAGAGATATAAGTTTGGATGCTGCAAACAGGAGACTGATGAGCCAATTGACAGTTTCATAATGAGACTACGGGAGAGAGCTGCATCGTGTGAGTACCGTGGGCTAAAGGACGAGATGATTCGGGACAAGCTTGTGCTTGGTGTCGCAAGCGAAAACACCAGGAGGCGCTTGCTGCGTGAACGTGATCTGATATTAACAACGGCAGTCAGTATATGTCGCCTGGCAGAGCTAACCGATACACGCATGAAAACCTTGGAGAGCCCACAATTGCAAACGGACAGTGTAAACTCTGCAGACAGGCAATACGAGAGACGTAGACCTCAAGACAGGAGAGGAAGAGATATACAGCTGGCTTGCAAATACTGTGGAAACAGCCACAAGCGGGGCAGAGAGCAGTGCCCAGCCTACGGTAAGGCATGCCGAGCGTGTGGCATCTCAAACCACTTTTCAAAAGTATGTCAGGCTAGTAGCAAGACAAAAAAAGTAAATGCGCTTGAAGATGTTGAGCAAGGGGACACAGACACAGATGACATGTTCCTGGCCACAGAATGCATCAGCAATATAAAATCTAAAGGGCTCAAATGGTTCGTGTACCTGCGTTTGAACAAAAAAAAGCAAGCATGCCAGCTAGATACAGGTGCCACTTGCAACGTGATGAGCAAAAAGATCAAAGAGAAGTTGTCACCTAGGACAGAGCACAACTAAGCTAAAACTATATTCTGGGGAAACTATGCTGTCACAGGGGAGATTCCACACAGAATGTGTCCCCAGAGAGGAGCCTCTCCTCTCTGGGGCCACATGCGAGCGCCTAGGCCTAATGGCGCTAGGCCTAATCACTCGCTGTCAACAGGTTTCTGTGTTTTCTGCGAAAGCGGCCCTGATTAACTGCAGGTCTGTGTCAAATAAGACGTTCATCCTCAACGACTTTTTCACGGGTCATGATCTGGATTTACTGTTTTTGACTGAGACTTGGATTACCTCTGGACCCGGTGAGTTATCTGCTTTTGGTGAACTCTGTCCAACAAACTGTTCCGTCATTAGCACCCCGAGATGCGTTGGAAGAGGTGGCGGAGTAGCTTTGGTATTTAAAAATCGTTTAAAGATTCGGACACTGTCTACTGGGAATTACTCTAGCTTTGAGCTACAGTGCGTAAAAATAGAATCCACTACAACTCCGTTGGTCTGCGCATTGGTTTACAGGCCTCCCAAGCCAGATAAAGACTTTATTAGCGATTTTTCTGACTTTCTGTCGCAATTTGTACCATTACATGACCGTCTGCTGATATTGGGTGATTTCAATATCCATGTCTGTTGTCCAGGCAGACCCATGGTCAGCGAATTCTGCCACGTCCTGGATTCCTTCAGTCTTCTCCAGCACATAGACAAGGCTACTCATGTACTCGGACATAGTCTTGATCTTATTCTCTCCTATGGGATTTTTATTGACAAATTAAACATCGAGGACGCATCGTTCTCTGATCACATGCCTATTGTGTTTGATATCACACTATCTAATCCCATGTGTACAGTTAAAACCCCAGGCCGTTTTTCCCGTTATATTAACTCCCACACTGCAATCCAGTTCTCTGAAATGTTCAAAAAAACTGCATTCTCAACTGCTGATCGGCTCCCCTCCAACCCAGATGAATTGATTTCCCTCTTTCATTCCTCTTGCTCAGACATCTTAAACTCTGTAGCCCCCCTTAAATACAGGCGGCCCAAATTGACATCCCAACAGTGGTTGGATGAACCCACCCGCTCTTTTAGACAGGCCTGTCGGAAAGCTGAACGAAGATGGAAGAAAGACCATCTTGCTGTTTCTTTTGACATTTTTAAAAATGCACTGTTGACTTATCAGGCAGCAGCCAAAAAAGCCAGAACCAAACATTTCTCTGATATTATAAATAAAAATTCCCATAGACCCCAAATTCTGTTTGGTACCATAAACTCCATTATCAACCCCCATGTATCCCCAGATGCTGACGCATCCACTGACATCTGTGAAAAATTCTTAAAATTTTTCACTGAGAAAATTGAAAACATCAGATCCCAGTTTAACCCCTCCCCATCTGACATTACGCCTGGCTGTTCAGGTGCTACAGTCATTTTTAACACATTCAAACAAGTTTCTTTAGAGGAGCTTAGGGAGATAGTCTCACATATGAAACCCACATCTTCCCCTCATGATGTTGTCCCCTCCCATATCATTAAGGACACTTTTGATACAGTTGGCCCAAGTATTCAAAACATCATTAACTCCTGCCTAGTTTCTGGCACAGTCCCTTCATGTTTTAAGCATGCTGTCGTCCAGCCTCTGCTTAAAAAACACAACCTGGATGCTAAGTGTCTAAAAAATTATCGCCCAATTTCTAAGCTTCCTTTTATTTCTAAAGTGATGGAAAAAGTTGTCCTGTCACAACTGCAACCTTTTTTAGATTTAAATGAAATATCAGAACCTCTTCAGTCAGGCTTTAAAACTCTCCATAGCACTGAAACGGCTTTGTTAAAGGTGACAAATGATCTGTTACTCACATTAGATTCTGGTGAAAATGCTATCCTGGTTTTATTAGACCTTAGCGCTGCCTTTGATACTGTGGATCATAACACTCTTCTGACCCGCCTTGAACAGTGGGTTGGTATTAAAGGCACAGCCCTCGATTGGTTCAGCTCCTATCTGAAACATAGGACTTTCTCAGTATCCATCAGTCAGTTCTTTTCATCCACTGCTCCTGTCTCCTATGGGGTCCCACAAGGGTCCATCCTTGGACCAGTCCTTTTTGGCCTGTACATGCTCCCGCTAGGGAACATTATCAGGAAACATAACATCTCATTCCACCTCTACGCAGACGACTCTCAGCTGTATCTTCCACTGAAGTCTAAGGACTCTTTACAACCTCTCCTGGACTGTCTGGATGATATTAAAGGCTGGATGGCAACTAACTTCCTTCAGTTAAACAGCAATAAGACAGAAGTCATGATCTTTGGCCCTCCTAAATCAAAACACACTCTTGTCAGCAACCTAGATAACCTTGAACCTTTTGTCAAGTCCCATGCTAGAAACCTTGGTGTCATCCTTGATTCAGAGCTTTGTCTTGACAAGCAAATTTGTGCTGCTGTCAAAAACTGTTTTTACCAGTTACGCGTAATTGCCAAAATCAAACCTTTCCTGTCTCCTAAAGACCTTGAAAAAATCATCCATGCCTTCATTACATCACGGCTGGACTATTGTAATTCCTTATACATAGGCCTACCCCAGTCCCTACTAAACCGCCTTCAGATGGCCCAAAATGCAGCTGCAAGACTGCTGACGGGCACTAAAAAACATGACCACATCACACCAGTTCTTGCCTCCTTGCATTGGCTTCCTGTTAATTTTAGAATTCAGTTCAAGGTTTTACTGATTGTTTTTAAAGCTCTTAATGGACAGGCCCCTAGTTACATTTCTGACCTTATCCATCCACACCAAGCCCCCAGGTCCCTCAGATCATCTGGCAATGCTCTCCTCCATGTGCCTCGGTCAAGGCTCAAGCGAAAAGGTGACAGAGCCTTTGCAGTTGCAGCGCCACGGCTGTGGAACCAATTGCCCCTGGACATTAAAAAAGCTCCGTCCATCCTTGTTTTTAAGTCTAGGCTCAAAACTCACCTTTTCACTCTATCCTTCCCAGCTTCCTAACCCTCCGGCTGTTGCTCCATCTGTAACTCTGTATATGTCTCTTGTTGTCATTGCCGTCTCTGTTCCTGTTGTCATTGTTTCTGTTGATCTGTCTGCCTACTGTTGCTCGTCTCATATTGTAATTATTTGTTTACTTATTTTTATTTTATTTTATTTTATTTATATCACTATTATGTACAGCACTTTGGTCAGTGAAAGCTGTGTGAAATGTGCTTTATAAATAAATTTTACTTACTTACTTACTAATGACATTCACAATTCCAGAGGAGCTGCATAAGATAGAGGCAGATCAGTGCACGCCCCTCACTAAAGAGCAGCCGCTAAGCAACTACACTGACATCTTCAATGGCCCAATCGAGTCAGTCCCAGGTGAGATACACTTTGAGCTGGACCCAAATATACCCCCTGTACAATGTGCACCTCGAAATGTTCCGGTAGCGTTGAGGGAGAAAGTCAAGGAAGAATTAGATGGGCACATCAGAGCAGGCAACATCACACCAGTGAGCGAGCCCACAGCGTGGATTAGTTATATGGTGACTGTCGCAAAACCAGAAAAAGTACGAATGTGCATTGACCCCAAACCCCTTAACCGAGCATTGCTGAGGTCTCACTATCACATGCCAACACTGGAAGATGTGTTGTACAAGCTACCCAAGGCTCGCATTTTCACACTGGTGGATGCTCGCGATGCTTTTCTACAGTGCAAGCTTGATGATGAGAGCAGCCGCCTGACGACCTTCTGGACACCGTGGGGTCGCATGAGGTGGCTCAAACTCCCATTCGGTGTCTCTGTAGCACCGGAGATCTACCAACGCAAACAACACGAACTGCTAGCAGGCCTGGCTGACATTGAACCAATAGCTGATGACATCCTGGTGGTCGGGTGTGGCAACACAGAGGTGGACGCGGAACGGGATCATGACACCAACCTACGTGCCCTCATGGAGCGATGCAGAGCTGTGAAGCTAAAGCCGCGAACACACCAAGCGCGTACCATGTACGCCCGTAACGCAGCTAAAATGTTGCTTGACCATTTTGTGTCAAAAATGGTCAGATACGCGCGTAACGCGCGTAGATGAGACCGCCCAAAACTCCCCCCCCCCACCAGCCTGTGGCTGCGCTGGATTTAGGAGTCCGAGGAAGGAAACCCAAACGCCGCCGTGTTTGGGTGGATGATAGAGCTTGGATCGGGTTAGATTAAATAATCTCGGATATAAATAACAATAATCGGGTTAAATAACTTCACATGGTGTGTCTGGTGTGTTTCCAGCATTCGTAGTGTTGATCAGCAGAGAAATAGTCCGCCAAGACGTTGAGGTTGCTTAGCAATCAGAGACTCTGTCCATGCAAGTGAACGGAGCGTTCACTCTTCGTCATAACTATCAAACCAAACATCCTTCACATTCACCGAGCGAACCTTATGAAAGTAAAATGCACATTTCTCGCTAGAAATGTTTCCATAAACGCATTTAATGGCGTAACTATGTTACTATTTCCACCCAGAATAAAGAAAGTTGCCGGCCGTGGCTGCCATGGAAATGGCTGCGCTGGAGTCCGAGGTAGGAAACCCAAACGCCGCCGTGTTTGGGTGATAGAGTTTAGATCGGGTTAGATTAAATAATCTCGGATATAAATAACAATAATCGGCTTAAATAACTTCACATGGTGTGTCTGGTGTGTTTCCAGCATTCGTAGTGTTGATCAGCAGATATATAGTCCGCCAAGACGTTGAGGTTGCTTAGTAACCAGAGACTCTGTCCATGCAAGTGAACGGAGCGTTCCCTCTTCGTCATAACTATCAAACCAAACATCCTTCACATTCACCGAGCGAACATTATGAAAGTAAAATGCACATTTCTCGCTAAAAATGTTTCCATAAAAGCATTTAATGGCGTAACTATGTTACTATTTCCACACAGAATAAAGAAAGATGTCGGCCGTATGCTTCTGTCCAAGCTCACTACTCTCTGCCAGTGACGTCGGGTCAAGCTCAACGCTGATTGGCTATTGCGGCGCGTATGAGCGTAAAAAGTTAAATTTTTTGAACTCCTCGTACGCGCGCCCTCGTACGCGCGTATATGTACGCGCGTATATGTACGCGCGTATATGTACGCGCGTATATATACGCGCCTCATACGCCCCTAACGCGAGTAAAATGTTGCTTATACGCATGTAACGCGTGTACGCGTCTCATACGCGCGTAAACCAGGGTTCCCTATGGAAAAATTTCCGATTTTATACGCGTGATACGCGGGTAACGCTTTTGGTGTGGCCGTACCTTAAGACTGAGCGAGCGCAAGCTTCAGTTCAAACTTCAAGCAGTCCACTTCCATGGACACATTCTGTCTTCAGAAGGACTGAAGATTGACCCAGAGAAAACGCGGGCTGTGCTGGAGATGCCGACCCCTACGGATGCAAAAGCTGTCCAACGCTTCATCGGCTTCGTGACATACCTTGCAAAATTCCTGCCAAAGCTCTCAGAGGTCTGTGAGCCACTCCGCAGGCTCCTGGACAAGGACACAGAATGGCACTGGCTAGCCAAACATGAGGACGCAGTGCAAGAAATAAAGCGACTGGTTTCAAATACACCCGTTCTCAGATACTATGACGTTACAAAGCCTGTCACTGTCCAGAGTGATGCCAGCATTAATGGGCTGGGATGCTGCTTGCTGCAAGGGGGGCAGCCTGTGGCTTTTGCCTCTAGAGCCCTGACTCAAACGGAGCAAAACTATGCTCAAATAGAGAATGAGTGCTTGAGCATAGTCTTCGCATGCCAAAGATTCCACCAATACTTATATGGCAGAGAAACGGTCACTGCTGAAACAGACCACAAACCATTGATCACAATATTCAAGAAGCCACTCCTAAGTGCACCGAAACGTCTCCAGGGAATGCTGATGCAGCTGCAGTGTTACAACCTAGATGTGGTGTACAAGCCTGGGCCAGAAATGTACGTCAGTGACACTTTAAGTCGAGCTACTCTGCCGCACCAAGGGCCAGACACCCCACACGTGCGACATGCAGTGTTTGCCACCCAGACGGAGTACACACAGCTGGACCAAGCCCAGCACCTGAATGTCACTACTTTCAGATTCCGTCAAATAACACAACACACAGATACAGATGATGTACTCCAAGAGCTGAAGACGGTGATTCTGGACGGGTGGCCTGACTTCAAGGAGGACACTCCACTGGCGGTGCGGGACTACTGGCCATTCCGGGATGAGCTGAATGTGCAAAATGGTGTGCTGTACAGGGGACAGTGCATTATTATCCCAAAGGCCCTGAGAGCAGAGCTACTGAAGCGGATACACTCTAGCCACATAGGTGGCGAGGCCTGTTATAGGCGGATACCCTCTTCTGGCCGGGCATGAGAGCTGAAATCAAGGACTATGTAGCCAACTGCTCTGCATGCAATGAGTACGCAAGAAATCAGCAGAAGGAATCCATGATGTCGCATGAGATACCTACACGTCCATGGCAAACTGTGAGCATGGACATCTACTCCTATGCAGGCAAGGAATTTCTCATCCTTGTAGACCACTACTCAGATTACTGGGAAATCGACCAGCTGCCAGACCTATCAGCCAACACGCTTATCACACGCTGCAGAGCCCAGTTTGCGCGTTATGGGCAGCCTGACAAAGGGATCTCTGATAACGGCCCGCAGTTTGCGTGTGAACAATTCAGGAAGTTTGCAACAAGCTGGGGTTTTTCCCATGTCACGTCCTCCCCACGTCACCCAAAGTCAAACGGCAAGGCCGAAGTGGCTGTGAAAATTGTAAAATCACTTTGCAAGCGGGCAAAGTTAGATGGCACAGATGCATGGATGGCCATCCTCCACTGGCGCAACACGCCCACAGAGGGGTTGGACAGCAGCCCCGCCCAACGCTTAATGTCACGAAGGCTCAAGACCTCTCTGCCAGTTGCAGACAGCCTACTGCAGCCACACGTGGTGATCGGAGTGACAGAGAAGTTGCGGTGGAAACGGCGGGTGGTGAAATCAACCTACGACAGGTCCGCCAGGGACCTCCCTGAGCTGAATGTGGGAGACCGGATCAGGATGAAACCGCTGCCAGGTGATCGCACAGGAAGATGGCCGGTGGGCCAATGTATCCAGAAAGTTGCTCCCCGCTCATTCGTAGTGGATGTCAACGGCACACTTTACAGGCGCAACCGTGTGGATCTTCGAGTGGCAGAGCGCTCAGCTGAAGTACGGCCGATTGGACGGCTGGAGCAGAACAGTCCTGAACAGGGACATATGACTGAGAAGTCAGCCTCAGCCGAGACCGGGCATGGGTCAAGCCAGGGCGAACCAGACGGGATGGAAGACGCACCCCCCACAAGCAGTCCGGCTCCTCACCCCCTGAGTACACCGGAGAAGCACAGCTGCACCCCGGGCCAGGAGGTCTTCACACGTTGTGGCCGCCTCTCACGCCCACCTCAGAGACTGAACTGGTGACTTTATGAGAACTTAGGCTCAAAGCACACATACACTAACAAGTGCCATTAGAACATGGGTTTGATTAGGGTGTAGGCGGATACACACACACACACACACACACACACACACACATACATACAGTGACAACACACACTTGAAGAAACCTCACGAGAGACTGTTGGTCTGTTAAAAAAAAAAAAAAAAAAAAAAAGGGGAATGATTGTGGAAAGAGTCCAATGCCATGCATGTTCGATTGTGAAACTATAACAAGGAGTTGTTGATATCAATGTTGTTACAGCCTGCAATGGTTATTGAGTAGTGAAGAATTTGAAGTGTTAATCTAATCTAAGAACATTAATCTAAAGGAAGGAAGATGTTATGGATGTTGAGTTACGTTACGTTCTAGTGTTATGTTACATTATGCTGAAGCCCATAAGGCAGTGCGCGTTTGATGTGAACTCATTCATTAAAAGCTTGAACTGAAACAGAAACTGTTGGCTCTCTGCCTTCCCAACCTGAACAACAGTAATTAGCCTGCCCTTTATGAGGGCCTCCAATAGGCTCCAGGTAGAGCTTGACACACCTAGGGTGTCCCCAGGTGACACAACAGACTAATCACCACATCATCACAAAATGCATAAATATACATATTAATGAACATTTTATTAATATTTCATACACTTTATAATTCATAACTCAGCCTTTTTAGCCTTTGTGTTGTGAGTTGATATGGCTATTTCTATGTTAGCCACTAGAGTGCGCTACAGCCTCTTTGATGGGAGTTCAAAGGTTCGTGACGTACGTGGGGGAGTCACATGATGTAGCTGAGTATGCAATGTCCGTGTATGACATTGAACCGAAATATTAAACAGTTAACTCTTCAGCATGAGTTCCTGAGTTAATCATAACCACAGAGTTAGGACTCATGACATGGTGTCAGAAGTGACCATTTTGGCTGAGTGGGAGAAGAAACCCGTTTGGAGGGGCAAAATGGCGAAGTTTCACGCGCCGGACCCATTCGACTTCACCCAGGCATGGCCGGCCTGGAGACAGCGTTTCTCTCCTTATCAGATTGCATCGAAACTCAACCTAGAAGACGGCGATGTGCAGGTGAACGCTCTACTGTATGCTATGGGCAAAGCACGTTCAGCACGTTCACGTTCGGAGACGTTGAGGATGATTACTACAATGAGGTAATTAACAAGTTCGACGTGCATTTTGTGCCGAAGCGGAACACCATCCACGAACGTACGTGTTTCCACAGACGTTCCCAGCTACAGGGGGAGAGTGTGGAGGCGTTCGTGAGGCGTCTTTATGAACTGGCTGAACACTGTGACTTTGGAATAGCATAGGATGAACACATAAGAGATCGCATCGTCATTGGAATACGCGATAGCGAAGTGTCGCAGAAGCTTCAACGTGAATCGGATTTAACTCTGGAAAAAGCAATCAGCATGACTCGTCAGTTTGATCTAATTAAAACGCAAAATGCCGACGCCACCTCCATGGAACATGAAGTAAGTGCAGTCACACGCAAATTCAAACAATTTAAGCCGTTTGAGAAGAGGCATGCTACAGGTGGCTATCAACAATTTAAAGGAGCACCAAACGCAACGCGTGACGACAGCTGTTCTAGGTGTGCGAGGACGCATGAGGCCGAGCAATTTCCTGCAACAGGAAAACGCTGCCGTAAGTGTGATAGGATTGGTCACTTTGAAATAGTGTGCAAGACTAAGTTTGTTCAGGCTGTAAGAACCACAACTGATGTAAGTGAAGACGAAGGCTGTGCTTGGTTCTGTGTCGGAGGATAGGGATCAAGAGGACAAATGGTTCACAAATCTGCTAATTAATGGTGTTACTGTTCATTTCCGAATCAACACTGGTGCAGATATAACAGTAGTAACAGAGCACACATACCAAAGCCTGCCCCATCGTCCACTTTTGTATAAGACTAAAGCAGCATTTTGAAGTCCTGGCGGAGAGCTTGTTTGCAAAGGCAAATTTCTGACTGATTGTGCAAGAAATGGACAAAAATACACATTCTGGATATATGTGATGTCGGGCCCATTCATATCCAGCCTGCTTGGAGGAGACACAGCAACCAAAATGGGGCTAGTGTACAGAATGAGTGGGGTTGAAACATTTGAGGATGTGTTTGGAGATATTGGACTTTTGGACTGTGACCCAGTGAATACACAACAAGAGGTATGTCCCTCCCCAATGCGTCAACGAGGTGTCCATAAAGACCACAACGTAATACGTCACTCAAAGGGAACCCCTTGAGAAGTGCAAGGGGGCTTCCCAAATATTCCTGGTCTGGCAACACAAAGCCGGTACGGAGAGCACCCTGGGCTTATGTCGCCTTTGGAACCAACCTCTGGGTAGCCACCGCTACCAGAAGGGGCAGACACAGGGAAACCACAGGGTGGGCAGCTGCCATCAGCCCTAACAGGTGCATGATAGACAGTGCGGTCACGCTCCTGCGAAAGCTGGAGAGTGCCAAAGGACTGCATCTCACAGAGGAGGCTAGAGCCTCGCTGTCATCGTGGCCGAGTCTAGGGAAACTCCCATGTAGACTACCCGATGGCTGGGAGCAGTGAGCTCTTTCAAATTGATGGCGAAACCCAAGGAAGAGCGATCGTTTATCACTGTCATGGTGTCACGTCTCACAGCTTCCTCTGAGTGGCTCAGGACAAGCAGGTCTTCGAGATACAAAATAATACTTACGTAATACGTATCCCTTGACGCCTGAGTGGCACCAGCATAACCGCCACACACTATGAGGAGGTGTGCGGGGCCAGAGAGTAAGCGGAAGGCTGTCGCTGTCAGACATACGCCGCGCTCATGATGGCGACACAGGAAAATCACCTGTGAGCCTTGTGAATAGAAACGGGGAAGAAAACATCCTCGAGATCCAGGGATGTGAACCAAGCGCCTCCTCTCACACAGCTCTCACTCTTTCGGAGCAACGATCTGGTGATGAGCATTTTTCTGCACAACAACCAATTTGCTGAAGACGCAAGATCTACAATGGGCCCATGTCTCAAGAGACGAGCCACCGCCACTGCAGAGCCATGGTCGCAGCGGGGACCTAGCTCAATAGGACAAGGATGTGCAAAACACAACGGCTTTTTAAATAACCCTAAATTCGGGTTAAAGCGGGGAAGTCAGGGTCTAGGGGACTGGTACACGTGGCCGTACAGACGGCGTCATGAGGCACATGGGAATGCCGCACGGAGGACGGAGAAACATGGCTATACGACGCCGTCCTACAACCGCAAGGAAGGGCATCTTCACACTGTGGGCCCTATTTTAATGGTCTGAAACGCAAGTGACTCACTGAGGTCATGAAAAATCCCAGGGCACTTATCGCAAAGAGTAGGGGTTTCCCCGGTGTCCTGGCCCAACCAGGCTCATTCAATCTGGCCCCCTAACAATCCTCCTGTATAATTGCCTGGCTCATTAATTCCCTCACTCTCCACCTCAAGCTGGTGTGTGGTGAGCGTTCTGGCGCAGATTGGCTGCCGTGCATCACCCAAGTGGGTGCCACACACTGGTGGTGGTTAGTGAGGTTTCCCCTTCCCTGTAAAAGCGTCTTTGAGTGTCTAGAAAGCGCAATATAAATTCAATCCATTATTATTATAAGTGAGAAGCGCCAAGCGCAAGTAGCTTTGTGGGCGGTTCTATGGTGATGTCGCTAGTTTTCAGGCGCGAAAAATTACACTTGCGCCCGGCGCAAATCGAAAAAGGGTTGGTCTGAAGTAGCCTAATTACCTGTAGGTGTGGTTTGGGCGTAACGTGCAATAAACCAATGAGAGTGCCAGCTCCCATCCCCTTTAAGAGCCATGAGCGCATTTAAATCTGACGACTTGATATTTTGACACTACGTCAGCAGTCTCCGATGAGACAGATGCACACGAATTTCAAACTTCAAATGGCTCAGTTTATGGCCAAATAATATGGCCTGATTCACACATGGAATAAGGTTTTCTTCCACAACTTCAGAGTCCTCAAATAAATTTCGGCAAAGAAAACGTATATGATATAACATATGATATGCGGTAACTGGTTCTATTTAATGATATAGGCATTGCATTATAAACATTGTTTCTTATCAGTATTGTATTGCAATGTATATTGTTAATATACATTGCCATGGACTGTATTATGCGTGACATGTTTAGTTTGCGTGTGTTTAAACAGATGGACTCACACAAGCGCGCCCGCATTCAGTCATTCTTTTTAACACTCGCTTGTGCACCGGTAAAACAATGTTTTCTCACGATCAAATACTCATCAATCCTAATAGTTATAGGCATGTACACGATGTCTGTGTTCAATATGTGTTTGCTGTACGGTGGTTGCAGATGCATTGATTTAAATGTACAACTTATTACTGCTTTATCAGCTGTTCTTTCCCAAATGATTTACCAAGAATGTGTGGCTAGGTAGATGAGAGAAGCAAAATGTATGTGCGAGGTGCACAAGCAACATTATGCATGCGCCCTTAAAATAGAATCTGAACAACGCACCACTGACTTTAAACCAGGTATCTCCTGGTTTGTGGCGCTTTTTCTGAAGCTGCCAAACAGCACCAGGGAATGTTTGCGCCAGAACATGCCTTCTCATTTCGCGGAACCACCCCTGGGCGCAAGATCATTCCCTAATTTACAGACAAGTGACGCGTAAACTCATAAAAGCGAATGATCAAACAGATATCTGACTGTTATTTATGTAATACATATGATATATTAAACTGATCTAATAGGCTATAACCATTTCATGTCAAAATGATGAAGTATAGAGGATCCGAAAATAGAAATGCTCACAATTTGTCTTTTAATTCAATCAAACTGACAATATTAAACTCATAAGTTATAAAAGCGAATGAACAAACAGATATCTGACTGTTATTTACGTAAAACATATGTTATATAAACTGATAAAATAGGCTACAACCATTTCATATCAAAATGATGAAGTATAGAGGAAACGAAAATAAAAATACTCACAATTTATCTTTTTATTCATTCAAACTGACAATCAAAAGCAAGCAAGCTAGCAAAACTTTCATACGGTATCTCCGTAAAACGACGGCGAAAGTTACATTTTTTGAACGTATATTACGGACATACCGGACAGAAATTTTACGGAGGGGAGGAGTCTCGGAGGAAAAACGGACATTACAGAGAATCGCATACGAGAATGTACGTATGTGGAAACGAGGCGTCAGTCAATTGCACTGGATGCAAGATAATAATAAAAATAATAATAATAATAATAATAATAATAATACATTTAATTAAGAAGCGCCTTTCAAGGCACCCAAGGTCACCTTACAGAACATAAAGTTATCATAAGTCGTTTTTAAAACAAGACATTGTGGAAATGTCTTGTTTTTAGGGCCCTGTGTGTGAAGACGCATTTGCTTGTCGTCGCTTCCCTGTCGTCCTTGTGTTAAACCTCCAGGAAACAAATATGAATGTTGGCTTATATGTCGAGAGTATGTGGCACAAAGTTTACCAATTTTTTTAATCAGGCTATCTATCTATTTATATATATATGAATTCATTTGTTTCATTAGATTGAATTGACCTTCAAATCCACTAATTTAATTATAGATACATTTGAATATATATATATATATTCAAATGTATCTATATTTAAATGAGTGGATTTGAAGGTCAATTCAATCTAATGAAACGTTATGAATGTTTACACTTTGAAAGACATTAACAGACCGTAACACTTTTCGTATTATACCACATTTGTCAAATTAGTATTAGGCCTACACGCTAAATTCTTCCAAAATATTTAGCGATGAAAAAAAAAATTAATACGAAGCATGGATACTAAAAGCCCCTTCTATCAAAAAGGAACGACTGACCGCAGATAGGTAGAAGCAGGGCGGACTACAGCGACCACCAAAGACTCTAGAGATTATATTATGGTGGTATCGATGGTATCATTTTGGTTTGCCGCTTTGACAGCCGTTTGGCCAGGCACTATGTGTGGCGGCCTCAGGGTTGCCCTGGAAGTGGGTGGGCAGACAAGCCAGACCCACTTTGGTACACCCCAGAATCAGGTGCTGGTGCTTGTCCACGGTTTTGTAAAAAGGTTTTACATCTGGGTGACCAATGCCCACTTGGGCAAAATTGAATGGCACCTTGCTGATGCACAGGTTCTTCATCTTGGCATCTGTTGATGTGTACTGCCGGCCCCCCTAGTCGCTGCACACCGCTTTCACCCTGTCCATTTCAGCGGTAGTCAGGATGGACTTGAATTCCCATTTTTTATCGATTCCGAGGTTATCGTCCCACCAAGATTTGATTTTAGGATCTGGTGTTCCATCGATGAAATGACGGTCTCTGAAGTGTTCGAATGTGCCTGTTTTGTCAATGCACGCTGTACTCTCGTAAGCTTCGGCTTCCTGGGAGCAGTGGTACAGCAAGAGACACACCAAGGCCAGGGAGATGCAGCGCTGGTACCCGGCCATTACTCTGGTTATCTGGAAACACAAGCAGGGTCAGATGTGTGCAACCCCCACTTCTGGCTCCTAGATCTACCATGGCTATAGTGACTACAATTCCTTTGGCCTTGTTCCTGGTGGAGATCACTCTGGTGCTGACCGGTTATATGATTGACGCTTGATGTCTTTCACAAAAATAAGGAATATCGAGATTTGGTTCAAAAATAAAGTGTCTTCATTTATTCATGAGTCGCTTCTAATTCTAATTCAAGCAAATTCAAAGTAAAAATTATTGTTCCAATCATAACGCGACATGTGAGATACGCAAGGTCTACAACAGTATGCTTTTCCAGCCAGCCGCGCCCAGGCCACAGGTCCTTACCTCTTGAGGTAAGGACAAATCAATTAATTAGATGACAAATCAATTAATTTGTCATCAATTAATATCACACACACGCACGCACGCACATGCGCGCGCAAACAGAAGGAGGCAACTAAATGAAAACAAAGGAATTGGCTCCTATAATGGCATTAATACGTTACCAAATAGTAGAAAATACTTTAGTGCTGTTTTACAACAACTATGTAGGTCTACTTAAAAAACTGACAGTATTTTGATGGTGTATTGCATAGTGTGACAGTAATACATACCGGCAGTATGCAATATAAAGCACTAGTTTTTTATACTACTCAATCCAATGCAATGTTAATTCCAGGGGTCTCAAACTTGTGGCCCGGGGGCCAATTGAGGCCCTCAGGATGATATTTTGTGGCCCCCTATTTGACATCAAAGTTTAGTTTGTGCGGCCCACGCGTTGTTGTCAAACACACATATTTGCTGAGTCACTTGCAACGCTTTTTTATCACTTGTGATAGGGTAACCAGATGTCCCGGTTTTGCCGGGACAGTCCCAATTTTGAGTTGCGTGTCCTGAGTCCCGACAAAAGCCAAAGGATGCTAAACCAACCACTATGAAATGTCCCCTGTTGTCAGCGATTACATAGTCAACGTGATCTAATTATTGCCCGATCATTAACTTAGATTGGGTCAGTTGTGGTACTTTTTTTTGTGGAATACTTGATGTGGCCCAGCCTGACACAGACTCTACCTCCAGCGACCCCCAGGTAAGTTGAGTTTGAGACCCCTGGTTCATACCATCAAATAACTTTCACTTCTATTGTAAGCTGAGAACAATCACAGAATTTATTTCTACCACTTCTTCTTTTTTCATCTACAGAAAACATTGAAATATGAACATGTTAAGCTCTTTAAGGACAACATGGCAATGTATTACATTTTTTTCTTCTCCATTTTAAATGTTTACTTGTAATACTAAGCCTTTTACTTTCAGCTACAGACATAATTTGAACTTTAAACGGTTCGCAAGACTATTCAACTTGATTCATTCTTTTACAGTATTTGAAAAACACAGTTTAAGTTATATGATGCTTCCTCTCCTTGCCTGAGTTAATTATGGGTGTTTGTTGCTTCCCTCTTAGAGTGTCCGATGTCATCAACTCATCCTATGCTGTCTTTCTGCTTCCTAAAACATTAATTCCAACTTCAACCCTGGAACACAATTTATCCATCAAAACATAGACCAATGTGTCCTCTTTCTAATCCGTAACTATATAAGCCGTAGTACTTACGCTATATGGAATTTTCTGTGAGTGTTTCCTTGGCAGGGCTCTCTGTCTTCTGCTCAACAACGGCATTTCAGATTCCTGATATAGTAGCACTGCTCATTTGGATAAGCTGATTAATACTCCAGCAGTTTGTGCCTCTCGCTCTCTATCTCTGTCTCTCCATCTTTATCTCTCTCTTTGTCTCTCACTTCTACTAACACCACGACTACTTTACAACTACTTCCACCACCACTACTTTACTTCTACTACCACCCCCACTACTTTACTACCAGCCGACTATCACTGCTGCTGCTACAACTACGACTACTACTATACTACGACCACTACATCTACTACTACTAGTATTACTTCTGCTACTAGTACATACTACTACTAATACACTAGTTCTACGACTTTACAACTGCCACTATACTACGTTTACACTACTAAACTGGTACTAGTACCACTACTACGACTGCTATTACTAGTGCTACTACTACAACTAGTACTGTGTATATTTCAGCTCTTAACACCAAAGTATACTACTCCGACTACGTAATCCATAATCCGACTCCCTAACTACGGAGACCCCTCAAGCATTCGCAGGTCTCCGTGGGGATGTCGGCTACACAATGCAATCCGCCCCCCAATCGATCTTACATGTTGACTACTAACCATGTAAATAGTGTTGAAATAAACTTCCAAAGCTTATCAAATCTTATTTTACAAGCTACAAAGTAAATATGGTGCAAATTCAAACCAGAGAAGTTATTCCGGAAATGATGTTAGAGGACCAATCATCATTTCCAGATAGTTGCCTCGACGGATAGTTAAAAAATATTGGATGCACACATAGAGCACTTTACTGAGTATTATAAACCAGCCTTTAGTGTCTTTAGTTGATGCAGTTCAGGTTCCAATTCTGTCGGTTTGACATTTCATCTTCAACAGTGTCGTTCGATACATTTAAGATTTCAGATGTTGTAGAAAAATATATTTTCCATTTCTGCAATGCTTTTATTTTTCAGCTGTCAGCATTCACTATAATTCTGCAGCAAGTTGTTCTTCTTCTACTGCTATCACCTCCACCACCAGTGCTACTGCTAAAACGTATTTTTACCTTGTGCTTTATTGTATCTCGCTGTACTCCGTTGTACTCTGTACACTTATTTTTAGCTCACTGTTTTAACCTCCTTTGTCTTCTTTATACCTTGTTCTTCATTGTATCTCGCTGTGCTCTGATTTACCTAGTTTTACAACGTTGTTTTAATCTATTTTTTCCCACAAAAGCTCTTTATGGGACGGGTGATGCAAATCAGCCTATGCCATAATCACTATGAAACTTGCATTGGACGGCTGTTCTCAGTTTGCCTATGTACACTGTATCTGTCCCTGTCAAATAAGCCATAAATAGATAAACGTATCCTATACTTGTACTACGATACCACTGGGCTCTCTGTGTGTGATGCCCAGTTCTGCTCAACAACGACTCTTTCAGGATCCAGATGCTGCAGCACCGCTCATTTAAACTCTGGCAGTTAGTCTCTCTCTCTCACTCTCTCTCTCACTCTCTCTCTCTGTCTCTGTCTCTGTCTCTGTCTCTGTCTCTGTCTCTCTCTCTGTCTCTCTGTCTCTGTCTCTCTCTCTCTCACACAGTCTCTCTCTCTCTCTCTCTCTCTCTCTCTCTCTCTCTCTCTCTCTCTCTCTCTCTCTCTCTCTCTCTCTCTCTCTCTCTCTCTCTCTCTCTCTCTCTCTCTCTCTCTCTCTCTCTCTCTCTCTCTCTCTCTCTCTCTCTCTCTCTCTCTCTCTCTCTCTCTCTCTCTCTCTCTCTCTCTCTCTCTCTCTCTCTCTCTGTGTGTGTGTGTGTCACTACTACTCCTGCTACAACTGCTAATGCTATAACTTGTCTTACTACTTCTACTGCTACTAATACTACCACTGCTAGCCTACTAATTCTAATACAACTAGTACTACTACTACTATAACTGCCACTACTTTCAAGTTCCACTATCACTGTTTGATTGTAGTTCACATATTTAAGAAACCATACGACCATCACAATGTCCCACATATAAAAATATATATATTCATATAAATATTTAAAAATAAATAATAATAACAATATATATTAATCACATATCAGAACCCAAACATGCTAGAAAGTAAAGAGTGTAAGGAGTCACTGAGACTACCTTCTAAATGAACTCGCCAAATCCTTAGCAATTATTGGCATTTGGGCCATCGATTCAATGAGTCGATTTACTTTCTTACTGACTCTGCCTGCTTGTGTCTCGACAACATTCCCTGTATCTGCTGACGAGTGCCCCTGAGCAGGGACGTGCACAGGGGGGTTGCTCAGGTTGCTTGGGCAACTGCCCATATGCCCTCCTCGACTCAGGTTGCCCTTCCGAGAAAAAAAAAAAAAAAAAAGTTTTTTTTTTTTTAATCATTTAATGGATGCAGAATTTCAAGTAGGCCTAGATAATAAAAATCGCCACTCGAAACATTTCATAAAGTAAGTGTTGCCTCATTCAATTCCGTTCGGGCACTGAGAGTGAAAGTCAGTAGGGGGAGGGCAAACTCTGCCGCGCGGCAACAGCCGCTTTTGCCGCCGCCCCTCTGCCGCCCTTCCCCCATTGAAATTAATGGAGGCGGCGAGTTGCCGCGCGGCGTGTGAGCAGCGCTGCACGTGACCGGAACACCGGCACCTGTGAGACGACTGCCTTGATGTTCTCGGAAAAGAATTTGAGATGTATAACAAACAAACAATCATCCTCACGTTTTATGAAATGAATTACAATCTTCATAAATCCAGGATCAGTTTGCCACGTAACGTTTAGCCTAAATAATCAGACAGCTAGCTAGCTTGCAGACAAGCAGCCCGTTATCACATAGTCTACACATTCTTAGGCAAACTAAACTACATGTCTGCTGATAGTTAGTTTCTAACATTTCGTTTCAACAAGAAGAATAAATGATCGAAGTAATACATCACGTGAATTCTTTCATTCAAAATGGTTCATGCCTAAATCTTATCACTATTTTGGGTATTGTTTGTTGCTGCTAAGTGAAGCCGAAATGCCCAGTGAAAAGAGGAGGATTCAGGAGAGAGAGAGACAACTAAATGAGGCAGCAAAGAGGAGCACATCACTCCAGGGTAGTGATGTGCTCCGAAATCCGAAATCAGTGTGGTCAAGAGCGGCTGTCTGACCTCCTCCTGCTGTCCATAGAGAAGGACATACCAATCGACAAAGAAGAGGTTCTGAAGGCTTCTCTTTTGAAGCTTTGCATTTTTAAAATGCCCTTTTGGAGAAACTTATCAGTGACTTGATAGGATGTTGTTTAATTATGTTTGTGTTCATGTTATGTTCTTCTTCAAGTCATGTTTTTCTGCATTATCGTTAGTAGTAGTTATTTCAGTGTTTTACTTATTTGTAATTATATATTAATAAAGACCCTGTTATTCTCAGTCCTTCATATAGCCTGCAAGTTTTTTTTTTGGGGGGGGGGGGGGGCTTTTTTCAGGTCAGAGCAACTGCCCCTCAAAATTCCTGTGCACGTCCCTGCCCCTGAGTGTCAGTTTCATGTCCTGATTGAACATGAGAATCTGTGAACTGGTTTTACTGGCCCTGACTGTATCCCTGTGGTGCAGTCTTCATCTGCTGGAGATAGCAGAGTGTTATGAGGCCCTGACTCTCTCTCTCTCTCTCTCTCTCTCTCTCTCTCTCTCTCTCTCTCTCTCTCTCTCTCTCTCTCTCTCTCTCTCTCTCTCTCTCTGTGTCACTACTACTCCTACTCCTACTACAACTGCTAATGCTATAACTTGTCTTACTACTGCTACTAATACTACTATGCTAGCCTACTAGTTCTAATACAACAACAACTACTACTACTCATGGGTGAATTACTGCACGGGCACACCGGGCACATGCCCAGGCGCCCCACAAGTTACTAACAGTGGGGTCCAGGGCCCCACAAGTTACTAACAGTGGGGTCCAGGGCCCCACAAGTTACTAACAGTGGGGTCCGGGGCGACTCTCAAGGACTTTGCACTTCCTAGGCTTCTTTTGATAATGCAGTTCAGGTTGCAGTGCATACCGGGTTGAATGCTGTCAGTTTTACATTTCATCTTCTAGGTTTTTCCTCCAGTGTAGTTCAAAACATCTGAGCTTTCAGATATTTCCTAAGAAATCATTTCACGATCCTACATATTCAGCAATGCTTGGCGATTATGTTTCAACTGTTAGCATTCACTAGATTATCTGCAGGAAATGCAGATTGTATTGTTCTTCCGTAAATTTTTCTATAACCACTTCTGCTTCTGCAGGAGTTCAGCTACAGAAACAATCCAAATATAAAAATGCGTAACTGTTTAAGGAAATGTTGCCAAAGGTTTCATCTTGTTTCTACTTTTTCTACTTATTTAATCAAAAAGAATATTTCAGGTAGGCCTACATGCTTATTTCATTTTGTTCTGTCGTTCTTCTTTTAATAACATCGTGCTGCATGAATGTGGTTGTTTCTGCATACAATTATTAAAACCAAAGGCAAAACAATGCAAAACAATTAGTCTCCCTAAGATGTATCTGTTGAATAACACATTCTATTTGTCATTCAGGAACCCCATTGGCTGCTTCATACTGAAAGGTAAGTGTACTACTACCACTGCCATCAATTCTTCTTATACTGCTACTGTTACAACTTCCCTCACTACTTCAATGAGTACTAATACAACTACTACTGCTTCTACTAGTCTCCTACTACTTCTGCTACTACTACTTCTGCTACTACTACTACCACTACTACTGCTTCTAGCACCTTTCAGGAAATTCATTCCATCTTCCAGCTTTGACACTATTACAGGTTACTTCCTAGCTAAAGTAGCATAATACTTCCTAAGCTTCTTTTGGTAATGCAGTTCAGGTTGCAATGCTGTCAGTTTTACATTTCATCTTCTAGGTTTTTCTCCAGTGTAGTTCAATACATTTGAGTTTTTAGATATTTCGGGAGAACTCATTTCACAATTCTACAATTGCAGCAATTCATGGCGATTTCTTTCAACCGTCAGCATTCACTGGATTATCTGCAGGAAATGAAGATTGTAATCCTATTTTTCTTCCGTAATTTTTTCTTCTGATTCTGCATGAGTTCAGCTACAGAAACAATCAAAATATTAAAATGTTCAACTCTTCAGGGAAATTTTGGCAATGCTTTCAGCTTTTTTCTACATTTTTTATTATATTACACTGGAACATTCAGGTACACACTTATTTAATTTGATTCTGTTTGTTTCTGCATACACTGTAATTGATAAAAAATAAATATGATTTCTTTTCAGGCAAATCAATGTGAAATAATTGGACCTCGCTATAACGTGATAATTGCAAAGGTAAACTGTACTTCTTCTGCTACTACTATCATCACCATCCCCCCAGGGCTCCCTTGTAAAATATATTTTAATGTCTCAATGGGAGTTCGCCTGGTTAATTAAAGGATAAATAAAATAAATAAGTAAAAAATCGCGTCTACTACTACCACTTCTGCTACAACCTCTTATTACTTCTGGTACTACTACTACAACTACAAATACCACTACTAATAATGTGCGCACAATCCAACTACCAACGCACACGTCCCATGAATCATAGAGATCACAGACCTGCATGTGCAAGTCTTTAATACATGACAACTTTTCGATGTACGAAAATTCATATTTGTCTTTATTTCCCCAACCCAGTCCCCTTGAAATACGTGACACACTCACATCACGTCATTTAATCTATTAATTCGTGATCTGGGACACGTAATTTCGAGTCATCTCTCGGCGTACGTGAACTCCACCAAACCCAGACAGAGAGGCCCCGTCACCATGGGGAACCTCATAAGCAAGTCACACACGACCAGTTTAACCGGGCAGAATGTATTGCAGAACTTCATATAGCATTAGGAAGAAGGGGCAACAGCGACTCAGAGAAGAGATGAGTTAGATCACAGAAAGCCTGAAAAAGAAAGTAGTCGGCCTACAGGAAACAAATACTCATGTTGGCTTATAGGTCGAGGGTATGTGGCACAAAGTCTACCAAATTGTTCTCTCAGGCTATTTTTCATATATATATATTTCAATGTATATATATTTAAGACTGGATTTGAAGGTAAATTTAATCTAAAGAAACGCTGTGAATGTTCACACTTTGAAAGAAATGGACAGACCGGAACACTTTTAATATTATACCACATTTGTCAAATTAGTAGTAGGCCTACTCGCTCAATGCTTCCAAAATATTTAGCTTAGAAGAAAGATGAATATGAAGCATGGATACCAAAAGCCCCTGCTGTCAAAAAGGAGCAACAGACTGCAGATAGGCAGAAGCAGGGCCGACTACAGCGACCCCCAAAGACTCTAGAGATTATATTATAGTGGGTCGCCTTTGCAGCCTTTATCCTCATCATTAGGCATGTGGTCATTTGGGTTGCCCTCGAAGTGGACGGGCTTGCATTCGCCCAACCCCTTGTCACTCTTCACCTTGGCACAGCCCAGAATCAAGTACTTTTCCTCCGTTGTGGGCTGGCCATTGTCCACTTCGATAAATTGGAATGGCTCCTTGCTGATGCACAGGTCCTCCTTGCCGCCCTTCCCTACTCTATCCGATTATCCTGTGTTCTACCCGGCCCCCACGGTCTTTTGCACACGTCCATCACATCATTTATTCCGTCATGCATCAGGAAGGACTGGGGGTCGCTGTTGAGTTTTATTTTCTTAAGGAACCTTTTTCCAAGCTTCTCTGTCGTGGTGGTGGGTGGTACGTTCCAGGGGAGATGATTTTTGAGGAATGTTTGGTGGGGCTTTGAAGTCCAGGTAGTGCACGCTGTACTTTTGTACACTTGTTCCTCTTTGGCTCCCAGGGAGTCGTGGCACAGCAAGAGATACACCAAGGCTTGGGATATGCAGCGCTGGTACCCGGCCATTACTCTGGTTATCTGGAAACACAAGCAGGGTCAGATGTGTGCAACCCCCACTTCTGGCTCCTCCAACTAAGTAGGCCTACTTAGAGAACTGACAGTATTTGGATGATGTATTGCATACTGTGACAGTCTTACATACCATAATATAAAACACAACATATAGTATTTTATACTAATCAATCTAAATACAATACAGTGCTTATAACATCAAATAACTTTCACTTCTAGAATAAGCAGAGAACAACTAAAGCATACAATACATGTGTATGTCTTTAAAACTAAAGATGTGTCTGCCTGTATTTTTGTAACCAAAATAAATTAGCCCGTTTTTTCCAGGCATAAAATTCAAAATAATTAGTCTCCCTAAGACGCATCAGTGGGATAACACATTTTATAAGTCATTCAAGGCTGCTTTATAGCAAAGGTTAAGTGCACTACTACTACTGCTATTAATTCTACTTAAACTGCTACTGTTACAACTTCTCGAACTACTACAACGAGTACTAATACTACTACTATTACTACTGCTTGTACTAGCCTCGGACTGCTTCTGCTACTACACTGCTGCTCTTCTTCGAGTCCAGTGTAATCTCAGATGTCGTTCTGCCAGTATCTGGCGCAGGTCACAGCTGATGGGGTCGGTTCAGCCAGGGCCTGGGGGCTGCACTGGGGGGCGTCAGCACACTCCAGTAGGTGGGACACAGTCTGTACTGCTCCACTCGTAGTCTGCAGGATGTTGTTGCGGGTGTTGGCCTTGGCTTTGGTGTTCTGGAGATGGGTTTTGAAAGAGAGGGCCCTGTCGAGTGTGACTCTGAGGTCCACGGGGTGGGAGTGGTTTGAGAGTTTGTGGCCATCCCGTGAGATGCTCAGTTCTTTACCTGCATCTCGATGGAAGCTGCATGGTTGGGTTCTTGATGGGTTGGGTTTCAGATGGTAGTCATTGTAGTAGGTTGTCATCTCTTGGAGGGCGCTTTCCAGGACATGCTCGATCTTCTGGAAGTTCTCCTGTTGGGTGGTGATGCAGAGGTCGTCAGCATAGATGAAGCGGCACTGTTGTGGGGGGAGTGGTTGGTCGTTGGTTTAGATGTTGAAGAGGAGGGGGGCCAATACGCTGCCTTGTGGTACGCCGTTCTTCTTGTCTTTCCATTTGCTCTTCTTATCGTTTAGTTGAACGAAGAAGCGCCTGTTGTTGAGGAGGCTTTTGATGGCTTGGCACAGGTCGAGGTCACCAGTCTTGTCAACAAGTTTCCTGATGATGGTGCGGTGCTAGACAGTGTCGTCGGCCGCGGTGAGGTCTATGAAAGCTGCTCCGGTGATGAGTTTGCACTCAACACCGTTCTCAATGTTTTGGCTGAGGTTCAATAGCTGCCCAGCACAGGAGTGGCCAGGGCGGAAGCCAGCTTGATCTTGAGTAAGCTTGGTGTCTATAAGGGGCATAAGGCGTTGGAGCAATAGCCTCTTGTAGAGCTTGTAGGTGATGCAGAGGAGGGAAATGGGTCTGTAGCCCTTTGGGGAGGATGGGTCCTTTACAGGTTTCGGGATTGCAACAGTCTTGGCCTTTCTCCATACCTTTCTCCATACATGGCACTCCATACTCATGCTGTGCCATGCATGAGTTCAGCATTTCTGGCAGCCAGGTCTTCGCTTCAGGTCCCAGGCGCTGTTTCATTTCCGCCAGTACATCATAGATTCCTGCTGCTCTCCCAAGTTTCAGCATGCTCATTGCAGCTTCAAGTTCTTCTAGGTCGAAGGGCTTGATGAGAGCGCTGGCTGGTTGTTGGCAGTCTGGTACCGCTGTCCGGCGGTATTCTCCTGTAGGTCTGCGCCGGTTTTGGGTGCAACTGTTTGCCAACCGGCTGTGCTGCACCTGCGTTTACTGCACCTGAGTTGTGAGTGTGGGCTGTGTGGTATTATCTTCACCGAGACGGCGGATTGTGGCCCATGCCTTCCTGCTGTTATTGGTCATGTTGGTGTTTTCTATCAGCTCCTTCCAGACTTGCCTTCGATCTTCCCCGACTGTTTTCATCAGGATCTCTCCGAGTTCCATGGTGGTGGAGGAGAAAGGGTCCTCGTGGTATGGCCTGTGGTAGGCTTCCAGTAGATCGCTGGATGTTTCCGACAGCCCAGGGATGTACTCAGTCTGGCATCCTCTTGATATTTGTCGTCTGGCTGACCTTTTCAGCAGTTCTGTGAACATGGTATAGTTATTGGGGTGTGGTGGAATGCCTTGGATGGAGTCTTCAGTCTCCTCTTGGAACGACATCCAGTTGGCCTTCCGCAGATTGAACCTTCTGGGGGAGGGGACGGTTGTTGCTTGGAGACCGGATCGGATGGTTATGGTGATTGGCCGGTGTTGCGTGTGGGGGATAGGGTCCAGGACCTCTTTCACAGCTCTGGATGTTAGTTTGCTGCTCACACAGACAAGGTCTGGGTTATATCCTCGTTTCCACCTGGCGCTGTGGAAACATTTAGGAAGTTTGGCGCGTGGATCAGGGTCAGGTGTTTCGACTCGAGCCAGGTTTCGACTTCCTCTCCATCATGATTGTTCACTGCATAACCCCACCATGTGCTATGGGCCTTGAAGTCCCCAATGCTGATGTGCTTGCATCTGCCTGGAAGTTCAGAGTGGAGGAACAGACTTTTGGGGGGTTTGTACACTAATGTGACAGAGACGTTTGGGAGGGCAACTGTGATGTTTCCATTTGCCCTTCTGTGTTGTGGGTGCAGACCTCTTCGATCGCGAGGTTTGGTCTGCTGAATACAGCTGACCCATACTGTCTGTGATGGATCTCGGCGACAAGCTTCATTCCAGGGATGGCTGGTCGGTGTTGTGCAGGGCCGATGTTGGTTTCCTGCATGCACACAATGTCAAAGCATTTGGCCGCTATCGCTAGAATGTCTGCCTTGCAACTGGAAAAACCTTCAATGTTGATTGATGCGATTGACAGTGCAGGTCCCGGGGGAGGCGAGTGTCTGTGGCACTTTGGCATTGTCATCTATTAGATTGCTCGGGTAGGTATACATATATTGGCCTGCTGACAGTAATAATCATATAGTAATATGAGATTGTACAAATCAGTGTTAAACCTGGGTGCACCAAGGGGAGGTTTCTGTAATAGCAGCTCCGAGTAGCAGTTTTAACCCACACACAACTGCTACTACTACTACTATTACTACTACTGCTACTGCTTCTACTAGCCTCCTACTTCTTCTGCTACTACTACATTTGCGATTCCTTTCAACTCTCAGCATTCACTAGATTATCTGCAGGAAATGCAGATTGCATTGTTCTTCCGTAAATATCTTTCCCCACTTCTGCATGAGTTCAGCTACAGAAACAATACAAATATTAAAAAGTTAAACTCTTTAAGGAGATTTTGGCAATGTATTCAGCCTTTTTTCTATATGTTCTACATTTTTAATTGTAATACTTTATAAAAAAGAAACATTCATGTACACACTCATTTCTTTTTTTTCTGGTGTATATCCTTTAATTATATTGCACTGAATGAATGTGGTTATTTCTGGGTGCACCCTAATTAAAACAAAAATAAATATGATTTATTTTCAGGCAAAACAATGTGAAATAATTAGATCTCGCTTTAACGTGATTATTGTAAAGGTAAACTATACTTCTTATGCTACTACTATGATAGAAAATAACAAAGGTCTAAAAGGATATTTGCCAAATGTTAGAATATATTAGTGGAGAGAGACGTACCAGCAGGGGGGTGAGTAGGACTTAAACTTCTTGGTGTTTTCCTTGCATGTTATCTTTCTGAGGCTCTCTCTGAGTTATCCCCAGTTCTGCTCAATAATAACTGATCATTTTCCAGATACAGGACCACAGCTCATTTTTATTGGCTGATTAAACCTCCAGCAGTTTTTGCCTCTCTCTCTTCTTTCTCTCTCTCTGTCCCTTTTTATCTCTATATCTCTCTCTGTCTGTCACTGCTATTATTACTACTAGCCTACCACTCCGTTCACTCCAATACAAGTGGGGAACAGGAATGTGTCTCCGCCAAAAATGTCTGGATATCAATGAAAGGCTCATAATTATCTTTATACCATGTACTAATAAAATGTAAGTTCTCTCTTTTCAAAACGGCGAACGCCACCTCAAGAGTTTTATTATCCGATTTATTTTTAATTTTTTGCAGGAGAAGGAGGCGTGGGCAGCTGAAAGGAGTCGTATAGTGAAACAGAGGTTGTTGTTGTTTCGGCCCAACATCCGAGAGACCTCAGTTAACTTCTCGTGTCCGAGGTTTTTCCATTTACTTACCTTTTACTTAACTGTTTTTTTAGGCAGTGTGTTGACTTTTTATCACTTAATGTCGCCGAGGGATGTGTAGACAGACCTCTCGCTTATGATGCTACAACAGTAACAATGCTAGACAACAAAAATATTTCTTTATCCGGCACGTCATGCACTACCAGGGCAGGGCTGGCTCCCATGATGCGGAAGCAAATCTCTCCTTGATGTTGCCCTGCGACATTGAGCAGTTTTCATAGGAATGAATGGGCGCCATTTTTTTAATCCGCTGCCCTTTCTTAAATAGATCCATGCCCCATCCTTGGACCGAAACAAGTTCAGCTACAGAAACAAACCAAGTTTTGTAAAATGTGCAACTCTTTAAGGAGATTTTGGAAAGGCTTTTAGCTTTTACCTGCCTTTTCTACTTTTTTAATTATAACACTTTAAAAAAATAAACATTCATGTGCACACTTATTTCAAATCATTCTTTCGTACTTCCTTTAATAACATTGCTGTCATGGTCTGTCTGTTTCGTTGTCTTGTTTTGGTGTATTTCCTGTTTTACTTTGGTATCTCTGTCTTGTTTCTCCCCATGTCCGGTCAGTTTTCCCTCCTGTGTGATTACTGCTCCCTCCCCTAATGTGTTTCAGCTGTTACTCGTTGTGTGCCCTGTGTGTTTGGTATCTAAGCCCTTGTCTTTCCTTTGTTCCTTGTCGGATCATTGTAGTTCGTGGTGAGTTGTGTCCTGTGTGTTACCTGTGTTCCCGGTTTTCCCTGTGTTTCCCGCGTCACCTGTGTTCTCGGTGTTCCTTGCTTACTCCGACTACCTCCTCCACCACTACTTAATTAATACAAAATAAACATGATTTATTTTCTGCCAAAAAAATGAAGTGTTCTTCTGCTACTACAACCATCACTTCTACCAGGCCTTCTACTACTTCTGCTACAACCTCTTACTACTTCTAGTAGTACTACTGGTACTGTACCACTACTACTAATGTGCGCACAACCAGCTACCAACACACACGTCCCATGATCCATAGAGAACACAGACCTGCATGTGCAAGTCTTTAATACATGACAACTTCTCAATGTACGAATACTTATCTTTGACTTTATTTCCCCCATAGAATGCCCACGTTTGGTGCTGTGACCGATAGAGGGCGACAGAGCCCAGCGAAAGCCACGATTCATCTCTCGGCGTACGTGAACTCCACCAAACCCAGGCAGAGGGGCCCGGTCACCATGGAGAACCTCAAAAGCAAGTCACACACGACCAGTTTAACCAGGCAGAATTTATTGCAGAACTTCATATAGCATTAGGCAGAAGGGTCAATAGTGACTCAGAGTAGAGATGAGTTAGATCAGACAAAGAAAGACAAAAGAAAGCAGTAGGCCTACAGGAAACAAATGCTTAATCAGGCTATTTTTCATGTATATATTCAAATGTATATATATTTAAACGATTGGAATTGAAGGTCAATTCAATATAAAGAAACGTTGTGAATGATTACACTTTGAAAGAAATTAACAGAACAGAAAAATATTCATATACCAAATGTGTCAAATTAGTAGTAGGCCTACACGCTCAATTCTTCCAAAATATTTAGATCAGAAAAAAAATAAGATTAGAAAGACTACTTTGGTGGAACTCCTCCTGCGCAGCCTTTATCCAGGACATTAGGCTCCTCGTTATGATAGTTGCCCTCAAAGTGGGAGGGCACACAAACTTTATTCACCAACACACAGCCCAGAATCAGGTACTTCTCCTCATCTATGACCTGAGGAACAACACTTGGATCTGTATCGATTGTCACTTTGCGAAATTTGAATTTCTTGTTGCTGATGCACAGGTCTGACTCCTTGAAGTCCCACCCATCTCTCTTCGATTGGCCTGGGAACTGCCGGCCCCCCTTGTCTTTGCACACGTCCATAACATCATTTTTGTCTCTCTGATATAGGAAGGAGTGGGCTCCAGGTAAGAGAGGTTTGATCTTAACGTAATCCTTCCATGTCGAACCAGCGAAGCCTTCGGGTTGATCGTCCGGTAGGAAATGACTATCGGGGAAGGGTGTAGAGGTTCTTGTTTCAGTGCACGCCTTACTATTGACTCCCAGGGAGTCGTGGCACAGCAAGAGACACAGCAAGGCCAGGGATATGCAGCGCTGGTACCCGGCCATTACTCTGGTTATCTGGAAACACAAGCAGGGTCAGATGGTGCAACCCCCACTTCTGGCTCCTATCTACCATGGCTATAGTGACTACAATTCCTTTGTCCTTGTTCCTGGTGTAGATCTCTCTGGTGCTGACCGGTTATATGATAGACGCTTGATGTCTTGCACAAAAATAAGGAATATCGAGATTTGGTTAAAAAATAAAGTGTCTTCATTTATTCATGAGTCGCTTCTAATTCTAAATCAAGCAAATTCAAGGGAAAAATTATTGTTCCAATCATAACACGACATGTGAGATACGCAAGGTCTAAAACAGTATGCTTTTCCTGCCAGCCCCGCCAAGGCCACAGGTCCTTTCCTCTTGAGGAGAAGGACATCCTGTAGGACCCATCAATTTTTATAACACACACACACACACACACACACACACACACACACACACACACACACACACACACACACACACACACACACACACACACACACACACACACACACACACACACACACACAAAACGGCAACTAATGAAAACAAAGGAATTGGCTCCTATAATGGCATTAATATGTTAACAAATAGTAGAAAATACTTTAGAGCTGTTTTATAACAATTAAGTAGGCCTACTTAAAGAACTGTCAGTATTTTGATGTATTGCATACTGTGACAGTATTACATACCGGCAGTATGCAATATAAAGCACTAGTATCTTATACTACTCAATCCAATGCAATGTTCATACCATCAAATAACTTTCACTTCTATTTTAAGCTGAGAACAATCACAGAATTTATTTCTACCACTTCTTCTTTTGCATACTTTCAGCTACAGAAAACATTGAAATATGAACATGTTAAGCTGTTTAAGGACAACATGGCAATGTATTAAATTTTCTTCTCCGTTTTAAATGTTTACTTATAATACCAAGCTTTGTCAGCTACAGACTTAATTTAAACTTTGAACGGTTCGCAAAACTATTCAACTTGATTCATTCTTTTACAGTTTTTGAAAAACACAGTTAATGTTCTATGATGGTTTCTCTCATCTGAATAAATTATGGGTGTTTGTTGCTTCCCTCTTAGAGTGTCCGATGTCATCAACTCATCCTATGCTGCCTTTCTGCTTCATAAAACAAAATTTCAAACTTCAACCCTGGAACACAATTTATCCATTAAACGTAGACCAATGAGTCCTCTTTCTAATCCGTTACTATATAAGCCGTAGTACTTACGCTATATGGAGTTTTCTTCGAGTGTTTCCTTGGCAGGGCTCTCTGTCTTCTGCTCAACAACGGCATTTCAGATTCCTGATATAGTAGCACAGCTCATTTGGATAAGCTGATTAAAACTTCAGCAGTTTGTGCCTCGCTCTCTATCTCTGTCTCTCCATCTTTACCTCTCTCTTTGTCTCTCACTTCTACTACTTCCACCACGACTACTTTACAACTACTACCACTACTTCATTACTACTACCACCACCACTAGTTTACTGCTACTACTACCACCACCACTACTTTACTCCGACTACCTCCTCCACCACTACTTTACTCCGACTACCTCCTCCACCACTACTTTACTCCGACTACCTCCACCACTACTTAACTCCCACTACCACCCCCACTACTTTACTACTGATACTACCAGCCGACTATCACTGCTGCTGCTACAACTACGACTACTACTATACAACGACCACTACACCTACTACTAGTAGTACATAGGGCTGTCACTTTTCCAAAAATGAAATTCGAACGAATTTCGAATGTCCATAATTAATTTGAATACATTCGAATACATTCGACCCCCCCCCCCCCCCCCCCATAGAACACGACAACAGTCTTGATTTTCTTATGTTGCTCTTTTTATTTCTTGTGGAAATCACGTATACCTACTGAATTCATAACAGCACAGGATAAAAACACATCTTTGATAACACATTTGTAAACACAACAAGAGGAAGCTCCGACAAACAAGTGCGGCTGTCTTTTACACATTAACAATAACTGCTCGGAGCGCGATATGCGGAGCCCATGTCGTCCATGGCACACACAGCCTATATAAACGATTTTACCAGTGATGGCCTTGTTACGGGCGTCAGGTAAGGGGCCTGCTGAGTGAGCCGAATAGAATGCTGTCACGCGCGGCTGTACACTCTGTGCAGCTCCGCTCGGCAGTTGTTCCTCTGCTGCTACATTTCGGTGGTAAGCTAGCAGATGAGTGCGCAAATTTGATGTTGTCGATAAGTACGACAGCTCTCTTTTAAAAAGACGACAAACGGCCTTGTCTTTATTTGTGACTTTTCCACCCACGGTGTAAAAGCCCAAATGCTTCCATACGCTGCTTTTTAAATGTGATGGTGTCGTTATGGTCCGCTCAGCATTGTACTCCTCGCAATTCTCCATTTTTAATAGCAGTTTTTTAATAGCCGTATCTCGGTTCAGTTACGTTTTGTTTCAAAGCCCTCTTGGCCTATCTGTATCGAATGTTGATTCAACATTCGATACAGATAGCCAGGCCAAGAGGGTCGGCAACAGTTCAAACTGATATAAAATTTTAGCGCGCCCTCTGCTGGATCGAAAGCAGACTACTTAAAATGGTCTGAAGTTCTTATGAGACGGCAGCACACACAGTTCGAATGGAGAATTAAACTTTGAATTCGAACTTTTCACCCCACCTTCAAACAAATATTCGAACTTTGAATAAAAAGTGACAGCCCTAGTAGTACATCTACTACTACTAGTATTACCACTGCTACTAGTATATACTACTACTAATACACTAGTTCTACGACTTTACAACTGCTACTATACTACGTTTACACTACTAAACTGGTACTAGTACCACTACTACGACTGCTATTACTAGTGCTACTACTACAACTAGTACTGTGTATATTTCAGCTCTTAACACCAAAGTATACTACCCCGACTACGTAGTCCATAATCCGACTCCCTAACTACGGAGACCCCTCAAGCATTCGCAGGTCTCCGTGGGGATGTCGGATATGCAATGCAATCCGCCCCCCGATCGATCTTACATGTTGACTACTAACCATGAAAATAGTGTTGAAAGTAAACTTCCAAGGCTTTTTTAAATCAAGCTACAAAGTAAATATGGTGCAAAGTAAAACCGGAGAAGTTATTACGGAAATGATGTTAGAGGACCAATCATAGCCCTTGCTGTCTCCGTCCATCTCCGTTGCCTCTACGGATAGTTAAAGAACATTGGATGCACACGTAGAGCGGAGAGTCTCCGACGACGGAGAGGGCTCTCCATGTCTACGCACTTTACTGAGTATTATAAACCAGCCTTTAGTGTCTTTAGTTAATGCAGTTCAGGTTCCAATTCTGTCGGTTTGACATTTCATCTTCAACAGTGTCGTTCAATACATTTAAGATTTCCGATGTTGTCGAAATATGTATTTCCCATTTCTGCAATGTTTTTTTCTCAGCTGTCAGCATTCACTACAATTCTGCAGCAAGTTGTTCTTCTTCTACTGCCATCACCTCCACCACCAGTGCTACTGCTAAAACGTATTTTTACCTTATGCTTTATTGTATCTCGCTGAACTCTGTTGTACTCTGTACACTTATTTTTAGCTCACTGTTTTAACCTCTTTTATCTTCTCACACCATTTTTACCACATAGTTTTAATCTCTTTTTTTTTTTTTCCAGGAAAGCCCTTTATGGGACGGGTGTTGCAAATTAGCCTATGCCATAATCACTATGAAACTTGCATTGGATGGCTGTTCTCAGTTTGCCTATGTACACTGTACCTGTCCCTGTCAAATAAGCCATGAATAGATAAACGTATCCTACACTTGAACTACGATACCACAGGGCTCTCTGTGTGTGATGCCCAGTTCTGCTCAACAACGACTCTTTCAGGATCCAGATACTGCAGCACCGCTCATTTGGATGAGATGATTTAAACTCTGGCAGTTAGTGTCTCTCTCTCTCTCTCTCTCTCTCTCTCTCTCTGTCTCTGTCTCTGTCTCTGTCTCTCTCTCTCTCTCTCTCTCTCTCTCTCTCTCTCTCTGTCTCTCTCCCCCTTTCTCTCTCTCTCTGCATCTCCCTCTCTCTCTCTCTCTCTCTCTCTCTGTCTCTGTCTCTGTCTCTCTCTCTCTCTCCTTCTCCCCCCCTCTCTCTCTCTCTCTCTCTCTCTCTCTCTCTCTCTCTCTCTCTCTCTCTCTCTCTCTCTCTCTCTCTCTCTCTCTCTCTCTCTCTCTGTCACTACTACTCCTACTACAACTGCTAATGCTATAACTTGTCTTACTACTACTACTGCTACTAATACTGCTAGCCTACTAATTCTAATACAACAACTACTACTACTGCTATTACTACTATAACTGCTACTACTTTCAAGTTCCACCATTACTGTTTGATTGTAGTATTTTTCAGGTAATACATTTACCTGAATACATCTAGCCAAACTGTAATACTTCCTAAGAATTTTTAGGTAATGCAGTCATCTTCCAGGTTTTTCAGCCACGCAGTTCCTTACATTTGAACTTGCAGATCTTTCGTGAGAATTTATTCCGATTTTGGCATTTTCAGAAAATGCATCTTTAGCTGTCAAAACTTTTTTGACAGTTGTTAGTGCGAACGGTATATTGTGTTTTATCTAGTTATTAGTATGAATGCTGATGCAGCAACATTAATAATACCTACATTTATAATACCTACCTATATATATAGTGGGTTTACCGGCATGCATCACATTCATGTCTTAAACTTCTGGACTCTGTTTTTCACTCTGCGTTAAGGTTCATCACAAAAGATGCCTATGACACACACCATTGTGTATTGTATGTAAAGGCTGGGTGGTCATCTCTTAAAGAAAGAACTGAAGCACATTGGCACATTTTTATTTATAAAGCCCTTTCCGGGAGGCTTCCTCATTATCTGGAACAACTTACAAAATCAATACCAACAAACAATACTGTTTTAACCTCTTTTATCTTCTCACACCATTTTTACCACATAGTTTTAATCTCTTTTCTTTTTTTTTTTCCCAGGAAAGCCCTTTATGGGACGGGTGTTGCAAATCAGCCTATGCCATAATCACTATGATACTTGCATTGGACAGCTGTTCTCAGTTTGCCTATGTACACTGTACCTGTCCCTGTCAAATAAGCCATGAATAGATAAACGTATCCTACAATAGTACTACAATACCACAGGGCTCTCTGTGTATGATGCCCAGTTCTGCTCAACAATGACTCTTTCAGGATCCAGATACTGCAGCACCGCTTATTTGGATAAGATGATTTAAACTCTGGCAGTTAGTCTCTCTCTCTCTCTCTCTCTCTCTCTCTCTCTCTCTCTCTCTCTCTCTCTCTCTCTCTCTCTCTCTCTCTCTCTCTCTCTCTCTCTCTCTCTCTCTCTCTCTCTGCATCTCTCTCTCTCTCTCTGCATCTCTCTCTCTGCATCTCTCTCTCTGCATCTCTCTCTCCCCCCCTCTCTCTCTCTCTCTGCATCTCCCTCACCCTCCCTCTCTCTCTCTGCATCTCTCTCTCCCCCTCTCTCTCTCTCTGCATCTCTCTCTCCCCCTCTCTCTCTCTCTCTGCATCTCCCTCTCCCTCCCTCTCTCTCTCCCTCTCCTTCTCTCTGTCCCTCTCCTTTCTCTCTCTCTCTCTCTCTCTCTCTCTCTCTCTCTCTCTCTCTCTACAACTGCCAATGCTATAACTTGTCTTGCTACTTCTACTGCTACTAATACTACTACTACTGCTACTGCTAAGCTACGAATGCTTATACGACAACTACTACTACTAATACTACTACTACTATAACTGCTACAACCTACAAGTTCCACTACTACTGTTTGATTGTGGTATTCTTCAGGTAATACATTTAGGTTAGCTAGCCAAACTGTAATACTTCCTAAGAATTTTTAGGTTATGCAGTTCAGCTTCAAGGAAGGCGCCCAGTGGGCATCTGGTAAGGATGCCCACTGGGCGCCTTCCTTGGGAGGTGTTTCAGGCACGTCCAGTGGGGAGGAGACCTCGGGGAAGACCCAGGACTAGGTGGAGAGATTATATCTCAACACTGGCCTGGGAACGCCTCGGGATCCCCCCGTCAGAGTTGGTCAATGTGGCCCGGGAAAGGGAAGTCTGGGGCTCCCTGCTTGAGCTGCTCCCCCCGCGACCCGACCCCGGATAAGCGGATGACGATGACGATGATGAGTTCAGCTTCCAATTCTGTCAGTTTCTTACATATCATCTTCCAGGTTTTCCAGCCACGCAGTTCCTTACATTTGAACTTCAAGATCTTTCGTGAGAATTTATTCAGATTTTGGCATTTTCAGAAAATGCATCTTTAGCTGTCAAAACTTTTTTGACAGTTGTTAGTGCGAATGTTATATTGTGTTTTATCTAGTTATTAGTATGAATGCTGATGCAGCAACATTAATAATACCTACCTTTATAATACCTACCTATATATACAGGTGCTGGTCATATTATTAGAATATCATGAAAAAGTTGATTTATTGCATTAATTCCATTTAGAAAGTCAAACCTGTAGAATGTATACATTCATTCCAAACAGACTGATACATTATAAGTGTTTTTTGCCAAAAAGAAGATGATTATAGCTGACAACCAATGAAAACCCTAAATTCAACATCTCAGAAAATTAGAATATGGTGAAAAGGTCAGATATTGAAGACACCTGGTGCCACACTCTAATTAGCTAACTAACTCAAAACACCTGGAAAAGCCTTCAAATGGTCTCTCGTTTTGATTCTGTATGACACACAATCATGGGGAAGACTGCTGACTTGACAACTGTCCAAAAGATGACCATTGATACTTTAAAGAAGGAGGGCAAGACACAAAAGGTCATTGCCAAAGAGGTTGGATGTTCCCAGAGCTCTGTGTCCAAGCACATTAATAGAGAGGCGAAGGGAAGAAAAAGATGTGGTAGAAAAGAGTGTACAAGCAAGAGGGATAAACGCGCCCTGGAGAGGATTGTCAAACAAAACCGATTCAAAAATGTGGGGGAGATCCACAAAGAGTGGACTGTAGCTGGAGTCAGTGCTTCAAGAAGCACCACACACCGACGTATGCAAGATATGGGCTTCAGCTGTCGCATTCCTCGTGTAAAGCCACTCTTGAATAAGAGACAACGTCAAAAGCGTCTCGCCTGGGCTCAAGACAAAAAGGACTGGACTGCTGCTGAGTGGTCCAAAGTTATGTTTTCAGATGAAAGTAAATTTTGTATCTCCTTTGGAAATCAAGGTCCCAGAGTCTGGAGGAAGACAGGAGAGGCACAGAATCCACGTTGCCTGAAGTCCAGTGTAAAATTTCCACAGTCAGTAATGGTCTGGGGTGCCATGTCATCTGCTGCTGTTGGTCCACTGTGTTTCCTGAGGTCCAGGGTCAATGCAGCAGTCTACCAGGAAGTTTTAGAACACTTTATGCTGCCTGCCGCGGACCAACTTTATGGAGGTGACGATTTCATTTTCCAACATGACTTGGCACCTGCACACAGTGCCAAATCTACCAGTACCTGGTTTAAGGACCATGGTATCCCTCTTCTTGATTGGCCTGCAAACTCACCTGACCTTAACCCCATAGAAAACCTATGGGGTATTGTGAAGCGGAAGATGCGAGATGCCAGACCCAACAATGCTGAAGAGCTGAAGGCCACTATTAAAGCAACCTGGGCTCTCATAACACCTGAGGAGTGCAACAGACTGGTCGACTCCATGCCACGCCGTATTGCTGCAGCAATTCAGGCAAAAGGAGCTGCAACTAAGTATTGATTGCCATACATGCTGAAACTTTCCATGTTCATACTTTTCAGTTGGCCCACATTTCTAAAAAATCATTTTTTGTACTAGTCGTAACTAATATTCTAATTTTCTGAGATACTGAATTTGGGATTTTCAGTAATTGTCAGTACTAATCATCCAAATTAAAAGAAATAAACATTTCAAATATATCACTCTGTGTGTAATGAATTGATATAATATGTAAGTTTCACGTTCTGAATATAATTACTGAAATAAATCAACTTTTTCATGATATTCTAATAATTTCACCAGCACCTGTATATATATAGTGGGTTTACCGGCATGCATCACATTCATGTCTTAAACTTCTGGACTCTGTTTTTCACACACCATTGTGTATTGTATGGGAAGGCTGGGTGGTCATCTCTTAAAGAAAGACGTGAAGCACATTGGCACATTTTTATTTATAAAGCCCTGTCCGGGAGGCTTCCTCATTATTTGACTGTAATGCTGCAAACCTCAGATGGACTTTTTCAGACACGCTGCACTGCTTGCTCAAGCTTCATGTTCCTCAAGTCAGGCCTGATCTTGGAGTGACAGCTTTTAACTTCAGTACCGCTGACTCCTGGAACAACTTACAGCAACTAATTAAAATCAATACCATCAAATCCTTTAACCAATTTAGAAATATTATCTTAAATCTGCCAAACTCTACCTGTAACAGTTTTAATTAAGCTAACTTATTTCCAGTCTACATATCTCTCTTTGTAAATGTTTTTTTTGTTTTTTCCTTCATCAGTTGTTGTACAATTGGTGTATTTGTGTATCCGGCCTTGACTGCATCGGACAATTCTGCGTTGTGTTAATGAGCCGGGAGACAACTGCTGATTTGCCACGGGAGCTTTTATACTCTCTCCAGCAGGGCAACTCTCCGACTGGAGAGGACGGCGCAAAATAAACAGGAAGTGACTACAAACAGCCCAACGTATCAAAATAAAAGCGTTCAAAACAAATATACATTTATACATAAAGGAAAAATAATGAATTAAAGGAATAAAAGGATTCTTGTTCAAATATAACATAACTATAAATACACCGGTTACATTTGCATTATACATTGTGTATGTATTGTTGTTTTTGCTTTGCATTTGTTTGACTAGACATCATTGCAAATTAGGGTCACCCCTCAAATGATTTTAAGAGTATAAATATAGGTTAAATAAATAAATAAATATTGTTATCTTTATTATTAGGGGAGGGCCGCTGTCATACTTCAAAATGTCAATGTCTTTGCTTTAAAACGTGGTTTAAACTTGAAACAAATCTTCACATTTAGATGGATTTTCAATTAATTCTATAGTTGGTGAGTTTCAACAGTTTTAATTTGATCCTGCTTGATTCGTCTCAGTGACCTCCACTGAGACCTGCCAAAGCTTGTGAATACATTTCGGACATTGTGGAGCCTTATATTGTCAATATCTTACCTAGAACTAGAAACACACTCTAAAGCTTGAACTGATGGGGTGGAAATAAAGTTCCCTCACGGGAAAAAGAAAGTTCTTTGAATTTGTGTTCTTGTTCACTGGCGTTAAAATGATTAAACAATTGGATAGCATCTATGTTTCAGTGTGACGACCCCAGATTATAGTACAATGGGTCCCAATGGAGACCCTTCCCTTTCTTCACTCAATAGTCTCGTCTTCACACCATTTTTAAACTAGCGAAAAAGAAACTCACATACCTGAAGAGACAGACACATGATGGCCATCTACGTGGTGGTCTGTTTCTACTGAGCATTACCATGTCCAATTTATTAATATGTAGGCATATATATATATATATATATATATATATATATATATATATATATAGTAGCCTGAGTTATGATCCCTCTCTTCAACTCCACCTCTGTCACCCTTTGTTTCTTAATCGGTTCTCTTTTCTTTTTCTTCTGTTCCTGTTTTCCGTCTTCTCTTCTCCTTCATCAGCCTGCTTTCTTTCATGTCTCCCCTCGTCGCCTCCTCTCTTTCATTTAATCATCATCCCTCTTTTTTCTTCTTAGTCTTTATTTTTTCTCCCACCTCTCGGTTAAGTAAAAAGAGTTAAAAGTTGATGAGTATCTAATGCTTTTAATGATTCTTATTTTTCCTCTGAAGTCCAGCTGTTGGATTCAGTTGAAGTCCAGCAGAAGAGGGAGGCCGGCTTGGATTTCAGGGGTGAAAACACAAATTGTGTCACCCCTAAAACCGATTAAAACGATTCGATGTTTTAAATCTGATCGGATAGTTAAAAAACATTGGATGCACACGTAGAGCTACGGAGGGGGTCTCCGACGACGGAGAGGGCTCTCCGTGTCTACGTACAGCACTTTACTGAGTATTATAAACCAGACTTTAGTGTCTTTAGTTGATGCAGTTCAGCTTGCAATTCTGTCGGTTTTACATTTCATCTTCAACAGTGTCGTTCAATACATTCAATACATTCCCATTTCTGCAATGCTTTTTTTATCAGCTGTCAGCATTCACTACATTTTTTGCAGCAAGTTGTTCTTCTTCTACTGCTATCACCTCCACCACCAGTGCTACTGCTAAAACGTATTTTTACCTTGTGCTTTATTGCATCTCGCTGTACCCTGTTGTACTCTGTACACTTATTTTTAGCTCACTGTTTTAACCTCCTTTGTCTTCTTTTTACCTTGTTCTTCATTGTATCTCGCTGGGCTCTGATTTACTTATTTTTACAACATTGTTTTAATCTCTTTTTTTCCCACAAAAGCCCTTTATGGGACGGGCGTTGCAAATTAGCCTATGCCATAATCACTATGAAACTTGCACATTGGATGGCTGTTCTCAGTTTGCCTATGTACACTGTACCTCTCCCTGTCAAATAAGCCATAAATAGATAAACGTATCCTACACTTGTACTACGATACCACAGGGCTCTCTGTGTGTGATGCCCAGTTCTGCTCAACAATGACTCTTTCAGGATCCAGATACTGCAGCACCGCTCATTTGGATAAGATGATTTAAACTCTGGCAGTTAGTGTCTCTCTCTCTCTCTCTCTCTCTCTCTCTCTCTCTCTCTCTCTCTGTCTCTGTCTCTGTCTCTCTCTCTCTCTCCATCACTCTCTCTTTATCGCTCTCTCCCCCTTTCTCTCTCTCTCTGCATCTCTCTCTCTCTCTCTCTCTCTCTCTCTCTCTCTCTCTCTCTCTCTCTCTCTCTCTCTCTCTCTCTCTCTCTCTCTCTCTCTCTCCATCGCTCTCTCCCCCTTTCTCTCTCTCTCTCTCTCTCTCTCTCTCTCTCTCTCTCTCTCTCTCTCTCTCTCTCTCTCTCTCTCTCTCCCCCTCCCTCCCCCCCTCCCTCTCCTTCTCTCTCTCTCCCTCCCTCTCACCCTCTCTCTCTGTCACTCCTACTACAACTGCTAATGCTATAACTTGTCTTACTACTTCTACTACTACTGCTAGCCTACTAGTTCTAATGCAAAAACAACAACTACTACTACTACTACTACTACTACTACTACTACTACTACTATAACTGCTATTACTTTCAAGTCCCACTGTTTGATTGTAGTATTCTTCAGGTAATACATTTAGGTTAGCATCTAGCCAAACAGTAATACTTCCTAAGAATTTTTAGGTAATGCAGTTCAGCTTCCAATTCTGCCAGTTTCTTACATATCATCTTCCAGGTTTTTCAGCCACGCAGTTCCTTCCATTTGAACTTCCAAATATTTCGTGAGAATTTACTCAGATTTTGGCATTTTCAGAAAATGCATCTTCAGCTGTCAAAACTTTTTTGACAGTTAGTAGTGCGAATGTTATATTGTTTTTTTATCTAGTTATTTGTATGAATGCTGATGCAGCAACATTAATAATACCTACATTTATAATACCTACCTATATATACAGTATATATAGTGGGTTTACCGGCATGCATCACATTCATGTCTTAAACTTCTTGACTCTGTTTTTCCACACACCATTGTGTATTGTATGGAAAGGCTGGGTGGTCATCTCTTAAAGAAAGACGTGAAGCACATTGGCACATTTTTATTTATAAAGCCCTGTCCGGGAGGTTTCCTCATTATCTGACTGTAATGCTGCAAACCTCACATGGACTTTTTCAGACACGCTCCACTGCTTGCTCAAGCTTCATGTTCCTCAAGTCAGGCCTGATCTTGGAGTGACAGCTTTTAACTTCAGTACCGCTGGCTGCTGGAACAACTTACAGCAACTAATTAAAATCAATACCATCATATCCTTTAACCAATTTAGAAATATTATCTTAAATCTGCAAAACTCTACCTGTAACAGTTTTAATTAAGCTAACTTATTGCCAGTCTACATATCTCTCTTTGTAAATGTTTTTTTTGTTTTTTCCTTCATCAGTTGTTGTACTATTTGTGTATCTGGCCTTGACTGCGTCGGATAATTCTGGGTTGTGTTAATGAGCCGGGAGACAACTGCTGATTTGCCACGGGAGCTTTTATACTCTCTCCAGCAGGGCAACTCTCCGACTGGAGAGGACGGCGCAAAATAAACAGGAACTGACTACAAACAGCCCAACGTATTAAAATAATACGTTAAAAAACAAATATACATTTATACATAAAGGAAAAATAATGAATTAAAGGAATAAAAGGATTCTTGTTAAAATATAACATCACTACACCGGTTACATTTGCATTATACATTGTGTATGTATTGTTGTTTTTGCTTTGCATTTGTTTGACTCGACATCATTGCAAATGAGGGTCACCCCTCAAATGATTTTAAGAGTATAAATATAGGTTAAATAAGTAAATATTGTTATCTTTATTATTAGGTGAGGGCCGCTGTCAGACTTCAAAATGTCAATTTCTTTACTTTAAAACGTGGTTTAAACTTGAAACAAATCTTCACATTTAGATGTTGTAGTCATTGGAATGGATTTTCAATTAATTCTATAGTTGGTGAGTTTCAACAGTTTTAGTTTTAGTTTTCGTATCATTGACCTCCACTGAGACCTGCCAAAGCTTGTGAATACATTTCGGACATTGTGGAGCCTTATGTTGTCAATATCTTACCTAGAAACACAAGCTTGAACTGATGGGGTGGAAATAATGTTAAAAAGAAAGTTCTTTGAATTTGTGTTCTTGTTCACTGGCGTTAAAGGTCCCATGACATGAAAATCTCACTTTGTGAGGTTTTCTAACATAAATATGAGTTCCCCTAGCCTGCCTATGGTCCCCCAGTGGCTAAAACTTGCGTTTGGTGTAAAACGATCACTAGCTGTTCTGCTCGCCTTTGAAAAAACGGAGGCTCAAGCGCGCTGATTTGGAATGTCTGTGCTCATGACGTCATGAGGAATCTCGGCTCCTCCCCTTACTCTGCCTGGCCCGCCCAGAGACGTTGGCCCGCCAATGAGACTCGACCGTGCGAGCGCCACATGTGTGTGTGTGAATACACACACTGTAACGCAAGTGTTTCTTGTCGGTTCTTTGACGTGTCTTGTATTTCCACAACGAGACTGTCGTGGGGGTTATCTGAGCCATGTTTGAGAAGGAATTGGGGGAAAGGAACTTTGGTTTGACTCGCTGAAGTACATGAACTGCGACATGCCGCCGGTTGCCGCGAGGCACCATCGCCAGGCAGCGGGCAGCTGGCAGCAGGCAGCGCGCGGTTCAGTCGACTTCAGGTTGATGTGAAAGTGGAAGAACCAGAGACGTCGCAGAACCCGACAAAGTCGTTTGTGATTCATAATATCGTCTGGAGGCGCACACAATATATTATATGATATAGATATCTATGTATTATATGATATTATTTAGATATAGAGCTCCAGGACTGTAACGCAAGTGTTGTACACTTCCTTGTTATTTGGCGCATAACGCGTCGGACTCTCGTCTCTGGTATTTCTACAACGAGACTCGTATTGGGGGTTATCTCAGCCAAGGTTGAGAATGAATTGGGGGGAAAGAACTTTGGCTTCGACTCCCTCAAGTCAAGAACATGAACCACGACAAGGAGGAGAAAGGGATCTTTGCCGGGCAGCGCTTAGGCACCTCCGCCTCCGGCGGTGGTCCCTCAGCGGGGCTCAAGCGGGAGACATTCGCCGCCAACAATCCCTTTCTCCTCCATGTCGTGGTTCATGTTCTTGAGGGAGTCAAAGCCAAAGTTCCTTCCCCCCAATTCATTCTCAACTTTGGCTGAGATAACCCCCAATACGAGTCTCGTTGTAGAAATACCAGAGACGAGAGTCCGACGCGTTATGCGCCATCACACCAACAGCAGAACGGTTATCCAAATAACAAGGAAGTGTACAACACTTGCGTTACAGTCCTGGAGCTCTATATCTAAATAATATCATATAATACATAGATATCTATATCATATAACATATTGTGTGCGCCTCCAGACGATATTATGAATCACAAACGACTTTGACGGGTTCTGCGACGTCTCTGGTTCTTCCACTTTCACATCAACCTGAAGTCGACTGAACTGCGCGCTGCCGGCTGCCCGCTGCCGGGCGATGGGGCCTCGCGGCATGTCGCAGTTCATGTAGCCTACTTCAGCGAGTCAAACCAAAGTTCCTTTCCCCCAATTCCTTCTCAACCATGGCTCAGATAACCCCCACGACAGTCTCGTTGTGGAAATACAAGACACGTCAAAGAACCGACAAGAAACACTTGCGTTACAGTGTGTGTATTCACATTGATGTGGACGTTGAAGAACCAGGAACGTCGGAATATCGGCTCACACAGCTTTTGGCCGTGATAATATGTATTATATGATATAGATATCTGTGTAGGCTATATGATAATATTTAGATATAGAGCTCCAGGACTCCCGTGTGTTCTAGAATATTTACAGAACACGGCTAAAGGCTGTGTGCGCCTCGCCATTGCGATACATCCACTGTAAACAGAGCGCATGGTACCGTCCCTGGATGCAAGCTGCTCAGGGCCACACCCCCACCCTCCTCCTTGACACGCCCACCGAAACAGCGCATTTGGGGGAAGCTCAATGTGCGACTGGCTCGGAGTGGCTGTAACTCTGCACCACGGCTGAATTTCAGGAACGTCTTTGAATACTGTGTTAGTTGCCCACTAATACCTATATTAAAGAATACATAAAATAGCATGTCATGGGACCTTTAAAATGATTAAACAATTGGATAGCATCTATGTTTCAGTGTGACGACCCCAGATTATAGTACAATGGGTCCCAATGGAGACCCTTCCCTTTCTTCACTCAATAGTCTCGTCTTCACACCATTTTTAAACTAGTGAAAAATAAATTCACATACCTGAAGAGACGGATACATGATGGCCATCTACGTGGTGGTCTGTTTCTATAGCATTACCATGTCCAATTTATTAATATGTAGGCCTATAGATATATATATATATTTTTATATATATATATATATATATATATATATTTATATATATATTTATTTTTTTATATAGTAGTCTGAGTTATGATCCCTCTCTCCAACTCCACCTCTGTCACCTTTTGTTTCTTAATCTGTTCTTTCCCCTCTCTTTTCTTTTTCTTCTGTTCCTGTTATCCGTCTTCTCTTCTCCTTCATCAGCCTGCTTTCTTTCATGTCTCCCCTCATCGCCTCCTCTCTTATATTATATTTATATGCGTTTTATCATGTACAAGTCAGGAAAGTAATACCATTTAGTGTGAGAACTGAATAAAACAGATTTACAAAGTCTATATTTTGTATCCAATGAATGCTTGCCCTCCATTGGCTGTTGCTAAGATACTGCGGTGAAATGAATGCTGGCTCGCCATTGGCTGTTGCTAAGATACCGCCGTGAAACAAACGGACCGTTGCAGGTGACAGTGGAGGAGGAGTCCATGCAAGGCCACAGCCAGCTCGTGGCCTCTTTCACAGGGACACCTCGACACTCAGCTAGCAGGAGCCGGGGATCGAACCAGCAACCTTCTGGTCACCAGCCGACCCGCTCCACCTCCTGAGCCAAATGCCGCGGGAAGTGTGACAGTGTTCGCTTACTGCTCTCAAACCCTTTGAACAGGCGAACGCTTCCTCCTGAGGAAGAACCAGAGCTACAATCTGTCAGGTGAGGCAGGGTTGCAAACTGTGGGACTTTGGCTGGAGTGAGACAAACGCACCCAACCGCACGCCAGGCAGCGTGAGTACGTGATCGCGTGTGTGCTTGCGTGCGCTAGTGTCAATTTATGGATTAGGAGGGGAGAAAAATGGATTTTGCTTGTGAAATTTCTTGCGTGCGCGTGCGAGCTTGAGATTGATGATGACAGCGTGAGTGACAGGCCAGATGAAGAGTGAGAGTGGGCAACCTGAGACTGCTGTGCACGGCGTCCTGTTTTAAACGACGCCTGTTTGAAACACGTTCTGGTTTCTTTGCAGGTTTAAAACAGAAGGTGGCCCGCTGAAGGAAAGACTCAACACCGAAGTCGGTTTAAAGGACGTCAACATGTCAGGGTAGCCCATCATCAGTTATTGATTACATACGAATAATGTTCGCACAATACATCTGTAAACACACATGTCTGCATGTGTTCTGCAAGTCTTTAATATATTATATTAAAAATGTATAATATATATATATATAAATGTACATATAAATATATAAATATATCTATGAATAGATAAATAAATAAATACATATAAATATATCTATGAATAGATAAATAAATACATACATATATATATATATATATATATTTTTTTTTTTATATATATATATATTCAATGTAAGAAAGCTAATCTTTGACTTTATTTCCCCCATAGAATGCCCACGTTTGGTACTGTGACCGATAGAGGGCGACAGAGCCCAAGGAAAGCCATGAGTCATCTCTCTGCGTACGTGAACTCCACCAAACCCAGGCAGAGGGGCCCGGTCACCATGGAGAACCTCAAAAGCAAGTCACACACGACCAGTTGAACCAGGCAGAATGTATTGCAGACTGTAACCCTGTAGCCTCCACTTTTCTCACTTCTCATACACTATTGATGTTTCAAAAACGAAGACCAATCTTTCACATCTGTTTGGCTTGCTCCCTCCCTACTGAGCATGTCCAATTTATACATATATAGTAGTCTGAGTAATAGTTACTGAGAACCAGGCTATGGTTTGAGGCAAGGTTCCTCATACATGGCTGGTTGAGTTGTGAATAGTAGTGAACAATGCGGCTCTCTTACGACAAGTCAAGGGTCCACTTTGCAGGAGGGTACGTTTTTTAAGACCCAGGAGGTATGTGTCTACCAAAGCGACCTTTCAGACCGGCCTGCTTCTGCCTCGCTGTAAGGAAAGCCCAGCAGGCCCTCGATTAAACCATCCGGGCGTCCAACTGTCATTCTGACGGGTTTTTGTTTCAGAGGTGGCGGTCGGCCTTCTACTGCAGAGTCAGAGCCCGCCCATTCCACGTTGCCTCCTGGATGTGTTAAAGTAGAACGCACGCACGCACGCACACACACACACACACACACACACACACACAGTCAGTCAGTCAGTCAGTCAGTCAGTCAGTCAGTCAGTCAGTCAGTCAGTCAGTCAGTCAGTCAGTCAGTCAGTCAGTCAGTCAGTCAGTCAGTCAGTCAGTCAGTCAGTCAGTCAGTCAGTCAGTCAGTCAGTCAGTCACTCACTCACTCACTCACTCACTCACTCACTCACTCACTCACTCACTCACTCACTCACTCACTCACTCACTCACTCACTCACTCACTCACACAAAAACACACTCACTCGTTCACTCACTCATTCACTCCCTCCCTCCCTCCCTCCCTCCCTCCCTCCCTCCCTAACCTTTTCATGCATTAAGGTGAGATTCAGCCTGGAAAACTAAGTGAGATACGACAATCACCCCCAAATACGAAACAACACAATCCAGAAATAGAACAGAGTTGTCAATAACGAATAAAAGCCCAGTGTTCTCCGGCACAGCACTACAATCACAACAACCACACGCACACACCGTGCGTCCTCGTGCGGCTGGCTCCTCCCTGCTCCTCCTGCTCCCTCTCAGGGGGACTCCTGTGTCTCTCTCCCCCTGTCAGACGGGAGGAGCTGGATGACTTCCTGATGGCCCTGCTCCTCTACCTGGCCTGCTTCCGGGAGCAGCACGCCCTGCAGAGCCGCCCCAGGCCACTCATGGGGTACGGAGGTTCAGCCTCACACTCTGTTGAGTGGAGCCCCCTCGGTCCAGAGCAGTGCTACTCAAATGGGGTCCCGCGTGCCCCTAGCGGCACTTTAGAGTTTCAGTTCTGAAAAGTGTTTGAAATGTAATTCTGAAAAAAACTGAATGGGATTCACCGCTACCTGCTCTGACCCTGGAGGGGGTCCCCTCTACCTGCTCTGACCCTCCCCTGTCGTTGTGCTTCTTTTGTGGGGAGAAATTAGCCAACAGATTACATGAAGCACAGGCCCATGTTTCTTACTCAATTAGTATTTGTACCTTTTCAATGCCAAATAGAACGCACATTTGATTTTATTGTATTTTTCTTTCGCCCCAAAATATTGTGGTCTGGTGAAGGGGGTACTCAGCTGAAAAAATACCTTAGAGGGGTACACTAGTAGAACAAGTTTGAGAACCACTGATCAGAGAGACGTCCAGGTGTGTCCGGGGACAACGGTTGTGTGATTCCTCTCTTCGTCTCGCTCTCTGTCACCCTTTTGTTCTTAATCTGTGGTTTTCCCATCTCTTTTTTTTTCCTTCTGTTCCTGTTTTCCGTCTTCTCTTCTCCTTCGTCAGCCTCCTTTCTTTCATGTCTCCCCTCGTCACCTCCTTTCTTTCGTTTCATCTCCACCATTCACCCTTTCTTCTTCATCTTTTTTCCTCCCCACTTTTCACTTCCTCTCTCATTCCTCTTCTCCTCTCCGGCTCTCCACCTCATGTCCTCTTCCCCTCCTCCATCTTCCACTTGACTTCATCTTTTCTTTCTTCTTTCTCTCCTCAGCGCTCTCCTCACTGTCCTGTCTCCTTTTTCTTTTCTTTTTTACCAAAACGTTGATTACCGTTCCCCTCCTCAGATCCGTCAGAGAGAGTGTGTCCAGGGAGGAGGAGGAGGTGAGGGTGAAGGTGGAGCTGTCCCGGAACAAGATGGCCGTCTGCTACTCCGCCCTGCTGCTGGGCCTCGCATCGCCCCAGCACACACACACGGCCTGCGGGAGGTCTGTCTGTGTGTGTGTGTGTGTGTGTGTGTGTGTGTGTGTGTGTGTGTGTGTGTGTGTGTGTGTGTGTGTGTGTGTGTGTGTGTGTGTGTCCCAGGTGAAAAAGTAGTATACTTTAGTGTATTACAAGTATAAATCAATTATACAAAAGTTAGTATAAGTATACTTTTACTTTTTGTGCTTAATTTAAAGTATACTTAACATATACTTTTAAAAAGTGTACTTCGCAATAAATGTCATTAAATTCAACTTTAACGTACTTAAAAATAAGTATACTAATTCTGCAATACTTAAAGCGGTATTGCTTTGTACTTTTAAAAAGTATACTTTATTTTAAGTTTATTTAAATTGTACATAAGTGTACTTAGAAAAAGTATACTAAATTGCAAATACTTATAGTGGTAATTTAGTGTATTTATAAAAAGTGTACTTTATTGTAAGTGTATTGTAATTTGTACCTTAGTGTACTTCTGAAAAGTACACTCATTTTCAAGTATTTTGGAATTCACTATTAAAATACTTTTTTAAAGTGTAATTTAATTTCACTTCATTAGAAGTGTATTGAAGTATACTTCCGTAAAGTTCACTTTAATTTAAGTTAACTTTAAGCTGTATTTCAGTATACTTAGCAAAAGTATACTAAGTTTCAAATACTTAAAGTGGTATTTTAGTGTACTTCTGAAAAGTACACTTTGTTTCAAGTCCTTTGTAATACACTATTAAAATGCTTTTTTAGAGTGTAATTTAATTTCACTTCATTAGAAGTGTATTTAAGTGTACTTCCATGAAGTGCACTTTAATGCAAATACTTTTTAAGCTGTATTTCAGTGTACTTAGAAAAAGTATACTAAGTTGCACATACTTAAAGTGGTACTTTAGTGTACTTCTGAAAAGTACACTTCATTTCAAGTCCTTTGTAATACACTATTAAAATGCTTTATCAAAGTATACTTAAATTTCCCTTTATTAGTAGTGTATTTAAGTATACTTCCTTACAGTTCACTTTAATGCAAGTTAATTTTAAGCTGTATTTCAGTGCACTTAGAAAAAGTATACTAAATTGCAAAAACTTATAGTTGTCATTCAGTGTGATTCTGAAAAGTACACTTAGTAATACACTATTAACATGCTTCATTTTTAGTATACTTTAATTTCACTTCATTAGAAGTTTATTTAAGTATATTCATACATCATCACAACCAAAGTGTTGAATTAATCAAAAAAATACAGATAAATAATACTGAAATGGCTACTTTTACTAGCTCCAACGACTAACTATTAAAGAAAATCCAAGGCTATAACCAAAATTTGAAAATAGCAAGTTTATAACGGCCATCCAATCAGTGTGCGGCTGCAAATCGACGTCCAATGAGAATGTAGTATTTAGGTCGCCAATTGGTGGTTTAGTCAAATACACTTGGCGCGGACGGTTAGTGTTCCATTTGAAATTGAGCAGTGAGCACCTAATATCTCCGGGTCAAACAATGACAGTGTTTGGTTTGTTTTATTTCCAAGACGGCTCCGTTAGAGCAGATAATACATCCGTCATACGTGATGCATACAGAAATAAAAAAATAACGGTTAACTGCAGGGAAGACCTCGAGTCGGAGCAGGGCTGGATAGAGGTAATTTGGCCTACACAACGGCGACAACAAGAGGCGAAGCCTATTGCAGCCAAATTGCTTTTCTTTGGAGGTAAGTCAGTTCCAAAACGGTAGTGAAATGATTCCGAAATACTCTGTAACGTCAGCTAACTTTGGCTATAGTCTGTTGGAATGTTACGGTAATGATGATAGCCTAATAGAAAGAGTTGCTTTTATCGAAGTATAATGCTTGAATTTAGTAATCGAAGTAAAGTTACTGGATCAACTGGCGTAGTGGGGGCCTGTGGCGTAGCGGGGGCTACGTTTGCGCCTGAGAGCGTCTTTGCGTCGTATTTGTATTGTAAAATGTAGGAATGTTACGGTAATGATGATAGCCTAATAGAAAGAGTTGTTTTATAGCGGGGGCCTGTGGCGTAGCTGGACCACGTTGCGTAGCGGGGGCACGTGGCGTACCGGGGGCTGCGTTTTTTTTACGTTTGGCACGCTCCGATTGGGCACGCGCTCCGAACGGGCACGCTCCCAATGGGCACAAGCACTAGTCTGTGTCAATGTAATTTATTGTTTATCTTAAGTCTTAAATCACATGCGTCCTTCCTGTTTTCACAGACACGGTGAGGGAGAAATTCCCCAACACCATGGTTAGTGAGATCCGGGCCCTGCTGCGGAGGAAATGCAATAATGAGGGCTACACCAAGGTTGCTCCTCAGTAGCTTTATTATATATGTTATATATGTCAGATGTTTTAAAGTTAGGTGTTATTGAATGTATGTTTGTATTAATATTTAAATTAAAGTTTTGGTTTGTACAATTTAAGTGTTTTTTGTCATGGAACAAAATAGCACCCATGGAGTGTACTAAAATGGTACCAGAAAGAAGTGCATGTGAAGTATAATATGTATTGTAAGTATATTTCTGTAGTATTTATAAAGTACTTAGTAGTATAACAGTATTGTACTTAAAATACCCTTAATATACGCTTCCACTTTACATTATAGTATAATAACTATACTTTAAGTACATGCCTTTGATGCTTAAATTGTGACACAAATTGACTATAAATACATAATAAATGCATTTTTAGTTACATAATTGCACACTTTAAAAGTACTAAATATAGTCAGAAAGTGTACTTGAATTTAATTAGAAATATGACAGAGGAATGATAATAGTGTGTTAAAAATACACTTCTATTATGTAGTATAAGCAGTGATAAAATACACTCAATATACACTTCTGCTCCTCTTTAGAGTATAATAACATTGTACTTAAAGTGCATGCCTTTGATGCTGCAATTGTGATAGAAATGTACTATAAATACATTTTAATTAACATAATGGCAGACTTAAAAAGTACTAAATATAGTCAGAAAGTGTATTTGAATTTAATTTGAAATATGACAGAAGTATGATAATAGTGTGTTCAAAATATACTTATATACTACTATCAATTGAACCATACTGCCTTTTTAAGTATATTTCAAACACACTGGTAATATAATGCTATTGTACTGCAAGAGTGTTTCAAATGCTAGAAATCATACTTTTCACTAGTGTACTTCAGTACACTTAAAGGTTGTCAAAAGTTGTGCAATTTTAGCATACTATTTACACTTGGAGTATACTGGAGTATATCTATAGTAGTACTTAAGGTATACCTTAGTACACTTTGGTATACTTGAATGCGACGAAATTAGTACAGAATACAGTTACATACTAAAAGTGGACTTAGTACATCCTTTCAAAAGTGTCGTTGAAGTATAATATTTTTTCACCTGGGGTGTGTGGGGGGGAGGATTGACGATGTCCGTGTGTGTGTTTGTGTTTGTGTGTATGTGGGGGGATTTTTGTGTATGTGTGTGTGTTGGGTTTCTGTGTGTGTTTTGGGGTGTGTGTCTCTGTGTGTGTGTTCATAAAAGTCGGTCCAGTCATTCTCTTCAGCACAAGAGGTGTCTGGCAATAGCCAGGCTAGACTGAACCTAAACACGCCATGCTTTCCCCAGGAGCCTGGTGTCAGCGAACGACCGGGACCGGGACCTGTACGAGGTAAAGGCCCCAACACAACATGCACCTTCTGCAAACCCCTATTCACTCCTTCACCTCATGTCTTCATCCAAAGGAACTCCCAGTGAATGGAAGTGTCAAAATAAATAGGATTGCGACTGCTCCATAAAATACTCATTGGTCATTTCTCACCATTCATAAAAGTCAGTCCAACCGTTCACACATCGCATCGTTTCTCATGATTAATCCAAAAACATTTCAGATCATGTAGGAATCTTCACAGATTTTTAACCCCTCGATTTTGATGTTTAGGAAATCGATTCCTAGAAAAATTTAAACAATGGAAAAAATAAACTATTATATTAGATAATTATAATAGTCACTCACACACTCACTCACTTCGTTGACCTTCGTTGACCAAACAATGTTTACTGAATAAAACAAACAAAAAAAAACAACGGGGGAGGCTCCCCTCTGTTTGACGGTTTCAAACTCTTGCCTCATCCGAATAGCGCTAACGGCTAACGGCTAATGGCTGAAGCCAGCCAGCACCATCTGGTCCAGCCGGGGGGGACAACGACACGGGCCGAAAGAAAGTGGCCAAGCGGTGGGGTTAGCGAGAGTTTGTTAGGCGGGCGGCGGACTCAGTTGCAGGGCGGGGGGGGGGTTGAATTTGACAGGTGTTCCCTGATGCTTCGAACCCCCGCTAACAAGCTAACGACAGCAGGCTGACACAGCCGCGCAGAGAGCCAGCTCCATGCCGGATCGACGTGCGTTTGGTGGGTGGCACGGGCTCGCGGTGTTGCACATCGACGGGGACAATGATTGTTGTTTGATTATTTCAGGTTAAAGTGTGAGGACTGTTAGAGTCTTAGAAATACCACACACACTCTATCCCTGTCTCTATGCCATCGTCCTCTCCATCGCTGGTTCTTCACCCTCTCTCGTCTCTCCCTCTCCCACTATGTCTCTCTCCCCCCTCTACCTCTCCCCCTTTTCTCTCCCCTCTCTCTCCCTCTCCCCCCTCTTCCTCTCCCCCTTTTCTCCCCCCTCTCTCTCCTTCTCCCCCTCTGTCTCTCTCTCTCCCTTCTCTCCCTCTTCCTCTATGTCTCTCTCCCTCTCCCCCTACGTCTCTCTCCCCTCTCTCTCCCCCCTCTTTTCCCTCTCTCCCTCTCTCTCCCTCTCCCTCTAAGTTTCTCCCCCTCTCTCAATCTCCCCATCTCTCTCTCCCCCCCTCTCTCTCTCCCTCTCCCCCTCTCTCTCCCTCTCCCCCTATGTCTCTCCCCCTCTCTCCCCCTCTCCCCTCTCCACTATGTCTCTCCCCCTCTCTCCCCCCTCTCTCCCTCTCTCCCCTCTCTCCCCCTAAGTCCCTCTCCCCCCTCTCTCCCCCTCTCCACTATGTCTCTCTCCCTCTCCCCCCTCTCTCCCTCTCCCTCTATGTTTCTCTCCCTCTCCCCCTACGTCTCTCTCCCCTCTTTCTCCCCCCTTCTTTCTCCCTCTCCCCTCTCTCCCTCTCCCCCTTTGTCTCTCTCCCTCTCCCCTCTCTCCCTCTCCCCCTTTGTCTCTCCCCCTCTCTCCCTCTCCCCCTCTCTCTCTCATCCCCTCTCCCCCCTCTCTCTCTCTCCCTCTCCCCCTCTCTCCCCCTCCCCCTCTCTCCCTCTCCCACTATGTCTCTCTCCCCCTCTCTCTCTCCCCCTCTCCCTCTCCCCCTCCCTCTCCAGTGTCTGTACAGGCTGTTCAGCCTCGTTCCCTGGGTGGCGTTCTACAGGCGGGACCTGGAGCTGATCCGGGCTGAGCTGTCCCGCCTCCTGAGACCCAGCGCCTGTCGCCCCCCCACTGAGGACCCGGGAGAGGGCACCCCCGGGCGACGCCGGTGGGTGGGGGGGGGGGCGGGGGGGCGGGGGCACCGTGTGCGCCGACCACGGTCATGTCGGCTGGTCACCGGAAGGCTGCTGGTTCGATTCCCGGGGCTCCCTTGTTAAAGAGATGACAATGTCTCAATGGGACTTCACCTGGTTAAATGAATAAAAACAAACACAAAAGGTTGACACCGCCGTCGGTGTGCGTGTGTAATGTGTGCATGAATGGGTGAATGTGAGGCGGTATTGTGGAGAGAACCTCCACGTCTGACTGGGCTGTTGTCCCGCTGTCTGCCAGAGAGGTGCCGGCCTCTCTCTGCTATCCCTGGCGCCGGCCGCAAGAGCACCAGGCTCCTGACGTGTTACGCCGTGGCGCTGGCCATCGGCGTCTGCCCTGAAACCAGATATCGGTCGCGGGCTGGAGTATGACCGCATGGGGGTAACCCCCCCCCCTCTGTCACAGAGCGTTTACACAGCTGCTGCCTCCCGCCATCCTCTACGCGTGCGGCGCAGCCTCACGGCCCGGCCGGCGTCGTCATACATCATCCTTTTTGTTTTCGTTTTTAACCCATCGCCACTTTCATGTCGGCCGTGGCGCTGCGACCACGCATGACGTGGTCTCACAGCTCACGCAGGCAGGCATGCAGGCACGCACACACACACACACACACACATATATGCATATACATACACACACGCACACACACGCATGCAGGCAGGGACGCACGCACACACACACACACAAACACACACACACGCACACACACCTAAATTCACTGAGGTATCTGGGGTATTAAAGTTACGCAACTCGTGTGGTTTTCTGTCCATGTACTCGGGCTCTCTGGGTCCCTCCTGACTTTCTGTCTGTCTGTCTGTCTGTCTGTCTGTCTGTCTGTCTGTCTGTCTGTCTGTCCGTCCGTCGCCCCCCCCCCCCCCCCCCCCCCCCCCCCTCTCTGAAGGAGGTGTCCCCCTGTGAAGAGCTCCCTGTCCCAGTGCTCCGTCCTGATCAGGGACTTCCTGCCCCTGCCCCAGGAGAAGTCCCCAGACCTGTTCCTCCGCACCTCCCGGGGGACGGGGGGCCTGCTGGGGGCCAGGGGCCCCCCGGGGCCCAGGCCCCGCTGTGACACCCAGGCCCTACTGGAGGAGCTGGAGGAGCGGCTAGCCAGTGGCAGGTGTGTGTGTGTGTGTGTTGTGTGTTGGCTATGCTGTGTCTAGGTGAACTCTGAACAGGTGAGTAGCACTTTGGTTCTTGGTGAAGTGATGTTGTACGTGTGCGGCAAACCTTTTTTGTGCACGACACCCCAAAAGACGTGCGCACGTGTTGACCCCTAAAGACGTGCGCACGTGTTGACCCCCTAAAATCGTGCGCACTCGTGGACCTCTAAAGACGTGCGTACGTGTGGGACCCCTGAAGACGTGCGTTGCATTGGGTTGATTCGTTTCCTGCTTCCTGTTTCCTGTTTCCTTTGCTTCGTCTGTCGTCCTCAGCTTTGGAGTTCTGGGAAGACCCCGGAAGGAGTTCAACCTGTCGACCCTGCTGCCGCGGGCACGCTTCAGAGGAGACCGGCAGGGGGAGGAGGAGGGGGAGGAGGGGGAGGAGGAGGAGGAGGGGGAAGAGGAGGGGGAGGAGGAGGAAGGGGAGGAGGAGGAGGGGGAGGAGGAGGGGGACAGCGGTGGTGTTGATGTCCACGGCCTCCCGGGGAGCAGGGCGTCGCTGCCGACGTCGGCGGTCCCAGGGCGGGGGCACACCGGGGCGTCCCGCGCCACCACCGAGGCCCCGTCCTCCGACAGTGACTGACCCCCGCCCCGCCCGGCTCAGTAAAGAAACAACCAACCCACCATTGTGCGTGTGCATGTGTTTGTGTCTTTGTGTGTGCGAGTGTTTTTGTGTGTGTGTGTGTGTTTGTGTTTGTGCGTGTGTTTGTGTTTGTGCGTGTGTTTGTGTTCGCGTGTTTTTGCGTGCGGTTGTGTTTTTGTGTGTGTTTGTTTGTCTGCGTGTGTTTGTGTGTGTGCGTGTGTGTCTGTGTGTGTGCGCGTGTTTTCGGATGCACGTTTGTGGCTGTGCCGTGTGTGTTCCTGTGTGTATCTGTGTGTGTGTGTCCGTGTGTCTTCTTCTGCGTGTTTGTGGCTGTGCTTTGTGTTCTTGTGCGTGCGTGTCGTCCGTGCAGAGAAGCGCCACGGTTCCTGTGTGTGCGGTCATGTGTGCGCTCCTTTTGTGTTCTTTATTATTTTTAGAAACATTGACGGGTTATTGGCGTTCCGTAGCGTTTTAGGGGGATATCGGCGCGTTTGGATGGCGCCCAGCCCCCAGGAATGTGAGCGTAGGGAGAAGGAGAGGAGGAGAGGGCGTCTGTGGCGCGACTTCATTAGCGGTCGTAGGCTGCTGTGTGTTTTAAAAGCGATTGTTATGAAAATAAGCTTTTCAGGGAAAGGCTGAAATATTATCTCCCTCTAATACCTAGAATATAAAAATGTTCCAAACTATACACAAGATAAAATGGTTATGTCTGTGTGTGCTTTTCTGAGTTATTTGATTTCACTTGAGTGTTTTTGTGTGAATTGCAGCAGCACTTTTTCTTTTCCATGTACATGTTGTTTTGCATGCTCTATTTGTAATTTCGAAGCAAAAAAACACACATTTCCTTAAATATATGAGCGTAACCTAAAGAGCAAGAAAAACAATGTGACTCAGGACCAGTTGAACTTAATTTTGCTGGAAGTAGAATACACTTTGTTGAGATGTACTGTCTCCAAATGTTTAAGATATAGCTATCATGCCCTCATAAAACAGATTTTCTATGATGACTTTCTGATTCCTATAGCTAACACTCGGCCAATATAACATATGTTTTGGAACCTACAGAAATAGACGTCATGTTTGTATATCCCCAAAATTATTTTATTTGAAAAAAAAAGGAAATGTAATTAATTTATTGCAATACAAATTAAAAGGCTCTCGATGTTCAATGTACTTTCCAGGTGGTTCATGTGAACTATTTAGTTATTTAAGAGACACTTTTGCTGCTCAATAACTGAACTCAGTGGACTCAGCTACATTTTATTAAAGGGTTATCTTCCTCAATGAGGTGTACAGGTAGGTCTGTGGACATTGGGGATCAAACCCAGTGTGTGTGTGTGTGTGTGTGTGTGTGTGTGTGTGTGTGTGTGTGTGTGTCCTATGGTAAATGATCAGGAATGCTGTGCACGTATAAGGGGGAGGCTACACACACACACACGAAGACACAGATCCATCTATAATCACTTCAACGATTCCTGGGGAGATTGCGATGGAAAGGTTGAAGATAATTGCAACATTTAACAGTGCCACCTCCCAGCCACCTTCGTCTTCTCGCCCTGTCTTAAAAATCTAACATCGGATTCCCTAATCGCTGATTATTAACATTTTAGCATGCACAGGAATAATTAGTTGGAGCTTCTCTATACTGCACTTTTTGGCTGCATCTCGGTGGTGCCCTTAAACTAGGCCAACCAATTCTGATATTTTAGGTTGTGAAACCTAATTGTGTTTAGTTCCAAAAATAATGACAACATTTTCCAATTGCAGTGACTGTCAAAATGAATATGTCATCCAGCTGTGATTTGCTGTTCTTGACCGCAGACAAAATACTTTAATACTACTTGTCATTGCAGGATGCCTTTCAATGTTGACATTCATATGTTTAAGAGAGTCCAAACATAACCTTAATTTAAACACGTGGCCTGGTAGTGAAACGCCAGCGTTTCAGCGGGGGTATGTTATCCACGGATCACCTACTCTTGCCTTTTAAGAGAATCCACTGGGCCTCGCCGTACTATAACATGTTGTATTAAAGCTGGGGTAGGCAACATTTGAGAAACCAGCCAGAGTTCATTTCATTTTGAGGGCACACAGGCGCAACATTCCCATCACCCTCTCCCTCCAGGCCTTCCTCCAAACCACGTGACTAGCTCGCTAGCTTTAGCAAAAGCCGCTCACACGCAATGAGTGCACAGGCAGAGTGCACGCAGGTCGCTGGGCAGATAGGTAGACAGACAGGCAGATAGAAGGTTGGCAATAGTCATCATTTCATTCAGGCTGAATGATGACGAGGGTTTACAGAGGAGTTCAACAAATGACTCAAAGTTTCTAAAGTAATACCCTCACCTAGTTTAAATGTGTTTATGAAATTGTTCATTAAGAAACATGATTCATTTTTTAAACTTTAATTTATGATTTTGTATGGAGTAACGAGTGAGTGCAGTGCCTTTATAAAAAAATTAAAAATGATTAATGTGTGCTGCTTTTAAAACTGACTTCCCTCCTTTGGGACGACGAGTACCCACAACATCCAATCTGATATTCGTATCGAACCTAATTAATGGAGCCCAGTCAAATTGGCTCTATCACCGGAATACCAAAACAATTGAGTCTAATATAACACGATCTAATCTAGCCTCCACATTCTATCCAAGCCTTCATGGAAACATCCAGAATGTCCCCGGCAGCTCTAATGAACGCTACACCTCGGACCGGGGGCTTATTGTTCCCTCATGTCTGGATCTATCGCGGCCGGGCCGGGGAGGTTCGTGTGGGGGGGAGGAACCCGCTCTGCTCTTGTCCACTTTGAGATCATAAAGTTTTAGGGTTGCATAAAGAGGGGATTATTTTTTTGTGTAATTGGCTTTCTGGAGCGTTTTGGGGAGATATTGTAGTGTTTGGAAACAGTCTGGTGCTCAGGAATGTGTGAGAGGGAGAGGGCGCGGGAGTTTGGCGGCACGACGTTATTAGTGGTCCTGTGGGCTTTTGTTTGTTTTAAAGGGAAATTGTTACACAAACAAACGTTTCAGGGAATAACTGGATGATACCCTAATGCATCCACTTCAACTGTAGAAGTCAAAATCAAGGTGGAAATGTATTATAGTAAGTAGGGTTGAATTGCAAAAACATATTTCAAATTATGAAAAGAAAAACAAAGTAGGCTATAATCAGCCCACCCAAAGTAGGCCTATATAAACACAAGCAATTGTATTATGATTACATCGCCCCAATACCATTTGTAATGTGAGAAAAGAATGTGTATTATACACTGTATTTCATTTCCAAATCGGCAATGCCAGTGACTTTTACTTAATAATAACCTTGTACAGCAGAGTTGAACTGATGATAGTAAAACAGTGTTGACTTTACTGTGAAAGAGAACGAATCAGCGTCCAAGGCTGACACTTTAATTGAAAGAAAAGGCTAGGTAATGCTGGCTAGTTTAAGCTGATTTTTGATAATTCATCACGATCATGTTTCAAGAAAAAGATATTTAAGAATAAACTAAATACATGTGTAGAACCAAAATGTAACTGATTATATCCAGGATCGTGTTATCAGTACAATTCAATAAATACTTTTAGGAGGAAAACCAACCGTAGCTACACGTCATGGATGTTTAATTAGCTTTCTTGAAATTGCTGCTGTACTTCCAATTCTCGACAGTAGAGGGAGACATCGTCCACGGAAGATCTCGTCAATCACTGGGCGTGACAACTGATCAAATTTAAGTGATTTGAATTGATTTGTATGAAATATCTTATTTGTCGTTAATAACCTATATTAAGTTTGTTGTTAAAAATCTAATGTTTGAATACGAAACACATGGTCTTAATTATTACAATTGGCTATCATATTTGCATTGATTTTTGAAAGAAAGCTTTTATTATCAATATAAGGAATAGACGATATTATACAAGGCACCGTTGCATTAAGTTTTGAACTACATTAATGTCCCTATTGCAGTCTTTTAATTAGACCATGTGGTCTCTCTCTCTCTCTCTCTCTCTCTCTCTCTCTCTCTCTCTCTCTCTCTCTCTCTCTCTCTCTCTCTCTCTCTCTCTCTCTCTCTCTCTCTCTCTCTCTCTCTCTCTCTCTCTCTCTCTCTCTCTCTCTCTCTCTCTCTCTCTCTCTCTCTCTCTCTCTCTCTCTCTCTCTCTCTCTCTCTCTCTCTCTCTCTCTCTCTCTCTCTCTCTCTCTCTCTCGCCCTCCCTCTCTCACACCGTGCAGAGTTAACGCCGTTAAGTCGCAGTCCCGTTGTGCAGCGTGTGATATGGAGGAGTAGACCGAATGCACCGGACCCGTCGTGTGTTTCTACCAGTACATCCAGCCGAGACGTGGAGATATCCCAGAACACGACGTCTGCAAGCGGACCTCGGCTCTCTAGACGGTGCACATTTGCTGGGGGGATTGGAATAAGAGAAGGCAACACGTATCCGTTGGGATTTAACTCCTGAGGAACGCGCAGGAGTTGGGATCGGGAGGCGCACGCTAGAAACCGGGGGGACAGAGTCGAGAGAACCGAGGGAGGAACCGAGTGAGGACCCGGAGGAACAGTTTTTGTTTTTGTGTCCGTTTTTAAACCGTTGAAGAACATGAGGAACACTTGGATACTTTTGACCCTCGCGTCGGCGGTCTTCCTCTCCGCGCAGCGGGTAAGTTTGAGTCCGGGGATGTGGAGCTGTGAGCCGGGTGGGCAGCAACCCGGGGCGGCGGGGTGGGCAGCAGCCCGGGGTGGCGGGGTGGGCTGGAGCCCGGGGCGGCGGGGTGGGCACCGTGGGTTGGCGGAAACACCGGTAGGTCCCTGCTGGGTCCAGTGGTCCGCTTTGGGAAACCATTGCATTTTGGCGTTTCTATTGTAAGGCTTGTCTTATCCGTTATGTGGGAGGAACATGTCAGTTGATATTAGTCAGTTATGCTACAGTTTTATTGTGTTTTCAGTGTTCTACCGTTTGCGTTGAATTGATTATCCGAGCGTGGAAAGAGGGTTTTCCTTGGAGAGAAGTGGACTTGTATGATTGAAGCGATCCCACATTCCCTCCTAAGTACATTCGGACCACGAGTACGTGGCAAGCTCCTCTGAAACTATGAACCTATAGTTGAATGAAATGAAGTCCGGGGCGATTCCAGTGGTGGACACACACACACACACACACACACACACACACACACACACACACACACACACACACACACACACACACACACACACACACACACACACACACACACACACACACACACACACACACACACAGTGGCCTCTTAATTGGAGCGCGGCCCTAATTGGCTGTGTGTTTGTCCCGACGCCCTGCGCGGGGAGGCCCGTCAGATGGTGTCTCTTTAATCTGCGGGCCGTCGCCACCATTCTTCCAGCGGCCCTCGGAACACACACTCATCATCTCTCTGTGGATTGGCACTCGGGTAGGTCGCTTGCCGCACTACCCCCCCCCCCCCCCCCCATCCAATCTGTGTGCCCACTCGCTTGCCTAATTAGTGCCGTTTGACCCTCTGGGCGTCCATCTGAGGCCATACGCCTTGACCAATTACTCCCTGCGATCTCCCCCAAATTGCCCTCCCGATTCCCGAACTCGTCTGTAAAGCGACAGAACCGTAGCCTCATGGCTTTGTAAATGTGGTCACGTCGACTCACTGACCGTTTAGGGCTGCGATGTGTGTGACGACACGTGACCCAGCTGGTTCAACTTACTGGCACCACGATATCACTGGGGACACGTCCGTCATCATCACACACACACGCACGCAGACGCACGCACGCGCACACACACCCACACGAACACGCACACGCACATGGTCGACAACTTGCTGTGTCTTAATAGTCCTTGCTGACCAGGGACAAAATAGGAACTTGCCAGTCAGATAGTCACAACATTAACCCCTCCCCCTTGTGGTGCAACAGCCAATGAAAACTCGGAACCATCGCTGTCGAAAGACCAGGCAGCATCAAAACAGTCAACAGCAAGGTCTCGATTTATTTTCGTTTATATCGAATTGATCAAATTACTTATTTGTTAGTTAAGTTGTTTACGCTAGGGTAGGGAATTTATTTTCGAAAAATGTTTGGTCATATTTGTTACAGTTCCCGACAGCAATCAATAAATCAAATGCTCTGACAAATATTAAAAAAACTGTCTGTGACTGTCACAGGCCTATTATAAACCAGTCTAGTCATTTAAATCAGTCTGAATGAAATGAATAGATGGCTTACCGGACTGTCCACCTACCTACCCCGTAAACAAACAAAGTAATTGGCAGGAATGGCTGAATTTGGCGGCGCGACGCCACTACAACTGTTGTCGGGTCCCTCGTCACGAACCGAGGTCAGACCTTGTGTCCATAAACAGGCTGCGCATTGTGGCCAGATCCAAGATGGCCGCCCTCCAGTTCCCTGCCTGCTGGCTCTCAGAGGGAGGAATGAGGAGGAGGAGGAGGAGGAGCAGCTACTGCTGGGTTGTTGTGGTGTGTATTTCAGCACGACCAGATCTTCTGCTGGTGGCTGGGGTCCTCACAGCTGGGCTGGGGTCTCCACCTGGATCCACTGTTTCCTGATATTTGGACCTGGTTCTGCCTCTGGGTTCTCAGTTCTCTGGGTTCTGTTTGGACCTGGTTCTGCCTCTCGGTTCTCTGGGTTCTGTTTGGACCTGGTTCTACCTCTCGGTTCTCAGTTCTCTGGGTTCTGTTTGTACCTGGTTCTGCCTCTCGGTTCTCGGTTCTCTGGGTTCTGTTTGTACCTGGTTCTGCCTCTCGGTTCTCTGGGTTCTGTTTGGACCTGGTTCTACCTCTCGGTTCTCAGTTCTCTGGGTTCTGTTTGGACCTGGTTCTGCCTCTCGGTTCTCAGTTCTCTGGGTTCTGTTTGGACCTGGTTCTGCCTCTCGGTTCTCAGTTCTCTGGGTTCTGTTTGGACCTGGTTCTGCCTCTGGGTTCTCTGGGTTCTGTTTGGACCTGGTTCTGCCTCTCGGTTGTGGAGGGAATCCTTATCACAGGTTCATTATCACAATAATCAAGGAGAGGTGAATCTGAATCATGTATCACCTATCTTTTTATGATCTCGTCAGTTCAAAATCCTGTGGCAGCAAACTGTGGTTGGATATTGTATGTGTGGTTTGCTAATCCGGATTATTGCAGACAATCACTTATTATATTGCATCAGATATATATATATATATATATATATATATATATATATATATATATATATATATATATATATATACTTGTGTTCTGATCAGATACATTTAAGGTCAACCATGCAAGCTTGTCAGGAGGAGTTTGGGTTAGGTGCCTTACTCTGGGACAACTCAGCATTCAGGTAGGAGGAGCTGGGGATCGAACTAGCAACCTTCCGGGTACAAGTCAACCCCATCTATCTCCTGAGATAAGCCAACCGATGCACAATATCAGATCATGATCATGGAATCCTCGTCATGATCTGATTCAGTGTGATATTATTGCTTCTGCAATATGACCAGCATCCAGTTCTGAACACATCCCAGCAGGACTCCTACAATGTGTGTGTAGCATGCTGTGTTGTTCATAACGCAAGATGTCTGTACGTCCTGATACTACCAGAAGTGCTGTCTGTATACTGGATGCCATTGGGAGATGATTAATGATGAGCATGGTGTTATGACTGAGCCCTTAGAGTAGTGAGCCAGACTAGACAAGACAAACAGAGTGTGAGCAAGACTGTAGAGAGAGTGTGCGGGGAGAGGGGGGGGGGGGGGGGGGGGGGAGGGAAAGAGAAGAAATGTAAAAAAGTACAGAATGAGAGAGAGATGGGGTGAGGATAGGAGCATTGTGGCTGTGTTGTCGTTTTCGAATTCAAGGGATTTTTTTGTGATCTGGCGAAAGTATTCCGTACGTCGGAATTGTCCGCTTTCGTCCGGGATTCAGAGGTCAATCTCGTTAAGGAGGCTGAAAAACTCTACCACGCGAGACCGTAACTTAAGATCCTGTTTCCATGACAGAACGACCCGGACAAAAACTGTAGACGACGACAAAGTAATGTTTCCTCCACCCTGAAGTCATTTAGACCAAACCGCCATCGCCTTGAGTTACTGTATAAAGGCAGATGTGCTCGGTCACAAGAAAAAACCTCCACCATTCTTTAAAAAAATAAACAGTGTTTTATTTTAATGGCTTCTCAAGAGTGGCGTTGTCGTGACTCTTGTCTGGTTTCCAGCAGTGCGCTCGCTTCGAGCCATGCAGCCTAGATGACGCTTTGAACGCTAACGATGCTAGTGCTCCATTTAGCGCCATGCTACACTTCCAGTATCATGGGTCATAAACCCATGAACCCACACAAACGCAGCTCACACACATTAACACGCACTACACTGTAGGGATTTTGTAACGACATTTGGGAATCTAATATATATCGAATAGTAAAGAAATATGAATTCTAAATGTGTCTTTTTATTTTTGTAAATTTGTTGGCTAACGTTAGTGAGTCCCTGCGAAAAACGTAATTCTTTGGTCACGTCACGCCTGATGAAGGTATAGGTAACGATAAAGTCTACCTGCACGTTAAAAACACCCATGTTTACATCAGCCACGATGCGAATATGCATGCAAGAACCGCGCCGGTGAAAACACAGACAGAATACCCGACCTACGCAGCCGGGTGCGAGAAGTCGAGTAAAAAAAAGTCGAGTTTATGCTCCGCACCTTCACCACAGTAAGTATCCAACGTATTTAGAGGAGGTAGACTGGAGTTTTACTAATTAATACAAGTGTTAAATAGTGTAGCGAAAGGCTGTACACGGATGAGGGGGATATAATACGTGGCTTATAGAGCCGACTGCAAGGTAAGGTTTATGAAATATTGTTCAAGTATGTCTACGGGTTAGTGCGGAGACGAGGTTAATGCAAATTCGACCGAATGTGGAACACCCTCTCCGCTAGACTTCCATATCATACCCAATGTGAGATGCGTGTTTTAGAAGGCTAGAAAATAGAAGGCTAGTGAAGGGAAGGCTAGCTGAGTGAAGGCTAGTGAAGGGAAGGCTAGCAAACGGAAGGCTAGCAAACTGAAGGCTAGCGAAGGGAAGGCTTGCAAACTGAGGGCTAGCGAAGGGAAGGCTAGCATACTGTAGGCTAGCGAAGGAAAGGCTAGTGAAGAGAACTTGTGGTGCTTAACATGGCTGCAGGCCCCAGGGCTTTTCTACTTCAGCAGCAATTGGTTTGTGCCTTAAGTGCTCTATTTATAATCTACGTCGGCATGAATAAGTGAAGTTTGTGCCGAGCAGACTAGGACTCCATATCTACCCTCCCCCATCTCAATCTCAGAGGAGGAGGCTGTGGACAGAGAGAGCGAGGGAGAGAAGATGGCCAGAACAAAAGAGGGAGAAAATCCTCCCCCCCAAGTCGATCACGCCTTCCAAAGTATGCACGCTTTTATTTAGTCTACTACCTAAAAACCTACCTAGCCCCTCTCCCCTGTGTGTGTGTGTGTGTGTGTGTGTGTGTGTGTGTGTGTGTGTGTGTGTGTGTGTGTGTGTGTGTGTCCACCTGGTCTCTCTCTGGTCCCTGCAGGGACGTCCATTCATCTCCGCACTCGCTGTTACGCATCCACTAATGAGACAGACAGACAGACAGACAGACAGACAGACAGACAGACAGACAGACAGACAGACACATAGACAGACACATAGACAGACTAACACACACAGTCTACACCGTCAAACACACAGAGTCTACACACACATACAGTCTACACACACACACACACACAGACTGACACACACACACGCACGCACGCACGCACACGCACGCACACGCACGCACGCACGCACGCACGCGCGCGCGCGCGCTCTACCCATCGTCCTCGTGGTCGGTTGGTTTCCGACTCTGTCTCTTTCTTTTGACCTCCTCCTCCTCTCGTTGGACTCGTCTCCTCCGCTCTCTGCGGTCCAGATGTTGGCCTGCGTTGTTGCGCAGTGTCTCCGGTTACCGCGGGAACAGGGGCATCTTTATTCCTCCTCAGACGGTCGGAATGGTGGGAAGAGGAATTTACGCTTTTTCGTGTTTTTCTTTCTTTCTTTCCGTCAGGAGCGTCTCGCTCGGCTTTCCTGGCGCTGGAAAGTGTTTAACATCGACTTAGCGTACACATCTGTGCCCCTGATGTGAGGGTCCTCTCTCCCTCCCCCCCCTCCACACACTGAACAACATGTGTGTGTGTGTGTGTGTGTGTGTGTGCGTGTCAGTTTATGTTTGCGTCAGTGTCAGTGTGTGTGTGTGTGTGTGTGTGCGTCGGTCTCAGTTTGTGTGTTTGTGTGTGAGTGTGTCTGTGTGTGTGTGTGTGCGTCGGTCTCAGTTTATGTGTGTTTGTGTGTGAGTGTGTGTGTGCGTCCGTCTCAGTTTGTGTGTGTGTGTGTGCTTCCTCCCTCTATCTCTTGTCTAGCAGGTCTGTGTGTGTGGTGCATAATCACTTCCAACTGCTGTTTGTAGCCCCCCATCACCCCCCTGAGACCCAGTGAACACACTTAGTTTGAGGCAACATTCAAGTACCAACAAATCCACATTTCAATGCGATGTGTTACGACCAAACAAGTTCAAATCCATCAATCCTGACAAAATTAACTGGCTGCGCTGAAATTACCGTTCTCTAAACTCATACGCCTCGCTCTCTGCAAGCCTTGATTTTATTGAAATTAATTACCAACTATTCACAAGAATCACGGCATTTTGGCATCTCTGCTGAAAGTCGGTGCTTCCAAGATGGCGGCCGTGTGTCGGGTCGGGTGAATTATCGTCGCGGAGAGCACATCCGTTGTGGACGTCGGGGCAAGCGTTTTTTTTTTCCGCAACCTCCGTTACCCTAGAATATATGTCACCGTGTCCATTTTCTCCCCATTTCAACCAATTTCCCCTGAGCACACGGAAAAGTTCCCAGAGGATTTCTGTGGTGGGGAGGGATGTGGTTGTGAGGAGGATGACTGGTGGAGGGGGGGGGGGGGGGGGGGGGGGGAGAGGGGGTGGAGAGAGGGGGAGAGAGACAGCCCTGTCAGACTGTCTCTAACTCTTTTCCTCTCTCTCTTTTTTCCTCTCCCTCTAGTTTTTCTAGTCAGGCCTATAAGGCCAGCTATAGGGGTCCATTAGGAGAGGGGGGAGGGATGGATAATAGGGAGGAGGAGAGCGGAGGAGGGAGGAGAGGGGAGAGTGGCAGAGTAGGGGAGGGGGGGAGAGGAGGGGGGGGAGACCAGGGGAAAGAGGGAGAGTAGGGGTGGGAGAGGAGGGAGGGAGGGAGGGAGGGAGGGAGAACTAGGCCAAGTATTTGGCGAGCTGGTGATTCTACGTCAGGTGTCGGCGGCTCCGGGCGGTGTGACGTGCGTGAGAAGTCTGGGGCTGAGGTGACGGAGGCTGGGCCGTGGACGAGGCCGGGCCCTGGCCTTCTTCCACCTAATGAGGGCTAAGTGAGGCGCTGGGCAGCGAACGGCCGCACGCATTCCTGGGTAATTCACCCGGCGCTGTAACGAGGCCGGCAGGACCGCGGCTGAGGGACCTTTCTTCCTTTATTAAAGGCACCGTTGAACCCATGTTGAAGCTCATTTTTATGTGCATTTTGTTGTCAAGGCTTCCATGTAAAATCTGGGTAGGACTATTTCTATTACATTGACATCTACATTCAGGGTGTTGGTCAGAGCTGGTCAATGTGGCCCGGGAAAGGGAAGTCTGGGGCCCCCTGCTTGAGCTGCTCCCCCCGCGACCCGACCCCGGATAAGAGGATGAAGATGAGAGATGAGGGTGTTTCAGGGTGTTTATCTATTGCGATTTACAATAAGTACATTTGTCACAAGAGAAACAACAATATATCTCTGTGGGTACCATAAGGATGTTCATAGAACCAAGTGCCAAGAGCTAACAATCACTAGGTTAACCCATTCCCCCTATACAACAAAGACAGCTAGGAGAAGACGCAACACAATGACTATTGGTGTTATATTAAAAGTAGTATGATTCTAATTGAAAACACGCACAGCCTTCGCCTTCTCAGACCAACTGAAATTCACCTTTTCCTCGATGCCACGGCAACAACCACAACACACCGTGCTCAAAGATTGTAAATGGGGAGAAGGGCCACTGAAGGTTTTACGACAACACGGTTTGGTCACTGCTGCTTTGTCTGTTACACAATTGTTTAGTTGTCTGTTACACAATAACTACACAACCCGGGTGAGGGGATCCCCTCCCTGCCCCCCCCCTGCCCCCCCCCCCCCCAGCTGTGGTAAACACACGGTGAGTTTTAAAGGCCTATTAGACGGGATTGCGGCCAGTTTGGGGTTTCCTGGTCCGTTAGTCAGGGGACTCCTGTGAAGTCGAGTGCGGCTCGTGAAGTCGTCGTAATTGGCCGTGTTCGGTGTTCTGGTCGGGCTGGACACCGGCGAAGCCTTCCAAGATGGCGGACACGTGACTGAGTGTGTGTGGGGGGGGGGGGGGTGACGTCAGCCTCCTTCGTCGTCAGCGGCTTCGAGACGGCTGTGGAAAATGGCACGGCGAATTGAGCACATCTGTGTTCGCTCGCAGTTTATGATCCAGAGTTTTTATCGAATTCCAGAAAGGCACCTTATTAAAATTCTGCCGCGCTGCTCTGCCAAGCAGAAAGCTGTGGATTTAACGTCGTTCGTTTCGCCGTAATTTCCCCAGTCTGGGTTTTAAAAGCGACGCTAAACGTTCCATAAAAAAGGCAAATCATCCTCTCCGAGCAGGTTGGTCCAAATCCATTAATTTTACTCCCCAACTGTCATAATAACGAAGAGCTTCTTTTCAGTTCTTAGATGAAGAAGCTCACTGCTGCTGCAGTTGACTGCAGGGCGGCCATTTTAATGACCCCTGTTGCTCGGGGATACTCGTCCATGAGACCGTTTTTGTTACAGTTTACAAAACTAAAACCTATTTCCTCAACCTGAATTGTTTTAAAGAGTTTCTCCAGCTTTCAGATAACCTTCAGATGCAGAGTGGTGTTTGTTGAATCTGTAGAGGCTTGCTTCATTTCCTTATTTTGATTCAGAGAAACTTTGATGTCAGGACTTAAAGAAAACTCCTCTCCAGATGTTCCAGTGTGTGTGCTGATGTGTGTTTGAAGGTTTCAGACTGAGTCCGTAAAAACCCAGCCAGACAACTTCTCCCGGGATTAAAACCCATACTGAGGTTTATTGGGTACACTGGACCTAAACTGATTCCTCAAGTCATTAAACGGGTGAAGAATAATAATAATGATGGAAGAATTCCATATTTTATTTCATTTTCAGTTCTTAGAAGTCTTTCAATTAGGTTTGTTTTAAATCACACGCATGGTTTTAATTCCTAGTCTCCTTCCTAATGCTAAGGGGGTTCCTGAAGCAGTAAACCGAGCAGAACAAATACGACCGAATAAAGCATCGATTCGATTGTGGGAAAAAAGATTCTATTGAGGACCACTATCGCATTTCATTCTGGGGTTTGGTTTTAAAACACACAAGTTAAAGATATTAATAAATGCATAGTCAACTTACCAAGTCACATTAACGTCGCCAAGGTGTGTCATGAAGCCATAATACTAGTCAAAACGAAGTTGTTTTCATACATTTTGCTTACTTTAATTGACTTATGTACTTAATGCCATGTTTTTAAATACAGTCAAGGCCGGATTATCCATACTGCAACCCTCAGACGGCCTCTCCGACCTCTTAACACGGGCAGGAATCAAGATATGGCCTAAAAAAAAAAATGTTTGGTTCCTGTTGGTTGTCAGTTGAGGTCATGGGTAGGAAGGGAATTTATTTTATTTTTTTATTTTATTTTTTCCAGCGGCAGCGAATGATAGGTAGGTTGTTTTCATGTAAAAACGAGAAAATTCGCTCATCCTTGTACAGAATGAAGAGGTGCTGTACCAAAACGTAATTAGTTTGCATCAAAAAAATCTTTTTTTTTTTTTTTTTTTAAAGCTCATAAAATAATTTGGGTCTCACATAAATTGACAGGGTCGGTCGGAAACCGGAACCAAACAATTTTTAGGCCTATTCATACCATGGCCTGATCTCAGACAATAAGAGACGAGCATCAAAATATAATTGCCAAACAAAAGTTCACCTAGATTCTGCATAGCCACCTCCTCACACCCCTCTCACACACAAGTAGCCTACAACACACAATACGTACGTTGTACTTCCTTACAAAATAGTACTTAGCATTTTATAGCACCTTATCCTAGCTATCTGTGTTGCATACGGGAAATGGGTTAACCCAGCGATTGCTAGTGCTTGGCACTTGGTTCTATGAACATCCTTGACTGATTGGTTTGAGGACACGTCATCTTGGCTTTGAAATGCTGAAATAATTTTGAGAAAAGGCTGTTAAATCACCCAGTTGCAATGAACACATTTTTATTGAATTTAGCGTCGGCTGAACGCCTTAAATGTAAATGTCAATGTAAAAAAAGAAGTGGAAGCCATTGCAGACATTTCAAAACAAAAAACAGCGGCAGAACTCAAACGAAGTGGTGAGCGCCGGAGCTCCAGAGAGAGATCCGTGTTACGTTATCTGCAGGATTACATGCTGGCCGTGCACCTGAGCGGCGTTGGGCTTGCCGCGTAAGCCTGAGTGAGTTCCACCGCCGCGCGGCTGCCACGACGACGCACACGGCCGCGGTGCGCTAATGTGCCGGGGCTACCAGGCGAGCTAATCTCCGCTAATGCACTCCGACGCTAACGACCATCTGGGCCCCCGGCCGTAAGCCCCCCTCAGCGGACCGCCGGAGCGCACCACCGGCCCCCCGTTGCCGGGGGAGACGGGGGTCTCTCTCTCTCTCTCTCTCTCTCTCTCTCTCTCTCTCTCTCTCTCTCTCTCTCTCTCTCTCTCTCTCTCTCTCTCGACCCACTTTCCTGTCCTGTCCAATGAGGCACAAAGAGAACATGTCAGGTGGAGGCCATTTTTTATTTATATATATATATATAGACACCTTTAAAATAAACTTTAAAACATACCTATTTAGTTCAGCATCCTCTTAATCCATGGGGAGGGGGGGGGGGAATTTGAACCACAAACGTGTCAGGCCAGCCATGTCAGGTGAAACGTTGACCTTCTGACCGTCTTACTGCAAATCCCTCCCTTCCCTCCCGCCTCCTCCTCCCTCCCTCCCTCCCTCCCTCCCCTCTCTTTAGTCAACGACGCCATCACTCACAGGCTCCTCGCCGCCCTTTGAACCCACGTGGCTTTTTACTCTGACCCTCTTCAGATGACCCAACCTTCTGAGGGGTCTCTTTTGGGCCTTTGAAGCCTCAGCGTATGGAAACGCAGACGAATGACGCAACGCCGCTGAAACCCGACGCAGGAATCTCTGAGCTCATGCAGCAGGAATCCCCCCCCCCCCTCTCCTCTCTCTCTGATTCGGATTTGTTTTTGTTTTATTTGGCCATGTTTTCTCCGCTTCTCCCTCTCCTTTTTGTTTTGACTCCTTTCCACTCCCTCCTGCCGGCCTCGCCGCGATGTTATCCCAAGGTCACCGCTTCCATCAGTCCCAGCGTCTCCGTGCAGCCAACCAGTGAGCCGGTGTGTGTGTGCCGGTGTGCGTGCCGCGGCGGGGTAATGAGAGCCAGCAGGCCAGGCGCGCCGATCCGATCCTGATGGATTCGACGACGGACGACGATGATTTGTTAAAATCAGGGGCGGGGGGGAGGGAGATTGATGGAGTGACTGCATGGGAACAGAGTCCCAGACTCTACAGAGGGTCCTGTCTCGGAGCCCGGGACCACGCCAGCCCGCCCGGGGCTGGCCATGATTAAAAGGGATTCAAAAGTCGGAAAGAACCACACAAGGGGGAACCTGCAGGAGGGGCTTAGTCTGGACGCCGTCGGACTCCATGGCAACCGGGCGGCCAAACTCCCGGCTTCACGTGTTTTCCCGTCCGACCCACGAATGTCTTCACTAAACTATTGATGAGGGCTTCTCAGGGATTGTATCGGGGGGATCTTCTTTGATTATGCGCGGGTCGTTGATTGTCATCAGGACTCCCGTCTGGTTTTCTGTCCGGTTGGGTTCTCTGAGCCGGTTCTGTCCACGACGCCGGTTCCGTCCACACACCGTGGTCCCTGGAACCGCCTCCACGCCCGGTGTGTGCGTCCACGCGGTCGAAGTGGTTCGAGCGACCGGTGTTTACGTTTTGTAACGACTCAGTAGCCACCCTCCATGAACAGGGCAGTGATCAGCGGCTGAACATCACAGGGAGGACGAGTGACACGGTGGGGATTCGGTGTGTGAATGTGTGCATGAATGGGTGAATGGAAGGCAGTATTGTTATTGCTCTCAGTGGCCACTGGCCAGCGAAGCGCTGTGTAAATGCGGCCCGTTCACCATCGATGAAACCTCTCTCGGGCGTGGAGTCCCAGCTCACTGACGAGGAAGACATTCGGCTGCTCATCCCCCAACCGCGTCGACGTGTGCGTTGATACCGAAGATCCCATCATCGCCGCCTCACACGCGTAGTACGCTCTGACGAACACTAGCGACGCCGTGGCGTCACTGTACCGCGCAAACCGATTAGTTTGAGCTGCGTTAGCGGCGTGACCCTTTGCCTAAACTTTCCATGCACTGCGCTCGACACATCTGCACACATGCGGTCACCCCCCCCCCCCCCCCCCCCCCCTCCTCGGAGGCTCATACATAAATCAGACCCCGGCATGGAAGATGTTGTTCTGAAGTCGGCGGGCTCCGAGTCACAGCCCCCCCCCTCCCCCCCCCATGTGAGCTCTCAGCGCGGTCTGTTGACGGATCACACACAACAAAGGCTCCGCGCGGAACGTGTTGGCTGACGGGTTCTGATATCCGCACCTCTAATGTGGGATGGAACCCATGCAGCCTCCTCTCCTCCCCCTCCTCTCCTCCCGTCCTCCCCTCCTCCTTCCCTCCTCTCCTCTGCTCCTCCACCCCTCCCCTCCTCCCCTCTCCTCCTCCCCCCCTCCTCCTCCCCTCCTCCCCTCTCCTCCCCCTCCCCCTCCTCCCCCCTCCCCCCCGGGCTGCGCACACCCTGCCCTGTCTGGTTCCACTTATCAGGTCCTTCCATCACCGGAGCTCCTCCGTGCGTGCACGCTAGGCGGCTACGTGCCCCCCACCCCCCCCCCCTTCCACAACCTATGATGTCTCGGGTTGTGATCAAAGGTTCTCACAAGGCAGAGGTGCTGACCCCCCCCCCCCCCTCCCCCCTCCTCCTTCACCTTCCCCCCCCCCCACTCTCCCCCAGCGCTGAGGAAGGGGGGGGGGGGGGGGGGGGAGTGCAGCACAGGGGTGCAGTGAGGGGCCCAGGGGTGCAGTGAGGGGTCCAGGGGTGCAGTGAGGGGTCCAGGGGTGCAGTGAGGGGTCCAGGGGTGCAGTGAGGGGCCCAGGGGTGCAGTGAGGGGCCCAGGGGTGCAGTGGGGTGCGCCGCGTCCCTCTCTTGTGTTTGAGGTGCTCTGCAGAGGGCCAGCGTGCGGCCTCAGTGAACCAGGGTCCTCCCAGAACCACGGGGGATGGGGGAGACTGGGGATGGGGGAGACAGGCAAGGGGGAGACAGGCATGGAGGTGTTGGGAATGGGGGAGACTGGGAATGGGGGGGACAGGAATGGGGGAGACTGGGAATGGGGGAGACAGGCATGGAGGTGACGGGAATGGGGGAGACTGGGAATGGGGGGACAGGCATGGGGGAGAATGGGAATGGGGGGGACGGGAATGGGGGAGACAGGCATGGGTGAGACTGCGTCGTGCGGACCACAGGGGGGCATGGGGGGGGGGGGGGGGGATCGTCTCTGAGACCAGTTTGCAGCTCAGAGCTTCGTCACGATCCGGTGGAACTTTTAGTTCATTTCTCTGTTTAAACAATAGAAAAGTTGTTTGACGATTAACCGGCCTCCCTCGCAGAGTCCCGCGGTCTAAAACCCGTGCTGGCAGGAGGTCATAAAGAATTAAGATGAGGGACGGCTGCAGCGGGGGCCTGTTGGGCCTATTTGAGTCGTCCCGGGGTGAATAATTTACATCGGGTTGGAACATGGAAGTTCATCGAATCCAAATATGGGCCTGACCGAGCGGAACATCCTGGTGGCTCCGAGGCTCCTCCGAAGTCCCGTGGGTCTGAGACTGCTGGAGGCTGGAGGGCTTTGGATCTATGCGGTTCTTCTTCAGGGGCCTCTGGGACAGCAGCAGATGATTTGAAGCTGCGTTATTCCAATGGCGTCGCCACAAAAGCCTTTACTTATTCAACAGAGCGCTGCGTCTTGCATCACCCCCGCTGTGTTGGCCGTTAAAAACCTTTCAAACAACGGTCGGATTGTTGTAGGAGGCGGAGCGGGTCGGCTGGTAACCGGATGGTCGCTAGTTCGATTCCCGGCTCCTCCTAGCTGTATCCGTGTGAGCGAGTGTCGAGGTTCCCCTGAGCGAGACGCCTCACCCTGACTGCTCCTGACGAGATGGCTGTCGCCTCGTGTGGCTGACCCTGCCGTCGGTGTGTGAATGTGTGCATCAATGGGTGAACGTGAGGCAATATTGTGAAGTGCTTTGAGTGGCCACTGGTTAGAAAGGTGTTATATAAATGCAGTCCATTTACCGTTATTGGCAGCGGTAACTTTTAAACCGTACAATCCAGAATTGAATTGAGTCGTACGGAATTAATAACGTAATTCGAACGGATGTTCTGCTGAAGTATCTGGAGTGGGTGGAGGAACTTTGAAAGCCAGGGTCCGTGACTGAGTTGAGATGTTTGCGCGTTGCTGCAACCTTTTGTTGTGGTTGTCGGTCTCGAGTGATAAGGGAGGAATGTTTTGCGGTGGCAGCTGGCTCACATCTGTCCGGCACCGCGTTCCTTCCCTCCGTCTTCATCCTCCGGTCGTTGAGCCGCTCTGCTCAATATCACGCAGTATCAAGAGGCCCGCGATCGCACACAAAATGGCATCCCCCGCTTGGCGACGTTGTGCGTTTGATGCCGAGTTTTTGCGGTTGAAATTGTTTTCTGTACAAAAGCGCGCTTGATTTCTACCACATGCAATCTATGAAGTTGACATAATGGACCCCTTACTCTGCCGATTAAGACATGCAACGTGTGTGTGTGTGTGTGTGTGTGTGTGTGTGTGTGTGTGTGTGTGTGTGTGTGTGTGTGTGTGTGTGTGTGTGTGTGTGTGTGTGTGTGTGTGTGTGTGTGTGTGTGTGACCTCGTTATGGCTGGGTTCCCTTGGCTCTTGCTATGATATCTCACAGAGCCAATGTTTTGGTGCAGATGGAGACTGGAGATAAAGGAGTGATTTGCTTGTAGACCCTACATTGATTCAGACAGCTCGCTCCATCCGTGCCCCCAGCAATTAGCCGGTGCAATTACATGACTCAGCCCTGGCCCACGTTCACTGCTGCTCACTGTTCATTATGTGGCTCCCAGCTCCTGAAACATCTCGCTTTCCCTCGGATATTTTCCCCCTCGTGCGTTGCCTCCACTTCTATTTGATCAGTTCTGTTTGATCACTTCTTTGTGATCACTTCTATTTGCTTCCTCTGCTTACCGAACGATTGGGTTACGTAGCCCAATCCACTCCCCTCCTCTTCAGTCGTTAGATCCGAAGGGCGGAATGTGGCTCAGGAGGGATGACAATGGCAATCAGAAGGTTGCTCGTTCATTCCTTGGTCCTCGCCCCCTGACGAGCTGGCTGTCCCCTTGCGTGGCTGACGCCGCCGCCGTCGGTGTGTGAATGTGTGCATGAATCATGGGTGAATGGGAGCTCATGACTGTAAAACTTGCAGAGACTTGCAGTGGCCTCAGATCAAGGTCATCCAGGGCAGGTAGGGGGTTAGGGCGTCTTGCTCAGGTGGACGGCGGACATTGGGTTTCAATTTCAAACCCAACCGCCCTCAACAATAGACACGTCCTTTTTCCAGACTTTAACGTCTCCAGAACCAAGACATCTCTAGAACCAACTAGGCTCATTGTTCTAAAGAAATGTTTACTCGATCAGCGGACCCGCCCCCTAATAAATACAGGCCCTGGACCAGTGCCAGTTTGGGGGGCATCGGACCTTCTGGGTCTCATGGCTCCAGAGCTCCGTTGGGGTTCCATGCCATTGCAGGCCCACCAACGTTGCCTCACGTGCGGGGCTGGAGAATCTGAAAACACCTTGGCCTCCCTCCTTCCTCACACACGGCGAGGGCTCCCAGCCTGGTGCTCTGGTTTAGCTGTGTGTGTGTGTGTGTGTGTGTGCAAATATTTGAGCCGCTTTTGTTGTGAACGCCCTGCATGCATAGGTGTGTGTGTGTGTGTGTGTGTGTGTGTGTGTGTGTGTGTGTGTGTGTGTGTGTGTGTGTGTGTGTGTGTGTGTGTGTGTACTACACACAGTACGTGTGTACACGCTCACTGCTCTTCAGGATAAGCCTTGGATAATGGGATCAGAGTTCACCGGCTGCCTCTCTCCTCCTGTCATCCTCCTTGTTCCTCTTCTCTCTCTCCTCTCGTTCACTCAATGTTTTACGCCAGTGATACGATGTGGTCGACCGATTCTGCCTCTTTCTGAGGTTTTCTCTGCGTCCTCCGATAAAAACACTGTGGCAGAGGGGAGGGGAGTGTTTCTCTACCGCCTGTTGGCTCGTATTGTCCGTCTGGCATACAGCAGGTGGTCTCTGTACTCTAGCAGGAGTCAGACCCCTACCTGGGAAGGGGTTTCAGGACACGATGAGAAGCAACAGGGACGGTCTGTGGTGGTTTTTATATTTTGTGTTTTTTCTTTTGTCGCTGCGGAATTCATCGACTGTTATTTCATCTGCCATATTTTGTTTTTGTCACGTCCGACACAGCAAGGATTCTGGTGTCGAGGAGGAAGTGAAGCATGTTGGTTGTCACTGTTTATATACCTCCTCTTGCCTGCTCGTGTCGAGCACCTATGGCATTGCAGGGCGTTCACAACAAAAGCGGCTCAAATATTTGCATTGGGTTTGATGGCGCAAACTTCAAACACCCACGTCAGTGTAGGAGGGGGGGGGCTAACCTCTTGTGAATGGCGCCCACGTCTCTTTCCGCCAATTCCTTCTCAACCATGGCCGAGATAACCCCCACTACAAGTCTTTGCTTGTTGTGGAAGTACCAGAGATGTATAGGATTCATAATATCATCCGCTCTTTGCCCACAGCTTCTGACCGTGAAACAATATATTTTATTATATTTTATAGATATGAGATAGATAATACGCCTCTAAACGCGTCTTTGCATTGACTCTGTAGGGAATTGCGCCGTGCCTTCATTCGTGGTGGAACACACCTTAGGACTACTGCTCGACAACATTGTGTGTCTCCTAGTCTGTTCAGGGAGGATATCCCTCCCGTTGTATTCTTCCATCTCGTCCAGCGAGTAGAGAAGGCTTCATGGATCCTGATTGGCACTTGTCGCTCAGGCCTTCGTCAGGGCCCTCGAAAGGCCAAGATAAGGCTCTCCAAAATCCACTGCAGTGCAATCAAAAGACCCACCCCCCCCCCCCCCAGCCCCCCAGGCCAGGGACGACGGCAGCAGGGTGTTCAAAAGGGTTTTTTATCTTGAACGAATGCAGACGTCTGCAGCCAGGAAGACCCCTTGCACCCTCTTACTCTGACAAACACACACACACACACACACACACACACACACACACACACACACACACACACACACACACACACACACACACACACACACACACAGTGGCTTTTTGAAGGCAGGTTTGACTGAATCAGTCTATCTACCTTTTACTCTGGCAAATACATTTCTGGTTCTGATGCATCGCAGCCAAATGTGTTTTTGTCTCTGTGATTATCTGGTCAAATGTGTTTAAAAAAACCTAAATTGAATCTCCAAAAATCAGGATTTCAACGCCGGTCACATTAAAAACCAATATGCAAACCATTAATCGGTACAACTCAGTAATTGCTTCATTATTAGTTTTTGACACACAGTAAGCGCCACAGAATATAAATTGAGGCGATATTCTGTTAATCGCTATCACAATACCGTGGCACAGTAATCACAATTATCACATTTTCCTCAGACCCTGAATCCTGTAAAGGAAATAGCTCAGACGGGAATTCAACTCGCACGCCGTCGAGCGAGCGTGGAGTTTCAGCCGATGAGAGAATATCGCCGTTGACTCTCTACCTCATCCCTCTCTCACCCCTCCTTACAGTCTCTCCCCCTTCCTCCCCGTCCTACCCTCCTTCCTTCCTTCTCTCCAGCCCTCTGCTATACTTTTCCAGTTCTGTCTCTCTGTCTCTATCTCTGTCTTTCACCCTGTCTTTCACTCTGTCTTTCTCTCTCTCTCTCTCGCTCGCTCGCTTCCTCTCTCTGTCTCTCTCCTTGTCTCTCTTAGTTTTATCCAATCAGGACAAGGCGAGCGGTTGTCCTCCCATGGAGGAGGAGCTTGTTGTTCTGTCCTCTGGGTCATGTGACTCCTCACCCCCGGTGTCTCTCTAGATGTCCCAGCATGCAGCTGGGGATAATAGGCCACCCCTGAAGCACACGGCGGTGGCGTGAAGTCGTTTATTGTCCCTTCAGCTGAATACAGACGAGGAGCAGACGCATGGACACACAAGGACACACGGACGCACAATAGAGAATACACACATAGAGACACACGGATACAACAGAGAACACGCACACAGAGACACACAGACGCACAATAAAGAATACCTCCCCCCCTCCCTCACAAGGAGGGGAGAGTCTGGAGTACGTTCAACTTTGAACTCACACTTCATCTGTCTGCACGCAAACACACACACACGCGCACCACGCACGCACGCACGCACACACTCACACACACACGGGTGCTTTTGAAAGGCAGGTTTGATAGAAGCCATACCTAGGCTTTAGAAAGAGGGGTGGGGGGGGGGGGGGGGGAGAGAGAGGGAGGTGTCATGTGACACCTTGTGACCGGGGGCTGTGGAGATTAGAGGCAGGATGTCAACTGGTCACGGCAACCCATTTGTTTTTCATTTCTATGGAATGACTTTTCATTGTATAGTTGACAGGATAAAAAAAGACTCGTTGACACAGATTGTGTGTGTGCGTGTGTGTGTGTGTGTGTGTGTGTGTGTGTGTGTGTGTGTGTGTGTGTGTGTGTGTGTGTGTGTGTGTGTGATGCTCTGTACTTGACTGCAATGTCCGCTCTGTAATCTGAAAGGTTACGATGCCATTTGAAAACGCTGCTAATGTGTTACTTTTACACACACACACACACACACACACACACACACACACACACACACACACACACACAACACACACACACACACACACACACAGAAACACACACACAACACACACACACACACACACACACACACACACAGTAACACACACACACACACATACACACAAACACATACAACACACAGTCACACACACACAAACAGACACACACCAACACACAGACACACACACACAAACAGAGACACACACACACACACACACACACACACACACACACACACACACACACACACACACACACACACACACACACACACACCCCGTGATGTGGGGAAGGGGGAGGGGGGGGGAAGACTTAACCAGGCAACCAGTCATGTGCTTGGGATTTAAATCTGAAGATCGAGTCTAGGATTATGGTAATTTGGAAAGAATGTCTTTCGGAGGCTATATTTAGCGGACAAATTGTGTTTTTGGAAGAACTGTTAAAAAGCAGTTGACACTCTTCTCTCCGACGCAACCCTTCGAGATCAATCGAGCAACATGGGATGGATTAGCTCGGATTAGCTACGAGAAAAAGGTTGCCCCCCCCCAAAAAAAAATAATCTGCAGATCAGCTGTATTGCAAACACAAGAAATGGACGCAGTCCATTTACCATCAACAACGAACGTGATATCACACACAACAAGGTTAGAAATGAACACGTGCTCTCAGCAAACGGTACCATCTACCACCCTGGCAGGGAAACAGACTTCCAGAGTAACTCTGTAACCTGCGAGAGACCCCCTTCATAAAGACAGAGGGCGTGAACCCCCGACAACACACACCCATCATCCCCACGGACCGGGCCCCGGGGGCGGGGAATCGAACCGGCGTTCTTTGAGGTGTGCGGCTAACAGTGCTGTCCGACGGGCCGGTGATACGCAGCCCCCGAGACAGATGTGAGGGACGCGGTCTCGGGCGGCGTCGGGTTTCTGCGCGGCTTTGTAAACGTCTCCTATCACCGGACCCACTGCCAGAGGCTACTAGTCAGGCATCAGTCAAAGGACAGGCCGATGGACAGAGCTTGATTATAGTCCTAGTATTCATTCTCTGCTGGGGCGGCTGTGAGGCAGATGAGGTGATGATCACAGGTAAACGGATGAACGCAGTGCCTCAGTCTACATCGGCAGAACTGTATTGGATGAGATTTTACCAGCACAGGGTATGAAGGTCTTGATCGTTCTCTCTCGCTCTCGCTCTCGCTCTCGCTCTCTCTCTCTGAGACATTATCTTGTGGTGGGGACGTTTTGCCTTGTCTCAGGAAAAAACGACTCGATCGCCCATTCGTTCTTGCCCCAGGAGAGCTAAAGCTCATGTCCCACATTAAGGCCCATTTGTTTTGCATCACGACGGTCATTTAGGAGGAGGGCATGATGGCTTCTGAGCTGAGATTCGGGCCGCACCATTAAAATGTGTTTATCTAAATCGGTGCGTCGGTCTAACCACCCATCCGTCCGTTTCACCTGCCTGGAGAGGATCTGTTTTCCTTCTCCTCCCTAGTTTAATTCATTTTGTTCCTCTGTCTGCGGACGTTGTTATCTGACTGGGTGTGTTGTATGATATCTACCGCTCCAACCAGCCGTCTGTCCATTCAGCAACACACAGTTCAGAGAGGAGGACGAGGGTCTGTTTGAGTGTCTCCCCCCCCCCCCCCCCACACACACTGGGTGAAGCTAATCTTCATCAAGCCCACGGGGCCAGGAGTTAAGCTGTGTGTTGCGTGTTAACGCAAGGCCAGGGGTCCCAACTGACGAGAGAGAGAGAGAGAGAGAGAGAGAGAGAGAGAGAGAGAGAGAGAGAGAGAGAGAGAGAGAGAGAGAGAGAGAGAGAGAGAGAGAGAGAGAGAGAGAGAGAGAGAGAGAGAGAGAGGCTTCTCATTATCAGCGCTGTGAGCGATCGAGGCACCGCACTGTTGCCGAGATACAGGGCTGCCGTCGGGGCCCCATAAGGGGACCGGGGGGGGGGTAGACCATAGAGAGGGGTATTGTGGGGGGGGGGTCACCCATGGGTGCACTGGGTGAGTTCAGCTGAGGTTCGGTCACATCAGCAGGGGGTAGCTTTTATAAACCGGCTGGTGTGAAGGATTATGGGAACTTGTTTTGTGTGTGTTAATGTGCTACTTTAATGATACTACTTTGCATTTGGTTGTTTTTCATGATGGTATTAATCCACTTAGGAGATAAGGTGAATTAGTACAACCCAGGGAGGCATTAAAACCCCCAAGCTTGGACCTTTACAAAAAACTGCCATTAGTGGTTTCAAAGGCCACCTTTAGCCCTTTCAGAAAGCTACACTTAGCCCTTTCGCAGAGCTAGAATTGGCCATTTCAAAAGCTAGCTTCAACCCTTTCAAATAGCTACACTTCACCCTTTCAAAAGAGGTAGCATTAGCCATTTCAAAAGCTAGCTTCAATCCTTTCAAAAAGCTAAAATTAGCCCTTCGAAAGAGCTAGCATTCGCCATTTCAAAAGTTAGCTTCAACCTTTCAAAAAGCGACACTTAGCCCTTTCAGAAGAGCTAGCATTAGCCATTTCAAAAGCTAGCTTCAACCCTTTAAAAAAGCTAAAATTAGCCCTTTCAAAAGAGCTAGCATTAGCCATTTCAAAAGCTAGCTTCAACCCTTTAAAGAAGCCAAGCAACGTCCTGTCGCTCCCTGATCCAGTGGTTAGGTCCTCTATAATCTACGGGTTAGTTAGAAAAATTCAGAACAATGCATTTCTTCCATCTCGTCAGTTTTTTTGTGCGTTGGGTGTGTCCAAACAAAGGAGCTATAACCGAATTAAAGATGAATTGGAAACCTTAAAACAGATGCTCTGGCTTTCATCAAATGGAGTCAGGAGAAGGAAGAAGGAGATGTTATTTTTAGTCCTCTTTGTGTGTTAGCTTAACAGCTGGAGAAAGTGTGTGTGTCGGTGCGTTGATACCGATGCCGGCTGCAACTTTAGATTGTTACCCTCGCTGGGTCTTGCTGCTGAGGAATACGAAACCTGATTTATATAAAGCACCCTTTCTCTCTCTCCTGCTTTCCCTCTACTTCTATGCTCTCGCGCTCCAACTCAGTCTCCCACTTTCTCCCTCTCTCTCTCTTCTCTCTCTCTCTCTCTCTCTCTCTCTCTCTCTCTCTCTCTCTCTCTCTCTCTCTCTCTCTCTCTCTCTCTCTCTCTCTCTCTCTCTCTCTCTCTCTCTCTCTGTGTGTGTCTCTAACCTTCCTTCTTCCTCTTTCCCTTTCTGTCCATTTCCTTCTATCTCGCTTTCTCTTTCCCTCTCTCTCTGTGTATCCTTCTCTCTATCTCTTTCTCCCTCTCTCTCTCGGTCTCGCTCCTCTCTCTCTGAACTATGTCGTTCTCCAGTTTCTACCTTGGCAATAAGGACCTCTTTCTCCTGGACTCAATCTCTTTAAAGTTTTTCACACTCTGTCTCTATCGTGTTTCTTACACGGCTTTTCCCCGTCTCCCTCTCTCTCTTCGTCTACCTTTTCTACGCTCTCTCTCCAACCCCTTCCTCAACCGCTTTACCTAAACCTCTCTCTCTCTCTCTCTCTCTCTCTCTCTCTCTCTCTCTCTCTCTCTCTCTCTCTCTCTCTCTCTCTCTCTCGTGAGAGTGAGAGCTGCCATCTTGATTCTCTACTCTGTTTTGGTGGTGTTATGAGGTGTGGCGGGGGGTTGGGGTGAGGGGGTGAAGGGGTTAACATTGTAAACGTTTACACCTAGCCACTCAGGGCCCCTCGGGAGCCCCTCTTAATTAGTCTGGGGAGAATTTCCGCAGAGCAAAGCCACAGCTGCTACACATTAGAGGGGGGGAGAGTTTCTCTCTCTTTCACACTGTTTCTCTCTCTCACTCTCTCCCTCCCATCTGTCCCCCTGTCTCGCTCGCTCTCTCTTTTACACTGTTTCCCTCTCCCACTTTCTCTCTCACTCTCTCCCTCCATCTGACCCCCTGTCTCTCTCCCTCCGTCTCTCCCCCCTTTCTCCCCCTCCACCACCCCCTATTCTCTCCCCCTCTCTCGTACTCTGTCCCTTTCTCTTTTACATTTTCGTTCCCTCCCTTAATCTTCCCCTTCTCCTCCCCCTGTCCCTCTCTGACCCCATGTCCCGCGTCTCTTTGTCTCCAAATCTTTCTCTCCCTTTTTCTCTTCCCACCCTCATACATTTCATCCCTCTCTCTCTCTCTCTCTCTCTCTCTCTCGCCGTCTCCCTTTCTCTCTCCACCTTTATCTCCCTCTCCATCTCTCCTGCACTCCCCCTTACAGCACACAGGGCCGTGCAGGCTCTATAGCGCCCTGTGTGTTTCCTCAGCCAACCAGAACAGCTCAGGTGTTGAAGTCCCCGCCCTCCTCCCACCGGGGGGCCAATCGGCCGTCAGCGCGAGGCCGTGAGTCTGTTGGTTCTTGGAAGCCCTCCAATTGAGACTCTTCCTGGAGGGGAAGTAATAGAGGACGGCAGGAAGTGCTCGCTTGGACCCCTCGGGAAGCGTGTTGAGTGTCCGGGCCAGGATGGATGAGCTGGGTCGCTGCGAGGGTGAATCATAACGGGGGGGATTGTAAGAGGGTGAATCATAAGAGGGTGAATCATAAGAGGGTGAATCGTAAGAGGGTGAATCGTAAGAGGGTGAATCATAAGGGGGTGAATCGTAAGGGGGTGAATCGTAAGGGGGTGAATCGTAAGAGGGTGAATCGTAAGAGGGTGAATCGTAAGGGGGTGAATCGTTAGAGGGGGAATCATAAGAGGGTGAATCATAAGGGGGTGAATTATAAGAGGGTGAATCATAAGGGGGTGATTCATAAGGGGGTGAATCATAAGGGGGGGAATCATAAGAGGGTGAATCATAAGGGGGGGAATCGTAAGAGGGTGCGCGCGGTGCTGAGGCTCGTGCACATGCTCCAACGTGCACGTGCTCCGACGTGCACGCTCTTTGAGGTGTACAGAGCATTTAATGTTGCATCGTCCTGCACCCAAGCAGATGTGTGTACAGAAACAGCACCTGGGGAAACCGTCCCAGCGGTCTGAGCCGAGTGTGCTGTGTGTACGGTTTAAACAAGAAAAGGCTACACCTACGTGCAAGACACGTAAGATAACTGCTACACACACGTGTAAGACACGTCAGACAACTGCTTCGGGAGAGAATGGTGTGAACGCAAACTGCTTGTGAAGCAGGGATCAATTTTTATGATGGCTTATGCAGCAGTATGCGTGAAATCGACCGCCGTTTATTTGATTGATATAGTCAGTTATTGATATTGACGTTTTATATCGCCGCGTCCCTCGCTATAAAATCCCAGAGGGAACTGCCAGACTGTGTTTGTGTGGAACTGATTTGTGTCTCCGTGGTGAAGGGTGGCATGGTGTAAATAAAGTTTGCTCGCGCTGTCCTTCACACGTGGGCGTCGCGCGAGTCTTCCGGCGAAACCGACGTTTGACGACAACTTGTTTGTTTGGTTGAGGCGACAGAGAGGATTCTGGGTGGGGTTTGGGGGGGGGGGGGGGGGGGGGGTCTGTTTTGTCTCCCAAACAGACCCCCCCTCCCCAAGCCCCCCCCTCCCCAACCGTCCCACGCACCAACCGACGAAAACTAATATGTGCGCGGTCATGTTTTCCGGGGCCTTCTCTCTCTCCTCACGCCCGCCGTGTGAAACTCACACCGGCCGGTCGATAACTCAGCACAGCATTAGCCCCGCGTCTCCCGCTGTCCGCGATGCACTTTTTGGGGCAGTTTACTCTTCTTTTTTACGAGGACACATAAATCCAGGCTAATTCCCCCATAAAACTCGCCTGCCACGTCCGCTGGGTTAAAGACGGACGCCACGCCGATTGAATAAAAGGAAGGAAGAGGCGAAGTTCTCGTGGAAATGTGTGTTCTGGGTCGTTTTTCACCTGAGTAATTCATGCCCAATTGTGTCGGATCTAGACAATATTGTTTTTTCTTTGACTCAGCCAATATCTAGACGGACATATAAAGCCCTGAGCTGTTGTGTCAACACCCCTGGAGAGGTGGGCGGGAGACCCCTGTTGCTCACCTGTCACCTCGGTGACCAGATGTATTTGATCTAAAGTCGGAAGCATGTCCTCATCATTACCAGTCAAATACTACACTACAGGAAACGACTAATCTGCCCCCCCCCCCCCCCCCCCTCCTCGTTTCTCCTGGGTTCGTAATCCGGTACCACTCAGGATGTAATCGCGTTACGCCAAACAATGCAGTTCCTCATTCTTTTTAAGTTCTGTCATGGGTCTGAACACGCAGGACTTTTATTTGTGTCGTACTCGATTTTTCGGAATGTTTCGGCAATATTGGTCAAAGAACCAGTTAGAAAGCTTAATTCTTGTTGAAACGAAATAGGTTAAGTAATTTGTTTAGGAAGCATTTTTGGTCTTATTTGTCGATGTGATCTTGACATCGCGACAGGATTCATTAAATCGAATGCTCTGACAAAATGAATAAACTAAAGCCACAGGCATGTTATAGGCCCGTCCTGTTGTTTCATTCGTAATTAAACACACAGATGCTACATATTTATTCTGACAGTCATTCTGTATTCAAACACACACACACATGCACACACAGACAGACACGGACAGACAGACAGACACGTAGGCAGACACACGCACACAGACACACAGACACACACACAAACTCACAACACACGCACACAAGCATACACACCCACCGTCCGTCTTCAATGAAATGCTGAACGTCTCCAAAGCCAGGCTGAAGCAGAGTAAGACTGCACTTATCAAGTCACAGAGTGTGTGTGTGTGTGTGGGTCTGCTGTGTTGATCTGTAGAGCAACGGATCAGGTGGGACTGCAGGCTAATCTCCCATCGCCGCTCTGTAAACAAGCTAATCTCTCTCTCTCTCTCTCTCTCTCTCTCTCTCTCTCTCTCTCTCTCTCTCTGTCTCTCTCTCTCGTGTGTGTCTTCTCAGTCCAAAACGTTCCCGTTTGATGTCCGGAGCGTACGTAGCGACGTGTTTCAATACCCGGACCCTTATCAGGCATACAGAGGGATTGATGATATTAACATATTAAGCTACTGGCCGCTAGCAACAACAGCAACCGAGACTGGTTCTGAGCCGACTGGTTGGAGGTCTGAGGAGGCGGGGGGCTAGGAGGGGAGACGGTGTAAATGGGCGGGCTAAGCTTCCCCATCCACGGCCAGACGGTCTGGACGTAGGCTAGGCTGCCAGCGTGTAGAGGCCGTGGTGTAGGACGAACGTGCGAACAAACACGCACATACTACACAGACATGCGCACGCACGCACTTCCAAATACCGTGCGATAGAAAAGAGCGACTGACGGAGGAACGTCTACATTCTCAACCCGCCTTTTTTGGCTTCCTCTCCATCACTCACTGACTCACTCGCTCACTCTGGAGGTGGTCGAGGAAAGGAAAGCATGTCTCGCCACGGACTGTGATGAGAGTGATAGAGATGGATGTGCTTGGGGCTGTAGGGGACACACACTGGGTTCCTGAAGGGTTTTTATCAGCCACACCTGCTGCTCCTCACCTCCAGACTGTTCCATTACTTCTTCGCCAATTCCTCCCAATCCATGTTTCATTTGTTTCAGTTTTTTACTCATGGTGGGTCTCTGTTTCTCCCTCGGTGTCCATGGTATCTTCTGGCTGAGAGTCCTTCTGTCTGTATCCTATCTCCTCTCTTCCGGTCTCTCTCTTTCGCTCTATCTTTCGGTCTCTCTTTCTGTCACTTTTTCCGTCTGTCTTTTCGCCTGTGGAAAACACAAGGCATTCATTGCTTATGGTGAACTTTAAAAGTTTAAACAAACTGAGCAAAGTGTGCATCTCTGAACACAGCGCAAAGACCAATGCTGATCGACTGGCCGGACCTTTTGATAAAATGTGTTTCGTAATGTTTTGACTCAATTTGAATGTGTGTGTGTGATTGATTCAAAAGCCACCCTATTAATTCATGGTAAGTGCACATTTTAATCGTGTCAGCAAGGTGACCCCGCTGACGTGAAAGCTCACTGTTTGTCTGCTTCAGGTGGGAGATATAACCACCTCGTCTCTGAATCTATTCATCGTGCCGACGGCGGTCAGCGCTGCCTCAAGGTTTTTTAATTAGTCTGCCTTTTCAACAAAGTCATCAGCTAAACTTCCACGCGCTGTTTACCGCAGAGTGGCCAACAGTCCTCTCTGCCGACAGATGGGAGGGCTTTTGAGTCAACAGCATATACTTTAGTGAGTGGTTTCATTTTCTTTTCTGATCATTACCACCTGACAACTGTGTGTGTGTGTGTGTGTGTGTGTGTGTGTGTGTGTGTGTGTGTGTGTGTGTGTGTGTGTGTGTGTGTGTGTGTGTGTGTGTGTGTGTGTGTGTGTGTGTGTGTGTGTTTCCACAGGGTTTGTTGTCATCTTGGTACTCGTGAACTTGCGTGTTTCGTTGTGTGTTTGGTTATGAGTTGTGTGTGTGTAAGTGCAAGTATATTTGCCTTCTTTGTAATCGTGTGTGTGTGTGCGCGGGAGCAACACAAAGCTTTGATTGGTAGTGCGTGTGTGTTGTGTGGGCATGCTCTACGTGGCCAGTGTGTTGTCTCCGTCTCTGTGTGTGTATGCATGTGTGCTTCTCTAAAGAGGGTCCATGCCGAACGTGTCCACAGTATGATCTGGCCCAAACCCCCCCCCCCCCCCCCTCAACGCAGGTGTGACCATGCCCCCCCATGCATGCTCTGTAGCGGCGGCCATTGATGGATGTTTGATTTGATTACGATCCGGTGCGGTTGCTCGGGGGGTCTATTGTGGGAGGCGTGTTGTTGAAGCGGGGAAAGCAGTTCTCCAGACGACCGTTGGTGGGTGGCGGTGAGGAGAGGGGGGGTGACGGGTGGGGATGGGTGTTTTTAAGGGTTGTGATAAACTTTGAAGCTTTGAACAAATTTTTCCCTTTGATCAGCCAACGACACGGGGAAAGACTGCTGTTCCAGGCGAGAGCGCCAGCCCAGAGAGGGAGACAAAGACAGATGGAGGGGAGGGAGAGAGGGAGGGGGAGAGAGGAGGAGAGAGGGGGAGGGAATGAAGGGAGGGTTGAAGAGAAGAGAGCTGAAGAGAAGGTGTTTAGCTTTTAGACTATTTATTCATTTATATTTTACGTCTTTATATTTTCCTGGCCAACTCCTGCTCTCTTTGAAATGGAGCGTGCACACGCACGCTTTCTCATGCGTGCACACGTGCGGACACACACACACACTCACACACACACACACACACACACACACACACGCGCGCGCACACGCACACACACAGTACTGAATGAGCAGCGAGGTCTTCTTGGCTCTTAACCGCTGGATTAAAATAGACCCAGATGCCACGGACAAAATTATGAGGCTGTCCGTCAACCCCGTGTGTGCGTGTCACTTCCTGTCGTTTTAGCTCCACTTCCTGTAATCCCACAGCATTAACTTCCTGGTTTGTCAGCACTACTTCTTCCAATTGAACGCACACACACACACACACACACACACACACACACACACACACACACACACACACACACACACACACACACACACACACACACACAAACACCCCGTCCTCTGTGGAGTCCATTCAGCTTAGTTTGTAGAACACTGTTGTAAATGAGTTTAAACATCAAATGTTTTTAAAATGTTAAATTCAATCATCTTATTTGAATTCCAAATCTCTGGGTCTGGTTTAGTTTAAGTACGGCCAGTCGTCACCTTTCACACATTGTTTCGGTGCAGACCTCGTTCTTCACCGTCAATCGGAAACACAAATTCACACAACTGTGGCCCTGTTGTCAGGGCGACAAGAGAGGGGAGGGGGCGGGACCTGCTCTGTGATTGGCCGGTATGGTCTCCTCTGTGTTATATTTTTGTGAATGGTGAGGTTTGCTCGAGGTAAACAAAGTTGTTTACAAGAGGCTGGTCCCAAGTTGGATCCAGTGAGTTACTTTTCAGACTAGTTCCTCTGTGGTCAAGCGTCCACATGGCTTCCATTCCCTCCGTGCAGCCACCGGGGTAACGACGAACATATGGTCACGACGTTATCTCAAATTGGGATCGACCCAGTCAAATAAACTGTTTAGTCTCACAGTGAAATGCCTTTCTGAGGAAAAGTATTGCTTTCGGAGTGCATCTGTAGAAGAAGAAAAACAGATGAGACCGGAATGTGTTTGACGAAGATTCAGAGAGGCAGACGCTAATTGTGCAGCTAATGAGGCTGTTATTGTTTTTGTTGTGGGCGGGGACGGCGGCACTAAATGTTGTGTTTGTCTCGCTGTAGAGGACACGGCAATGGTTTGTTGTTGTTTGTGGAAGAGGGAGGCGGCGATGCTAAATGTGCTGCTGATGTTGTTGTTTGTGGAGGACAGAGGCAGCGGCGCTAATGTTTGGTTGTTGTTGTTGTTGTTTAGAGGGCTGAGGCGGCGATGTTAATGTTTGTTTGTTGTTGTTTTGAGGACGGAGGCAGCGATGCGAATGTTTGTTAGTTGTTGTTGTTGTAGCGGACGGAGGCAGCGATGCTAATGTTTGTTTATTTATTTGTTTGTTGTTGTTGTTGTTGTAGAGGACGGAGGCAGCGACGCTAATGTTTGTTTATTTATTTGTTTGTTGTTGTTGTTGTAGAGGACGGAGGCAGCGACGCTAATGTTTGTTTATTTATTTGTTTGTTGTTGTTGAAGAGGACGGAGGCAGCGATGCTAATGTTTGTTAGTTGTTGTTGTAGCGGACGGAGGCAGCGATGCTAATGTTTGTTTCTTTGTTGTTGTTGTTTAGAGGACGGAGGCAGCGCGGGCCTCGTCTGACGACCTGTACCTTGACGACGGCGGGTCGGGGGGGTACTACCCCGAGGACGACGACGACTTCAACTCAGGCTCCGGCTCAGGTACTCACTCACTCACTCACTCACTCACTCACTCACTCACTCACTCACTCACTCACTCACTCACTCACTCACTCACTCACCCACTCACTCACTCACTCACTCACTCACTCACTCATTCAATCGCCCACTCACTCACTCACTCACTCACTCACTCACTCACTCACTCACTCACTCACTCATTCACCTGCCAAGTAATTCGCTCGCTCGCTCACTCTCTCACCTACTTACCCACTCATGCAAGCACACACACACACACACACACACACACACACACACACACACACACACACACACACACACACACACACACACACACACACACACAAATTTATTTTGCTCCCCCTTTCTTCTTATCCTCAGTAAATCTCTCTCTCTCTCTCTCTCTCTCTCTCTCTCTCTCTCTCTCTCTCTCTCTCTCTCTCTCTCTCTCTCTCTCCCTCTCTCTCTCCAACCCTCCCTCTCTCTCCCTCTCTGTGTATCTTGCCCTGTGTGTGTGTGTATGTTACTTCAGCCTCCGTCGTGGTATTCAGCTTGAGGCCTGTGTACAGATCTTTAAAACATATTTTTATTACTTCCTTTAATCAAATCGCTCTAAGCTACTCCGGAAATAAGAGAAGATACAACCAGGCATCTCTGGCTGCTGGTGAATCTGCGTTGAGGTTGTGTGGGGTGACCGGAAATTGTAGAAAGTCTATTTTATAGATTTCATCTGTCATCTGTGGACCATAACTGTATATGCATTCCATATTTTTATATCCTCTCTTAAATCTCGAGCACATTAAAGTAAGACGCAGCAAGTAAAACTGATACGACTAATCATATGGCTGATGTAATTTTATCTGCAGCAAAGCTTCTCGCTAGAAGCAGTTTACCAGTACGTTGTTTGGCTTTGATTGCAATGTGCGATTTTATAAAGTAAAGTCGTCCTTCTCATCAGCCTCGGTTTGAGTGTTTAATGTGTTTTTGTTCTTTTTAATTAAATTAGATTAGGGACAGGATGAATAGTTCATAAATCAAGTCTTTTAAAACCTTTTTGGTTTGTTTTGTGGTTTAGCTCTACTAGTTGACTCTAAGAGAGACTCTAAAAGTGTCGGGAATTACAGCTAGGAATTAGCTTAACGTCACTTGCTTGGCTAAGCAGTGCAAGTTTAATATTAGATCAAGGCTGCTTGTTTGATGAAATAATATTTTTTAAATCCCAGACAGCATATTCAGGTGGATTTTCATAATGCTCACTTTATTTGAATTAAAGGGTGATGAAATGACATCAGTCAACTGATGCTAGCTTGACATAAGCTAAATTATGCTAACTTTATTTGAACTAATGGGTGCTGACATATCAGCCAGCTGGTGCCAGCTTTACATTAGCTCAAAGATGCTAACTTTATTTGAACTAAAGGGTGCTGACATAACATCAGCCAATTGATGCTAGCTTGACATTAGCTAAATGGCGCTAACAGGACATTGGCTAAACGCGGCTAACTCTGTGTCCGCTTAATGTCGCTATCTTGACGAGCGTTTGCGTGTGTTCCCTGGCTTCAGGCGGCGGCGACGAGGAGGAGGAGGTGGTGGTGGCGGTGGAGGCGGTGACCCAGGGCACGGTCTACATCCAGCCCAAAGACACCGCGCCCACCAAGGACGCCACCAAGGCCTTCACCCCCAAGGTGGCGGCGGCCACGACTAGCGACGGGCCTAGCGACGCGGACCTCCTGAGGGAGATCATGCCCAGGAACCCGGTCAGAACAGAGGTATGTGGCGGTGGTGGATTCGGGAGCTTCTTGAATGCCCCGCTGTTCCAGGTGCTATCGTGGCAGATGGGAGGGACGTTGTTCAATGCTTACGTAAGGTTAGCATTGAACAGGGGGATTCAATGCTAACTATGCTAGCTATTGATAAGCACGTCTTGTTTCTGCTTTTTACTGTAAAGTACGACTTTAAACAGTGGTACGGTGTATTAGTACATTCCAATAGGATACGTCCCAAATCTAAAGTTTAAATTTAAAAGCTTCCTTATCGAACAGTGTTACTAAACCCGAATTGTGTCTGCGAAAAAGCATTGACGCACAGAGTTTCTCTGCGGCCTGTTCCGTAGATTAAAGTCAACGAGGTAAAGATGTTACACAACACGGAGATTACCCACAATCCCCCTGGGGATGGCGGCTGTGAGCTGAGCAAGCACTTTAATAAACCCCAGCTCGTCCGTTGTAGCGGTCTGCGGCGGGCCGGACGGACGGACGGACAGTGCCGCTACGTTGCAGTTAGTTAGCGGGCCGCTCCCAACCCTCAGGGGTTTACAAGAAGTGCATTCGACCACGACGACGCCACCACAGAAACGGTCCAGAATCATGCGAGTGCAGGACGCTAATCAGTGAGCATTAAGAAAATGCTTCCAGTGCTGACTCAGAGACACTGCTGCCTTTCTCCATGGGCCACGATGCAGATCTGAAGGGACGACATCCCTCTGTGCATACGTTCCAGGAGGTAGACCGGGTCGGCTGGTAACTGGAAGGGTTGCTAGTTCGATCCCCGGCTCCTCCTAGCTGAGTTTCGAGGTGTCCCTGAGCAAGACACCTCCGGATGAGCGGACAGAGGGTCTCCGGCCTCTATTTTCTCCCTTTCCCCCCTCGTCTCCCCCCCCTCGTCTCCCCCATGGACTCTTCCAGTATCCGCTCTGGCAGGCTTTCATTTTGAAGGCGTCCACGTTCGCAACCTGAGCTTTAGTTTGGTCCCGGTCTCTACTGGTCCCTCCAGGGTCTCCTGGTCTCCTGACTGACTCAACCAGGGGCTTCGGCTCTGTTCCAATTCTCCCTTCACCCCTCTCGCTGGAAGCATTTAGTGTGATCTGGAACGCCTCCAGCCAGCTCTCCCTCAATGCTTTCACCTCCTGCAGCCACACACACACATACACATAAATACACATGCACACACCTGCACACATACATACACGCACACACACGCACACAGACACGCACACGCACACACACACACACACACACACACACACACACACACACACACACACACACACACACACACACACACACATTCACATACATGCACCCATACATATACACAGTTCCTTCTAAATATTTACAGTCTAGACTACCCCCCCCACCACTACATCCTGCTTCAAGCACACATATCTCTCAGACTAAACGTCATGACAACCGTGGTATACACAGCCGCCGGTTGATGGATGACAGATAGTGGTTTGGTGTATAGCTTGAGCAGGTCACATGTTTCTCTTACCTCTTCTCCTCTCTGAACCCCCCCCCCCAGACAAAACGGTCTGTTCCTCTTCGGTCCAAATCACCTCCAAATATTCAGACTCCCCCCCCCCCCCCCCCCCCCCCATCCTCTCTCCTTCTCTCTCTCTTCATCAAAGTTGTGAAAGTTGTGAATCAATTCACGATCATCGATCATCCATTCTATCTTTTGGCTTCCCTGACCCATAATAGTACTGTATTCACCTGAACCTGAAACCTGACCTGGCACAGACCTTGACCCTGATCAGAACCCTGACCTCTGACCCGAACCCTAACCCTGACCCTGACTTAACCTTGATCCTGACCCTCACCCTGACCCCTGACCTCTGACCCTGACCCTAACCCTGACCCCTGACCCTGACCCTAACCCATACCTCTAACCTTGACCCTAACCCCTGACCCTGACCCTAACCCATACCTCTAACCCAGACCCTAACCCTGACCCCTGGCCCTGACCTTAACCCTAACCCCTGACCTCTCACCCTGACCCTGACCCATACCTCTAACCCTGACCCTAACCCTAACCCTGACCCTAACCCTAACCCCTGACCTCTCACCCTGACCCTGACCCTAACCCTGACCCCTGACCTCTCACCCTGACCCTGACCCTAACCCTAACCCCTGACCTCTCTCCCTGACCCTGACCCTGACCCTAACCCTAACCCTGACCCCTGACCCTGACATGCGTTCTAAAGCCCCCCTCTCCCCCCAGATGCCCCCGGCGGTCTCCACGGAGGTGCGGCGCGGCGACGCGGCGACCAGCAGCCCGGCTGGGGGGTCCGTCCTGGAGCCCATCGAGGTCCGCTCAGAGAACCTGTTCCAGAGGACTGAGGTCCTGGCAGGTACGCACCAGACCACACACACTCGCACGCACACACACACACGCGCGTACACATACACCCACACCACAAATATGCACACAAAAAATAAGCAAACATTCACACACACATACAAACACAAATGCACACAAAAATACACGCACAAATGTGTGTTTGTCTCTCTTTAAGTATGTGTGCATGTGTGTCACTATTTCTTAGCTTGTGTGTCCGTCTCTCTTTAAGTGTGTCTGTCTTTAAGTGTGTCTGTGTGTATGTCTCTTGAAGTGTGTGTGTTTGTGTCACTATTTATTAGTTTCTGTGTGCGTGTCTCTCTTTAAGTGTGTCTGTGTATGTTTCTCTTTAAGTGTGTGAGTGTTTCACTATTTCTTAGTGTGTGTGTCTGTCTCTTTTTAAGTGTGTCTGTCTGTGTGTCTCTCTTTAAGTGTGTGTGCCACTATTTCTTAGTGTGCGTTTCTGTGTCTGTGTCTCTCTTTAAGTGTGTCTGTGTCTCATTAAGTGTGTGTGTTACTATTTCTTAGTGTGTGTGCGTGCGTGTATGTCCCTCTAAGTGTGTATGTTTGTCTCTCGTTAAGTGTGTCCGTGCGTGTGCGTGTGGAGTCAGCCTTTAAGGAAACGTTTCAGATTCCCCTCCAGCAGAGAGGACGGGGGTTGTAAACCAAGCCAACCCCATCGCCCCGGATCAGTTTCTGTTCCCCCTAGCTCTGGCGGTGTTGGGCTTGGCGCTGATTATTTTCCTGCGAGCGTGGAGTGAGACTTATCTGAGGTGAAGCATGCAGGGGCGAGATATGGACCTGAACGTCTGGCTGTGTTATGCTGGCCTGACTTGAGGTGCAGAATTGATTCGACCTCCGCCGTCGCTGAACCTGCGGTCTGTTTTGGCCTGTATCTCTTTCTCTACTCACTCTCTCACTCGCTCTATCGCTCTCATTCTCTTACTCTCTGGCTCTCCCTCCCTCTGTCTCTTCCTCTCTCTTTAAACCGCTCTCTCGATCACTCTTTCCTTATTTCCTTCCTTTTGTGTTCTGCTCTCTTCCTTCCCTCACCCCTCACTCTCACTCTCCCTCTGTCTATCTCTCGCTCTCCCTCCTGCTCTCTCTCTCTCTCTCTCTCTCTCTCTCCCTCTCCCTCTCTCTCTCCCTCTCCCTCTCCCTCTCCCTCTCTCTCTCTCTCTCTCTCTCTCTCTCTCTCCTCTCTCTCTCTCTCTCTCTCTCTCTCTCTCTCTCTCTCTCTCTCTCTCTCTCTCTCTCTCTCTCTCTCTCTCTCTCTCTCTTTCTCTCTCTCTCTCTCTCTTTCTCTCTATCTCTCTCTCTCTCTCTCTCTCTCTCTCTCCCTCCCTCCCTCCCTCCCTCCCTCCCTCTCTCCCTCTCTCTCTCTCTCCCTCCATCTCTACCCTCATCTTCCTCCCTCCTCTCTCATTCGCTGCTCTCAGCCTGGCCTTTCTGGTTCCCCGCCCCAGTCCACTTCATGCTACGCAGCTACGCTAAGACATGCTATGCTAATGCACCAGGGCCTGCGTTAGCATACCACAGCCCACAGAGGAACCTAGCGGCTTAGCGCTCCGCTATCGGACACCTCCGACAGACTAGCTAGCTGAAGGAGCCTCGCGAGGGCCCCCCACCCCAAGGTTACATGGAGACGGGCCGTGTGCGGGGGGCCCCGGTGTGTGAGCTGCCTAGCCTAGCGTCACGTCGACCAAAATGTTGGAACCGACCGGTGAGCGGGAGGAATCTAAAAATAAGAGCCTGAATGGACGACATTTACACAGCGCTTTTCTAACCAGTGGCCACTCAAAAGCGCTTTGCATTTTTTACATTCACCCATTGATGCACACATTCACACACCGACGGCGGTGTCAGCCACGCAGGGCGACAGCCAGCTCGTCAGGAGAGCAGTTAGGGTGAGGCGTCTCGCTCAGGGACGCCTCGCCACTCTGCTAGGAGGAGCCGGGGATCGAACCAGGGGACCTTCTGGTTACCAGCCGACCCGCTCTGCCTCCCGAGCCGCGGGCCTCCTGAGTCGGTGTGTGTTTCACTAGGAGTGGAGCTCTGTGTTTCTGTGCCGCCTTCAGTTTACATGAACTCTGCCCCAGTTGGAAAAACAAGGGAAGCGTCTGTTTTACTGAAACGTGCTCCTTCTCCTCCGGCGTTACTGTCCTGGTGTACGGTTTACAGTTTACAGAGCCTTTAGCCGATGGGGCAGTTAGTGGAATTTCACAGTAAGAGTTGGTGTTTGTTTTCCTTGAGGTGGCTCGTGGTACACGACCCTTTACCGACCGGGGAATTCTGGGAATTTCAGAATAAGAGTTTGAGCGTTATGTTTTGGGTTCCCCCTTTTGCTATACTTTCCGAGAGTAGTTTACACGACCCTTGACCTTACGGAGAAACGAGAGAATCTACAGTGAAAGGAGTTTCACAATAGGAGCTTGTGTGTGCGTGTGTTTGTGTGTGTTTGTGTGTGTTTGTTTAACCAGAGTATAGACCTCTGCTTTTCTTCACTACCTAGCAGTCGTACAGTCCACATGCACTTCTGACCTTGACCCCTCTCTCTCTCTCTCTCTCTCTCTCTCTCTCTCTCTCTCTCTCTCTCTCTCTCGCTCTTCCTTGCAGCCGTCATCGCCGGCGGGGTGATCGGCTTCCTGTTTGCCATCTTCCTCATCCTCCTGCTGGTCTACCGCATGAGGAAGAAGGACGAGGGCAGCTACGACCTCGGCGAAAGGAAGCCGTCCGGAGCGGCCTATCAGAAGGCTCCCACCAAGGAGTTTTACGCATAAGCCCCGCCCCCCCCCACCCCTCCCTTTTCCCCACTCCCTCATTTTATTCTGTCCCAGCCACAACCCTGATTGACAAATCACACAGCGACTGTTGCCGAGGGCAGTCCGCGGTACGATAAGATTACAACCGGTGGCCATGGCAACGACGACAACAACAACGACAACAACAGCGATGGAAAGCGAAATGCTCGACAGTCGATTGAAGAAATAGCTGCCAAAGGCTTTTGCATCTAGAGTATTGTAATTAAGACCTTTTTTCAATTTTTTTCTCATTTTTAATGAAAGCCAAGCATTGCTTATTTTACGGCAAATCTCAGTGTATTTAAACATTCATGTAATATTTAAAAAATGGCTGAAAAAAAGAAAGAACAAAAAAAAAATCGGTAACGGTAGCGGGACAAACAGGAAAAAGGCGTTTTACGTTTTGTTTTTTCAAGTAGCCGCCTACGCTAACCGTAGCAGTATGTTATTTGTAAAGAAACATTTAAAAAGTGGACATAATTGAATATAATTATTCTTTATCACTCCTACTTTCCTTTCTTTTTCTATCATGTTGTCTTAGCATGTTGTCTCATGTCGATCCCCTGACCGTGGATCTCATTAATTTATCTTTTCTTCTCTGATGTTTAAACGAAAAACAAAAAGCCTTTGTAGATTGGATGAATCTCTTTTTATTTCATTTTAACGCTGATAACTGTCAATGTAAATGCCCTCCTCTCAGCTTCCAATGTTTATTTTAAAATGTTTGTTCAAGCTCTCTGTTGTATCTTCCTTCCCTCCTTTCATTACAGTTCGGAGCCACGGTTTGTAGAAACAAACTTATGCTTTCAGTTTTCCACTTCTCCCTGGTTTGGCTCAAGTTTGGTAGGAATGGGGTCAGCGGTCAGGAGGTGTGTCAGGGGTCAGCGGTCAGGAGATGTGTCAGGGGTCAGGGGTCAAGAGATGTGTCAGGGGTCAGGGGTCAAGAGATGTGTCTGGGGTCAGGGGTCAAGAGCAGAGACGGGTCAGGGGTCAGAAGGGGTCAGAGTATGTCGGGACACACACACACACACACACACACACACACACACACACACACACACACACACACACACACCTAGACACACACCTAGACACAAACACACACACCTAGACACAAACGCACACACCTAGACACATGCAACTGGACACCTAGGCATACTCACGCATACACATACACACACTGTTCCCCGTGCGGTTTGATAACGCTGGCCCGGGCAACGGGGTCTGTCCTGAGGGCCCGCCGAAAGGATCCACCCCCCTCCCACGCCTTTCAGAACGTGAATGTGTGTGTTCACTTATGTTTGTGTGTGTGTGTGTGTTTGTGCACGTACGTGTGTGTGTGTGTGTGTGTGTGTGTGTGTGTGTGTGTGTGTGTGTGTGTGTGTGTGTGTGTGTGTGAGAGATGGTTTAAAAAAAATGTCACTTGTGGGGACCTGGCCCGACGCTCCTCACAGAGGAGGTGAACGTTATTATTTTTTAGCCCAGGGGATAGCGACGGCGCTTCCACCTGTTGTTCGTGCGCTCCCGGTCGTGGTACGCCCGGGTTGTTGTTTGACTGAGTGTGTTGAGGACGTCACTTTTGTGCGTTTTGTTATTCTACACACGGCACAGCGGGCATGGTTTGAAACAGAAGCACAGCGTCCAGCATGTCACAAAGTGGTCCGATAAAAAGGGACGTTGAATGAGACGTGGAGCGAGACACTAAGCGGTACGATCGCCTCCCTGTCGTGTTTAACCTCCTCCTGATTTTAATGTCGCTCCGCGCCAAATGAACCCGCCACTGAAACACACATGACGAGTCTGCAACGTTGCCCTGTTGGCGTGTACAGTAATGTGTTCATCTGTACAGTAATGTGTTCATTTGTATGGTAATGTGAAGTAGATTCATGCTGTCACCGTCTACACTCTGAACACAATGCATCCTGAGGCCTCCTCCTCCTCGCTCCATCTCTCCCCTCTCTCTCTCTTCCCCTCTCTCTCCCCTCCTCCCCTCTCTCTCCCCTCCTTCTCTCTCTCTCCCCTCCTTCTCTCTCTCTCTCTCTCTCTCTCTCTCTCTCTCTCTCTCTCCCCCTCTCCACTCTCTCTCTCTCTCCTATTAAACTAGGGTACTGCTCTTTGTAGTGCAGTAGAATCCCAGAGAACTCTCACCATCTCACTACTAGGCCCGGTGGCAGCAGTGTTGCCACAACGTCATGCCGGCATCCCCCTTCCTCAGCTCTGAACCTCTTTCCTCAAAGAGACCCCCCCCCCGCCCACTGAATCCACCCCCCCCCCCTCTCCCTTCACATTGCTTATCGGCGTACGAAAAGATATATTATAAATATATAAATATATATAAATGTATATTCACAAATGTTTTAAACCTTCGAAGTGCCTACCATTTAGAAATGTACTTAATTGCTCAATGGGAACACACACACACACACACACACACACACACACACACACACACACACACACACACACACACACACACACACACACACACACACACACACACACACACAACCACACACATACAATGGAAGGATGGAATCGACTTGAGTGGTATTCTGTGAAAACAGATGACTGTAATGGTATTTTTTTTTTGTTTTTTGTCTTACAAAAGCTGACAGTATTGTACCTATACGTTGGAACAACACTACTGAATAAACATTGTGGCCTAATACCCACCCCCTTGTCTTGTCTTCTTCTGAAAGCTTATACCTTTTCCTGTTGATGCCTGCCTGGGTGTTTACCAATATGAAAACAGCCTGGTAAACCGCCTTGCAGTTTACCAAAAAAACGATATAAAGGTCTGCAACATGTATATATTTTAAAAGGTGTAAAGGTAAGGAATCAGCCATTAAAAAAAAAAGTTGTCAATCTAGAATTAGGAGCACCGTCCAAAGAGACAGTGGAGAAAACAGTGGAGAACCCAAGGAGAACTCATGGAGAACTCATGGAGAACACAGAGAAGAACTCACTGGAGAACTCAGTGACTCAGAGGAGAACGCACTGGACTTCATCGGTTTCCCTCCCTGATCTTTTCCCTGCCGCTGTGCGGCATTGACTCTCAGCGTTAATCCCAACCCACCAGGATCCTGACACAACCCTCTCTCTCTCTCTCTCTCTCTCTCTCTCTCTCTCTCTCTCTCTCTCTCTCTCTCCCTCTCCCTCTCTCTGGTTATGATGATGGAAAATCACAGGGCTTAGACTTTAATTAATCTCCTGAAGTGCTCGCACACTAATCCAGCGCTGGGTTCACCTAAATCACAGCATAATCTCCTTCTTTTTGTCGTATCATGAAATTCGCTGTGAAATGTGCGCGGTTGTGGAGGGGAGGAATCAACGACGTTGTTGCCCTGATTAAAAACGGATTAACGCATAATCAAATCCATTGTTCCAACGTCGAATCGTAAAGAAGGAAAACTTTAAACAGTTTAGAGTATCGCGACAATATTGATGTTCGTGGGGAAAATGGGATCTAGCAGCAATCCAACCCACTTGTATAAAGAACACAGAAAAAATACATAGATGTTAATCCGCCCTACAACATTTACTTAAATTCTATTTTTTTTGCACTTACTCGGGATTACCCCAGGATTATCCGTGCAGGGGTAATCCTAATATTGTCATGCTGTGCCAGTATATCATTCCCCTCCCCTAATCTGGCCCCGTTACACACCACAGATCAGCCCCGGCTCCTGGATTAATCGCTCCCTGCTGGATGTTCTTGCTCACTCCGTCTCCCCCAGCGGTGCTGACACAGAGCACAACGAGTTGACGAGCGCACGCGGACGATCCCAGCCGACGGATCGTAGGGGATTACAGGCCTCCTTTAAGTCCTCAGCTGGGACGGCAGAGACGGTCTTATGACCGAGCACGGGTCGGGCGGACGCAGTTCCGTATTATAGGTGGAGTCGGGGTTGTGTCGGGGCGAGGAGCGATGGTGTTTAACACCGTATTACGTTTCAAACGTTTATTACTTTGCGTGCCGATGCTTGAAATCTTAAGCCGCAACTGTTTCCTTGGCCTAAAAAACGACCGGACTTAAGCGTTCTGATTCCTGAAGCTATTCTGCACTTTTTTTTTGGTAGAGCTCTTGCGTCTGCAGGACTTTAGAAGTTCTGTAGCTGCTCCACGTCATATTGTGTGCTTTCGATGGCGTGTGAGTGCGCAGTAGGACGTGACGATGACTGAAAGCTTGTTCACTTGTTCAGAGTTCAGCTAGACTCCACATAGCCCCCACCCCCACATCCCTCAGACACTTATTGTATGTTGTACGTCCTGGCACTTAAAAACAGTACTTAGAATTGTGTAGCATCTTATCCTAGCTATCTTTGTTGTATACGGGGAATGGGTTAACCCAGTGATTGTTAGTGCATGGCACTCGGTTTTATGAGCATCCTCACTGTACCGACAGCAATATATTGTAGTCTCTATTTCTTCTGACAAATGTTCTTTTTGTAAGTCGCTTTGGATAAAAGCGTCTGCTGAATGTCCTGCATGCAAAATCTGAAGAAGACGCAACATCACCTGGAACAGGAAGTTCATTCCTCAAGTCAATCATTCCTTCCCCTTAACGGACGTCAAACTGATGAAATGTTCAAACCGACCCTCCTGAGTCGACCCCCCACCTCTCGGGCGGGCGGGGGGTCGACTCAGCAGAGCGTGTCTCAGAGTAGGTCGGCCTTATCAACTGAACCGCGGCCTCCGTCGTGTTCCGGGACGCTCGGTGTGGGTTCTGCTGAGCTGTTGCATCAGAAGGGACGGAGTCATACGTTCATGCTCCAAGCCGGGCAGGGAATAGGGACTGAAACCCGCACACGTGTGTGGAATCTGTCTTGTGTTATTTCCTTTGTGGACAAGAGAAAGGAGAGTGTGTGTGTGGGGGGGGGGGGGGGGGTGTGTGTGTGTGTGTGTGTGTGTGTGTATTCATGTTTGTAGGTGCATTCATATGTCCCATTAAGTGAGTGTGTATGTGTGTGTGTGTGTGTGTGTGTGTGTGTGTGTGTGTGTGTGTGTGTGTGTGTGTGTGTGTGTGTGTGTGTGTGTGTGTGTGTGTGTGTGTGTGTGTGCGTGTGTGGGAGAGAGAGAAGGTAAAATATGGTATGTGTTTGTGTATGTGTTTGCATGTTCATCCATGAGCATGCCTGCCTGCGTGTGTGTGTGTGTGTGTGTTTGTGGGTACATTCATATGTCCCATTCAGTATGTATGCGATTGTATATGCACCACTCTAGTCTTCTGTAACCCAGGACCTGGGGGCAGGTGAGACCAGTGAGTCAGAACAAAGCCCCTTCCCATCCGTGTCATTCTACATGAACACTACTACTTTGTGCTCTTCAGCAACGAGGTCAGTGTGTTCCTCGGAGCCACTCAACCGACCACCACCGGGAACCGGTTTGGACCGGAGAGGCACCCTTACGCGGGCTGGCTGCTCTAGAACTCACACAACCCGGCGGCGAGAGCAGGTTCTTGTCAGACTCACTCCTCGACGTATCTCTCTCTGCTGTCCGGTCAGGTGTTTTGGAGTGGCTTTGCTTAAAATGTGTGTGTGTGTGTGTGTGTGTGTGTGTGTGTGTGTGTGCGTGTGTGTGTGTGTGTGTGTGTGTGTGTGTGTGTGTGTGTGTGTGTGTGTGTGTGTGTGTGTGTGTGCGTGTGTGTGTGTGTGTGTGTGTGTGTGTGTTTTGAGTGGCTTTTCTTAAAGTTTGTGAGTGTGTGTGTATGTGTGTGTGTGTGTGTCAACATACCAGGGAAGGATTTACAAGTCCCAGAATCCCTATTTGTGTGTTTTTGTGTGTTTTCATGTGTGAGTGTATGTGTGTGTGTGTGTGTGTGTGTGTGTGTGTGTGTGTGTGTGTGTGTGTGTGTGTGTGTGTGTGTGTGTGTGTGTGTGTGTGTGTGTGTGTTTTTGCCAATCTGTGTCTTTGTGTGTGCGTGTGCGTGTGAGTGTATGTGTGCGTGGGCCCTTGTGTGTGTGTGTGTTTGTGTTGGAGTTAGGGGGTAAGGGTTCCGGTGTTTGTCAAGACACCAGATTTATGGCAGGAGAGAAGGATGCTTTCAAGAAGTAAACGTTTCCCCCCCCTCCCTCTCTACCCCTTCTCTCTACCTCCCTCTCCCCCTCACCTCTCTCTCTGCCTCTCTATCCCCCCCTCTCTCTCGCTCCCCGCCTCCCTCCCCCTTCTCTCTCTACCTCTCTATCCCTCCCTCTCTCTCGCTCACCCCCTCTCTCCCTCTCTCCCCCTTCTCTCTCTCTCTCTGTCTCTCTTTCTCTCTCTCTCTCTCTCTCTCTCTCTCTCTCTCTCTCTCTCTCTCTCTCTCTCTCTCTCTCTCTCTCTCTCTCTCTCCCTCCCTCTCTCTCGGCCTCCCTCTCTTCCAGTGACCCCTTGCTAGTAGCTACTTCAGCCATGCAGCCATCCAGTGTAAGCCAGACCAAACCAGGCAGAAGCGTCAGAGAAGCGGTGCCCAGGGTAAACAGCCTGTCAGCCCTCATCAGAGACCGTAGCTAGAGGCTGAGCTCCTGGAGCTGGCTGGGCCGCCAGCCCAGCGCTGAACACAAACAGAGCGCTAGGTCAGTCGCTAGGAAGCTAATGTAGTCACCAGGGTCCTAACAGTAGCTATGAGGCCAGTCGTCGCTATGTGGCTAGCAGTTGAGGCTAGTAGCCGCTACGAAGCAAATCCAGTTGCTAGGAGGCTAACAGTAGCTACAAGGGCCAGATGTCGCTACAGGGCTAGCAGTTGAGGCTAGCAGCCACTACGAGGCTAATGAAGTGGCTAGGGTCTTACCAGTAGCTATGAGGCCAGTCGTCGCTATGAGGCTAGCAGTTGAGGCTAGCAGGCGCTACAAAGCTAATGTAGTGGCTAGGGGGCTAACATTCTCTACAAGGCTAGTTGTTGAGACTAGCAGCCGCTACAAAGCTAATGTAGCTGCTAGTGGGCTAACAGTAGCTATCAGGCTAGCATCCGCTGTACTGCTAGCAGTTGCTTGCATTACCGGCCACACTGAGGCTAAGGTGGTAAAGGAAATGTGGTGAGCTAGGAGTTGCTTTGAGGCTAACGGATCTGAACAGCTGAAAATTCAATATCAAATTAGCTACGGCCGCTAGATTTTCGAGCACTTTAATGTCCCACATGGGTACACATAAACATATGAGTCGGACCGATTTACTAGGGCATTACACATGATCGGGCTTCGCATAGCAAGGTAATCTCCTGAATTCACCAGCATTACACATACGAACCCGGAAAACGACTGCTAATGGACAGGACACACAGCCATTGATACGATCGGTTTACGAGCAATGAAACACAGCTGTGGACAGCGGACAGATGTTGATGTTTGGCTGAGGGCGTCGATGAGGGAGCTGGGAACCATCAGTGGTCCACTAGTCTCAGGGACTGGTGACCCCAGCCTTTAGAGCAGGGGTTCCCAACCTGTGGGTTGAGACCCCGCTCGGGGTCCCCTGATTTGCATATGGGCTCACAGGAGAGTGCTGACTTAAAAGCTATGGATATTTGAAGATTTGAAACTATGTATATGAATGAATACTTTATTCCGGACGCGAAGTTCCATTTACAAGACAAGAATACAAATTACATGACAATACAAATACGAGTTTACAAAGTTTACATACATATAAGCATCGATTTCATATAAGCATCGATTCGAAGCAATGTTTCCAGGTACCCGAGGAGTACCTTGTATCACTCTGTTTAGTGTCAGTTTTAGTGTCAGTGGGTGCAATTATTAGTTTGTTTTATGACTCTAGAAGTCGACACATACATTTTTACATAAAAATGTGTATAAAAACAATATATATATATATATATATATATATATATATAGCAATTAGATTTATAAATATATAGTATCTATATATATATATATATAGATGCTATATATTTATAAATCGAATCACTCAATCATTTATACAAATAAACAATGTGGCGCAACATTCAAACTTTCTCAGAGCTTTTGATATTCTGCGCAGATGTTGAATGCGATCTAACGATGTGTGTGTAGAGAACCAGATGTAAAAGAAAGAACGATGCTGGGGCCACAGACATCTGCAGGCCTAAAAATTGGCTTCAGGCCAAACTAGGAACCAGTGCCTCAGCCAAGTCCTGTCCCCAGTACCGCGGCCATACCTGGCAGCTCTCTGGAAGAGGAACCCAGCGAGAGCTGAGCATTTATTGAAGTGTCTTTTTATTGGACCTCGGAAACTGACAGGAGATCCCAGCTACAATAAACAACAACTGGGGAGGCCCGCGGCGGCCATTTTGTTCTCCTGCTGGTAAACGGGCTGGCTGCCTGAGTAATGATTGGTCCCAGAGGAAGGGCCCAGGGCCAAACGGGGCTCTTCGGGAGCCGGACGGGTGTTTTAAGTGGGCTGGAGATATATGGCAGCAAGATAAATCATCTCCAAACGCTTCACAACGGCCAACCGATTTTTCAACCGTTTTTTTTTCTCTTTCTGCTGTTTTCCCGCCACTGGCGCCGTGACATCATTGTTTTGATTGAGCTGTTCTGAGCCTCGTGGAATCGTGCGTTGAACATTTGGCTTGAGAGAGATGGATTTTGGCTGGAGGTTGCGTTGGGCTGTAATGGTACGATGAAGACTTTATTTTACAATCCTGACTTTGGAAAACTTTTAAAAGAGTTTGTTAAAACAGTGCCGCAAAACTACAGCAGTGTAAATAATATCCAAGCTGGAATTCACTTTGACACGCTTCACACGCTGGCAGTTATATCTCCGTCACCCTGACATTCGTAATCCTAATATTGTTTCCTGGCACTTAATGTACACACTTATTGTATGTTGTACGTCCTTGCACTTAAAAAATTGTACATGGTGTAGCATCTTATCTTAGCTGTCATTGTTGAATACGGGGAATGGGTTTACCTGACGATTGTTGTTGTCATTTGTTTCTATGAACATCCTTACTATACCGACACAGATATATTGCTGTTTCGCTTTCTTCTGACAAAGGAACTTATTGTGAGTGGCTTTAGATAAAAGATTCGGCTAAATGCCGCAAAGTTTCATAGTTTCATTTCACTCTGTCAATTAAATTCTCTGTAGTTCATATGAAGCTACTGTGCTGTACTCTCTGCTGTGTCTCTCTCATTTCCAACGTGGAGTTAATAAAGTATGACAGGTTTTAGCTCGACGCTCGTAGCTTCTGTCTCATGAGCAAACAGGGCGCTGGTGAAGGAACCAACACGAGGAACCTGAGATCGGTATGTGAAATCAAATCCGCGAGCGGCTCCTATAAACGACAGGCGCTTCACGCTGTAATCCCCCGGCGATGTAATTAACTTCGGGCCGTAATGGACGCCACCTCGTAGGCCGAGGAAATCAACTCACCCTTCCCATTAAATCTCTCTCTCCCGATCTCGCTTTCTTTCTCGCTCTTTATTTTTTCTCTCTCTCTCTCTCTCTCTCTCTCTCTCTCTCTCTCTCTCTCTCTCTCTCTCTCTCTCTCTCTCTCTCTCTCTGTCGCTCTCTCTCTCTCTCTCTCTCTCTCTCTGTCTCTCTCTCTCTGTCTCTCTCTCTCTCTCTCTCTCTCTCTCTCTCTCTCTCTCTCTGTCTCTCTCTCTCTCTCTCTCTCTCTCTCTCTCTCTCTGTCTCTCTCTCTCTCTCTCTCTCTCTCTCTCTCTCTCTCTCTCTCTCTCTCTCTCTCTCTCTCTCTCTCTCTCTCTCTCTCTCTCTCTCTCTCTGTCTCTCTCTCTCTCTCTCTCTCTCTCTCTCTCTCTCTCTCTCTCTCTCTCTCTCTCTCTCTCTCTCTCTCTCTCTCTCTCTCTCTCTCTCTGTCTCTACACCTCTCACACACACACACACACAGCTTATTGGTACAATGCTCGCCCCGTCCCTCGTGGCGTTTCCAGCGGCAACTTGATAGCGACACCGATTTCATCTGGAGCTTGTCTGGCCTCATCCCGGGAGGGAGGGAGAGAGAGCGAGAGAGAGAGAGAGAGAGAGAGAGAGAGAGAGAGAGAGAGAGAGAGAGAGAGAGAGAGAGAGAGAGAGAGAATTGGTGAATATAGAGCCTGCTAGACGGTAGCGTTTAGAGACACTACTTCCTAATTGGGCCCCTAGCCCCAAAGAGACAGAGCGAGAAGAGAGAGAGAGAGAGAGAGAGAGAGAGAGAGAGAGAGAGAGAGAGAGAGAGAGAGAGAGAGAGAGAGAGAGATAAAGAGGGGAGAGAGAGAGAAAAAAGAGTCAGACAGATCGAATCGTTCGCCCCGAAGGAAACCATGTCTTACTACGTCGGGGTGTTCTCTCCGTCACACTCAACGTGATGATGTTTGATCTGAACGATCGCCAAGGTGCCAGCCTCAGTGAGCTGAGCGCTACAGATATGAAGACAACTCAGATATCAACTCAGCCCAGGACCTCAACGTCCCCAAGTGTGGCTGTATTAGATCTAAAATGCACATTGATGTATAGTTATATACAGTATATATATACTGCATATCACTACTGTTTAGTCATCTACCGTTTGCTTTATCTAGACATTGGGGTTCGCACACACAACCTTTTTCCTGGCCTTCGATCACACCCATCCATAACACGATTCTGCCGTGCTAACGATTAGCATCTGGGCTCCACATGGCTAAGGAGCATTGTGTCCATTGGCTCCCGAGAAGGAATTATCTGGCTTTCTCGCTCTCTCGCTCTTTCACTCTCACTCTCGCTTTGTCTCTGACTCGCTCTCTCTTTCTCTCGCCCTGTCTTGCTCTCTCTCTCACTCTCTCTCTCTCTCTCTTTCTCTCGCCCT